>NC_136018.1:9255738-9582822 GCF_048128805.1 Centroberyx gerrardi
TGGATGTTTTTGCAGTGTAATACTTCTGTCTGCATAGTTGTAGCATGTAGATATAATTGCTTTTTTATTTGTATCTATTTATTTATTAAGTTTCAGCTTAGACGTGACCACTTCTTGTGAAAATCTTATGCTGAAGTATGTACACCATATACATCTAGTGGAGGGTAAACCCACCTAAACTCATTTTACCCACTGTTTTATTTGCAGAATAGAGTTTACCGCCTCTTTAACCTGACAAATCCTTGTGAAAAAAAATAAAAATCATAGGTTAACGTGATATTAAGTATCAAACTGCTGTAAGTTGTGATAGGGATTTTAAGAGGAAAAATCATAAAATAGTGCTTTTCTGAAAGAAGTCTATAATTGATTTTTGTTTCTATTGGAGGCTGATCACCGTCTGGAGGTCATTGTTTAACCTCGTCTTTATTTGTATGGAGGTTATGTCTCTTTATATATTTTACTGGGATCTGGGTGCCAGCGGTTTGTTTTCACAGAAATCTTCTGCAGTCGCCAGCGGACTTTCAGGCTGCTGAATGTCCTTTATTTTGAATATTCCGGGCTTCCTTATAGGTTTTAATAACTGTTAATCCGTCTGATCGGTCTGGCGTAGATAAGTCTCATTTGAATTGGGATTGTTCTCGAGGATCGGTTCGGATTTCTCCACAGAGGTCCCAAACCGAGCTTAGCACAAACAACTGCACCCCCCTCAACGCAATTAAGGCCGTGCGTAAATTAGATAAAAGCTAATTGAATGCAGCGTTGGGTTCCCAGAAAATACTTTTTCATCTGTTAATGAATGAGACTACCTAGTCTGCGCTTTTACTGCCTCCTGTAAAGCTATAGATCAGTGTTTGACATCAGAGCAAAGTGTCAGAATTTTTGCAGTGTTTCACTAATATGATAAAACACTCAGTTTATAAATAGTCACAGAATTGTTCCACTTTTTGATGAATACATTTGTGTAATTCGTAACTCCTAATAGTAGGCAGAAAAATGTCTCAGCGGCACTTCATCTATTAAATTTACATCATGTTAGACCGTAAGAATATTCTAAGCCTTTTCACAGCCTACTTTAAGGGATGTAAAACTAGGAAAAAAGTTTGTTTCTGTAGTTTAAATGCTGATATTGCTGTGCTGTAAATTCAGTCGTGCTGGATTCCAGCGGTCTGTTTTTCTCACAGCTGAAAGCAAGGTAATTTAAAACCCTGTGAGAAGAGTCTTTACAAATCTTTCAGTTTTCGGGAAATTAAATATTCCTTCATAAGACTGAGGGGATCGTTTCCAGTTTTGGCCAACAGTCTCAACGGTTTCAGCTCGAAGTGGTGAAAAAATGTAGTTTACAAAGTTGGTTAGTCTCTTTGATGAATCTAGACCTATAATAATAAAGTGTCTATGGTTTCTTTACCATACAGGCCCTAAACGTGTTGACTCAAAACGGGCATAAACTTCTTATGAGGGTCATAGTTAGCTGTAGGCAATTTCTTCTAAAACTAAATCCATGCCAAAGAAATCTTCAAATTTAAAATCCACGTCACACTTATTCGTATTTTTTCTGAATTTATTCTACGTTAGACAGTTAAGTAGGCTGATTTAGAGTTTTCAAATAATTTTATTTCAAGTTCTAGCTCCTTCGAGTATAGACCTGAATGAAAAGGATCATTCAACTGAGGGAATTTGTGAAAAAGAACAATTTATGCCGAATTTTAATGCTAGCTATTGAAATAATTAACATTAACATTTAGCCTAGGCGGTATTCCTATCAGGGCCATTATAGCCTACACAAAAAGTGGGAAATTGCGTTTGTCCCCAAAGTTACTCGTGCTTACTGGCAAACATGTTTCTGTAAAACTTTTAAAATCAGGCTGCACTCTTATTCTCAGAATAAATGGCAAACGAAAGGATGGATAATAATTTAAGGGTCCCTCTTGCTGAAAATTAGGCCATTTACACCAATTTCCCCACGGGGATCATTAAAGCCTCAAAAGTTCCATCTTTTTCATTCATCAGGTACATCTACTTGACTTGCGCTGAGCCAGGATCCGTCTCCGTGGCCCGTGCTCTCTGCTGGCCTTTACCTATTCATGTCGACGAGCAGCACGTAGGTTTTCCAGCTGGCCAGCAGGACTTTTCACATGTCAGGACGTCTTACTTGTGACAGTAAAGAATGAACTCCACGTGGTGGCTATTTCCGTAGGGTTAATGGGTTTACATTCTCAGTCATACAGAACAAATACCATACAAGAAGGGGGGGGGGGGGGGGGGGGGGGGGGGGGTACATTTATGAATGAAAATCTGCTCCTAAATAGACCCCATCCCCCGTTACAAAGAAGCCTGTGTAATGTAAAACACACAGAAAGCAGCAGCGGTGCAGTCTACCTGTTCACTGACCCTCGGTGCTCGGTGGCCCTCAAGTTGTTGGTCTTCCTATAGCGGGGTAACCGGCATGCTTTTCGGGGTTTGGATCGTCCACATACCTCATGCACCTGTCCCAAGCTCCTGAGATCGTTTATGATGCTTGAGGGGGGCAACAAGTGAGAGAGAGACAGGTGGAAAGCACTTGCTGCGACTTCAACTGATGTATTTGTATTCCGAGAGCAGGTTTCCTCATGTTGGCAGTATGTAAAAGTGGATAAACTAGGCTATAGGTGATCATTATGATGAGAGCAATCACCAGTATAAACAAAAAGCAATTATATTTTTAGGAAAGATTGGTGCTTTTTTTTTTTTTTCTTTTCCTCATATAACTTTACACCAGGTGGGAACTGCATTTATGTGGATTTACAACCACTAGGCTACATCTCTGCATGTTGCATTTTCTCCAAAATGCATGATTAATTCAGGCTCCAAATCCTAATCATTCGACTTTATTTTTCATCTTTCTTGTCAATCTGTATGTGCATTTTTGTGCGACTGAACGGTTAAAAATGTCAAAACAATCTGATCCCCACATCCCAGTGACGAAAAGGCAAAAAAGTCACACATTTGTAAAGAAACCAGGAAAAAAAATCCAGCATGCGATTATTTCTGTTTTGACACAGCAACTCATTCCAAATTGGAGAAACCATTTATGTTATGCCTTTGGGTCCAGCTTGCAACTTTAATTATAGGGGACGGGGGTCAGTCATAAGTGGTTATTCGACCCCTCTCCCTGTGTGGCATCGCGCCCTGCGCCGTTTAACTCGCCAAAATAGTGCTGGAATCCCATGAAAGCGCCATGTGCGACGGAGTACCTTTCACCCCTGTGCACCTGAGTTGTTTTTACCCCCAGCAGTGAATATGTTGTGAATTTGTCACTTATTAGGGTGCTAACCTATGTGGACTGCGCTCACATGCCATTTAAGGCGCAATAACTTTCCCAGATGGATTTAGCCTGCCAACTTTGTGCATCACTCAGCAGCGACATGAATGGGCTACATGCCTGTTGCTTCCCAGATAAGTCTGTTTCTTACAAATGTAGACTAATTAAAACACTGGGCTGTTAGTGAATCCTAAATATAAGACCTATAGGCCTGCAAACATAATGGGGATTATGCAGATCTGATATGCGCTGAAAAGGAAGGGAGGAAATCTCCATTCTTCGCCATTATTTAAGTAATCATATGTTTGCTATAAGGTGCTGTGGGTCAGTTTGGAGGCTAGCTGACATTTTATTGGACACATTCGTTGGACGTGTCACTTTCCATGTGCCCAAACACAACAGTTTGTTTACATTTGCTGTACATGTGGGCGCTTTCTGATCTGTATAGCCACACAACAGGTGTCAAAGCATTGCTGTGTGTGTTTAGCATCGATTAAGATAACGTATCGAATAGTCAGTCATGTCAGGATTATTTTTTGTATATAGATTATACTAGAGTCGTATATTTCATATTTAGATTATTTCGTTTATTTGCCTTACTGAATTCAAGGTTGACCCACTTCTGGTGATCATTATCCAGGCCTACAAATAGAGTTTTAAGTGGATTTTCTCTCACAATAGGTGACAAAATATGTTGGAGCCTTTTGAATATTTAAATATTTTATTATTTTTATGTGGATGAGCTGGGATGTTGACCTATGGTGTGAACCTATCAAAATGTATTTTTACTGTCTGTTTCCAAGTGTTGGCACTTTTTTACAGAATGCACAGTTTCTGCTGTCTGCCTCCGAGGATAGATCATGCAAGGAAAAGGCGCACCTTGATTTATTCCATTAACCTTTATTTGGTTATTATAACCCTGGTCGATTTACAGAGTCTAATCCGGGCTGTAAGATGTGCTGGGTGTGTTTAATTTACACTGGGAAGGATTTGTTTGGATGGGATGCATAATGCGCCATCACCTGAGGTTTATGCTGTCATTGTATGATTGTCCTGCGGAGGAAAGAGAGAGGAATCAACAGAAATGGCACACAAGGCTGAGCATGCTGGTTGAACTGCTGAATCCCAGCAGGACATGAACTGTTGTGTTTACACTGCTAAGTAAAAAGATGATATCTACAGTGTATTTCCAGTGTTTTTTTTAATGTTGTGTATATACTTTGTTCTTAGTCCTAGCAGTCTGGTCCAGAGTCTCCCAGGGGTCACTGAGGCGGGTCACATGGGAGCTCCAAAAAATTCATTTTCTATAAGTTAGCACAACGAGAACGTAAAAGAAAGACAAATTTGGTTCTAGATTTCTTGAGATTGCCTTCAGCCATAGATCTCTTTGGTCACAGATACAGTCTAGTTCCAGTGGTTTTTATGTATATACTTTGTTTTTAATCCTAGCTGTGTAGCCGAGTGTTTCTCAAAGTGTGGTCCAGAGTCTCCCAGGGGTCACTGAGGCGGGTCACATGGGAGCTCCAAAAAATGAATGCTTTAAATTCATAATTATTTCATTTTCTATAAGTTGGCACAATGAGAACATAAAAGAAAGACAATTTTGATCATAGGTTTCTCCTCCCATTACTTACTGCCTCTGTCTTATATACTGTAATATAAGCTACAAGAGCGTTTGAGCAATGAGCGCTGACCACCAAAAAGCTAACAGCAGAGCCACTTAAATGACTGAGTGAGTAAATGAAGAAAAGGTCTGAACGGATCAGTTCACACTCTGACAGGAATACGGAGAGAGGGGAGCGAGCAGCCTAAGACTGCCATTTGAATGGGATCTGAGAGGTAATTTGAGCTAAAATGGAGTCCATTTCTGAGCCACTCACTCAGCCCCCCATGGCATCCACTGTAATTCATTATTCCTGGCCGGCACTAGGAGAGGCAATGAGTGAGGGCAGAGGACAGGAGTGGACCCAGCTCTGGTGTAATGAAGACTCAGTAGACCCCAACGACACACACACACACACACACACACACACACACACACACACAATCTTTCATTATACATCACAGAGAGCAGGACATTAATGCCACTGAAGACCTTTTGGCAGAGAAATAAAAGTGTGCGATGATTTGCTCCACACTCCATCCATTTAGTTGACCTTTTCTATCATGCATGTGAATCACTGCAATGCGAGCAAAATATTCCAAGATATATTCCTGGCTCTGTTTAATAAATGATGTTTTTGAATCTGAGTGTTTTTACATCTGTCTGTGGTTTAGAGAGAGACTCTAATAAAGCAGCCTAACCATGAAGAAGCTGCTGCGTTTCAGAAATGTGATCATATATTAGAAGGACTGAAAAGAAAATCTTCATTTTTTTTGAATGATTGCTGATACATGATTAACTGAAGGTGTCTCTCTGTGTTTCATTTTTCACTTTAAAACATAATTGTATGCTTTACATGCATCCTTAAATGCATCATGTTTGGTATGTCAGATAATTTCAGGTGAATAGACTATGTTCTATCTATCTATCTATCTATCTATCTATCTATCTATCTATCTATCTATCTATCTATCTATCTATCTATCTATCCCTCCCTCCATCTCTATGTATCTACCTGGCAATCAAGCTATTTTTCTGTGTTGTTTGGTACATTTAATCTTTTATTCTTTAAAGTCCACCAAATGTCAGCATGTACAGGAGCAGTTGTAGCTTTTGCACTGTCAGACCAGGCCCTGCAAGACATTGTTGTTACTTGTCCCACCACTAGGGGTCCACAGATGTCACAGTAATGATGTCCAGACAAGCTGAGAGGATAAATACTGTCATCTGGTGGTAACAAAAGCCATCACCGCTGAGCAGACAGCATCACTTGCAATCTCCTATCTTGCTGCATGATTTACTATTCCAGTATCTGTGCCTCTTATTATCTCTCCATTCCTCTGCTCTTTACCGTGTCTCTCTGCCCCCTCCTTGTCTGTCTGCCTGTCTCACTCCCTACACACACACACACACACACACACACACACACACTCACACACACACATCAAAGTCTCCATGTTACATTTAAATCACAAGCCATCCATGCACGCATTTAACTTTGCAACATCAAAACAAGTTGTTGAGATACAACTCAATCCAATCCAGAAGGACCAAATATGAGTTAAACATCACCACCGGAGTAGGAGCATATCAAAGCAGACACTTGTCGAGATGTGTGTGTGTGTGTGTGTGTGCGACAGCGCCTGTGAGACTTTAAAATGTGTGTGACAGGCAGCATGAGGTGACAGCAGTTCCCTTGGCCAGGCAGTTGACTACAGAGACTCCTGTTGAGAGGCAGGCGGGCCGGTCAGAGTCAGGACTTGACTGGCTGCTGAGGGGCCTTCAGGTGAGGAGCCAAGAAAAACATCCATCTGAATGAGTCATCCGGTCTAGTATTGAGTTTTAACATGTTATTTTTCTGAATACAAGTGGGGGTTTCACTTGTTTCCAAGTTGATTTGCATAATCAACTTGTGTCAAAGAGTTTTATTGACTCAAGTGACATTATGTTTGTACTATTAAAGTGATGTGCCTTATTTTAAGATATAGTCATTTCAAGGAAATTCTCAAAACAGGTGAAATTTGCATTGGAAACAAGTGAAATTATCTCACCACATGGGCAGAATTTTTCACTTGTTTTAAGGAAAACATGATTTTAAGACTAAATTACTTGTAAAGATGGACATCTTTGGCAGTGTAGGTTATAGAGGGAATGTATAGCCCATTTTCTTTATGGAATTATAAAAGGTTCACATCACTATCTCTCTATACGTAACTGGCCTTTGTCCCAAGTCATTTGAAAATCAACTTATCTGTTAACTGCATCAAATTAAAGGCTGAGACACAGAAATGTCAAAGGCATAATGAAAACCTACTGATCACAGAGTCCAAGATGCTGCAAATGAAATGCATGGAGAGTTTTCTACCAGGCTAAACTATAGATGGCACTCATCGACAGATCACAATTGGCCAGATTTGTCTTCTTGCCCTGTAGGAAGGACAGGGAGAGACAGAGAGAGAGAGGGAGAGAGAGAAAGAGAGAGAGAGAGAGAGAGGGAGAGACGGTCGTTTTGGCAAAAAGGAGGCGCTCTAATGGAGTCCTTCAGTCAGCGCTGGGTGGAAATGAAAGGAGGTTGAAGCCTGGCCAATTATTCTGCCTGAGTGGAGGAGGAGACTCAAAGAGGAGGGAGAGCGAAGCGGCGTGTGGCGCTGGATGGCTGCCCTGTCAGAGAGATGGAGGGAGGGATAGATAGATACATAGATAGATAGACAGATAGATAGATAGATAGATAGATAGATAGATAGATAGACAGATAGTTAGATAGATAGATAGATAGATAGATAGATAGATAGATAGATAGATAGATATGTACATATGTAGATAGAGAGCCTCCCAGAACGAAGGGTGCATCAGAATAGCCCACAGATATTGGCCCCACTCCCAGAAATTTCCCTCAGTGCAAAAGGTTAACTGTCAGTCCCCCGCTAGGTATAAATAGAAGTCTGCTCTCCAGAAAGGCGTGTCAGGGGAGGGGGAGGTAGACAGAGGAGGGAGGGGGCCAGTTCCTTATGATCCTGGTGACACACAGGGGGTGGGGGGTGGATAGTCTCAGGGTTTGGGGGGAGGGCTGACAGAGGAGAGTGAAGGAAGAAGCAACCCGAAGACATTATAATGGGTCTGGAGACTGTGACTGAGGCCCCAGACAAAAGAGTGTCCTAATCTATTCAACTTGGCTGTGACAGCAGACACAACAAAATGCCATCATCGCCACCCCAGAAAGCTCAGGTCCGATTGAGCTGCTAGAGCCTCTGACATCCACACACTGGTGAGGGCCATTGTTTTACTGAAGCCATCGAGACAAGTAATTAGGCCAGCGTCTGGTCCTTCCATAAGTCTAGCAATCAAATGCAGAATGAATGGCTGATGCTCATTTTTGCAGCAAGTACAGTACATGGATATCACAGGATTATGATGTTAGTATGCTTAGTTCCTTTTCTTCTGTCTGGGTTTAATAAGCTTTAGTCTGTTATTGTGGGGGATATCATCACACCAATCACAAGTATTACTTAGGTAGTGCAGATAAAAGTATCTAAATGTCATGATCCATGCACAGGTATTCATCTCCTAACAACTGTTAACAAACTGCATTCAAATAAATCAGTTGTGTAAAATCAATCTGATATGGGCTTAATAAAGAGGACACAAACTTCCTTATCAGGTCTTTTTTTTATTTTTCACTTAAATCCAAGGTAGCAAAAATGATACACAGCTGAAATATCAGACACACACATACTCTACACATTGAAATAATAGGCGCTTCACCACCTCAAAAATAAAGCTTCCTCTCTGTTTAGCACACCTGAATGTAAGCAGATTCAAACAGCGCAGGGCGTACCAGCCCCTCTGTGATCTGTCACAACAAAGTATTTAAAAAAAATAAATCAGGTTTTCCTTCTATAATGCTACTAAATGAGATTTTACAACAGTTTGACACAATATATTTTTTATTTTCCCTCTCTGGCGAGAGAAGTCATTGGTATCGACTCTAAGAAGGCAAGTAATCTCTGACAAACTTCTTGTTGTTTACAAAAACAAAGATGTTATTGCTCTTTTAAAGTATCCACACTGCATATAATTACAACAAGTTATATTTTTTTAGCCATTGTCAGAAATAATAAATAAGGAAGAATAATCGGCTCATGTATACTCTGATTGCACTTAATCCTCTAGACCCCCAAACGCTAACTAACATACTGTAGGTCTAGCATGGTAATACCTGTCTGATTACATAGGCAAGCCATTATACATATAAGCAATAATGTCATTATGTTTGTACAAATGATAAAACTAAACTGTTATAGTGACAAAAGCACTACATTCTATAATACATAGGCAATCACAGATTGCAAATCTTCGAGGCCGAAGTAACAATGTCCTGCCCTCTCCTTCAATCAGTGTATGTTCCCAAACTGTCATCATTCGTTTGAAAATACCATTCGAAGTGGGAAATGCTTACGATCGTACAGTAAATGTCTCGATGGGAATCACGGGCCATTCAAAAAGTCGGTCACGAGGTGAACATTCAACACCTGGTCACAAAGGTAAATGCCTTGGAAAG
This sequence comes from Centroberyx gerrardi, assembly GCF_048128805.1. NCBI lineage: Eukaryota > Metazoa > Chordata > Actinopteri > Beryciformes > Berycidae > Centroberyx > Centroberyx gerrardi. The sequence continues at coordinate 9,265,198 of NC_136018.1, forward strand.
TGTTAACTGGTAACAGTAACCAAAGATGCTGGCGAAGTTTTGTTACTCTCCTGGTACATTCCTGTAAAACACGGATGACCTTAGGAGTATCCTCACTATGTAATAAAAACACCATGTGAACATGGCTGGCGTGGGTTTCAATCCACACTAATGCTCTGCTGTCTGCTCTCTTTCTAACAATCCTCTGGCTGGGATCTTGTTGTCTGAAACAAATCAGATACAGATTTATTAATATACTGTATGTTTCAGAGTTGTTTTCTGTAAAAAATACTTTGAAGTGACATGTGAAAAACTAAATATGTGCTGTCCTGTGCTGACTGATAGTTGTGAATATGACATTCTTCACTGGTAAATGCAACTCACTGCTTGGTCACGACCAAAAAATATAAACGGTATGCATTTTCTGCAGCACAAAATGGAAATATTACCACTAGTAGTATATCAGAAGTCTTAGGCTTACTGTGCTCATATTTACAGGTGAATATCAGCCAATACTGATTGGTAGCAAACTGATTGGCACTCCTGTATTTCTCTTCATTCTACCCACCAGAAAAACTAATATATCCCCCACGGTGTATTGTATACTTATCTAAAAAAAAAATGGATTGCATCATTCATTATCACACACGCATTTGGTTTGGGGTCACTGGTGCGATCATTCAAATTTTTCAGTGACTTGCAAAATAAATACTTCTTTTGGTTTGATTGGGAACATACAACACATCTCCCCCTGTGCCACAGTGACGCCCACTGCGGCCACTGAACACACATCTATGTGAGAGTGAAGACATTTTTGCCCACTCCTAAAACATTTCCCTTTTATGATCATATTATAACTCAGGCGAAAAACAAAAAACAGACATCGTAGCACCACCTTTTTTTTTTTTTCTCCATGTCTAAGACCAAGATACATCCACGCTAAAGCACACATACGCACGCTTCCACTCGCTGAACTGCAAGAAGCTAAGTAGCTCACTCTTCCAACGTGAAAATGAAACCAGTCGACTAGTCACTTCAAAAAAATAGAGAGGCAAACACTGCCCTCCCATCTGGTGTGAAGGAAGTCCTAATGCTAATGTAGTACAACAGAGATGGGAGGGAGAGGTTGTTTGGCCACAAGGAGGTGCAGAGGACATGGCACGTTAGGTCAGGGGCTTTTCTGACCCGCACTTTGTTATGAGAACAAAGGACGAAATTGTCAAAACTATGAGTCTTTTTTTCCCTCCTTTTCTTCTCTTTCTCCCTATAACATATCCATTTTTATGTTGGCTCTCCTTTGCGTTCCGGTATTTCCTCCGTTCCACAGCTTCCTTCAGTCATTGTGGGGTTTCTCAACACCCTAAGGGGAAGAGGAGAGAGGGAGGCCTGAGTTAATAACAAATCAAGTTACATGTTCAGTTACAAAGTTACACTATTACAGTGTCAACAGTTCTTATAATAGTGACATAATCATGACACAAACTCATTATGTCCTATCTGTAAAAACTGGTTTATAAAGCAAGTTTGTCTGTATTGTCTCTTGTTAGGGGCTAAAAGTAGACTTTATGTAAGTACTAAACTAGACTTTATGTAAATACTACAGTAGACTTTATGCAACTGCAGTCATATAAAGAAACGTCACTAATCTGATCCTCTTGAGAAGTTAGGTTACTCAAACTAGTGAAATGTTCTGATGACTGAAAAACTTTTAAGGCCCTGCCAGAGTCATTTTCAAGACATGAATCACATGAATGCAAGTATTACGAAACACCCTGCGCACTGTAAACTGCAGTTGAAAAGCAAATACTGTGCACAATTTACAGAATATATTTTCCTCTGGCAGCATGTTTTGCTTATCATGACTGTCCAGTTAACTGCCCAGTTCAGATACTTGGGGTTCAGATAAACCAGGTTCTATTGCACCATTTATGAACTGATCATGACTATTTTGTGTGACAGAATTATGTTTATAAGAAATGACCTGTTTACTTTCAGTTCCCTTTTTGCTCATTTGCATCTTTTCCCCAAATGACTGTTCAACATTTTGATAATTAAGGGAAGGAAGCAATGCTTGCTATATTAGATACCATCACAAGTCACCAAGACACATGAAAAAACTGCAAAGAAAACTGCAAACTGCTTGTATTCATTACTCATCATAAAGTTTTAACAAAATTTAGACAACAAAGATGAGTAATGATGATGGTGATGAGTAAGGTCTCAACAGCTGAACATTTTTCTACCCATATAGGGTGAAATTATTATTTTTATCTATTACTCAGTCTATTTGAAACCCAGATCCTGATACTTAGAAACACTGGAGAGAGCAGAACTTGTTTTTCCGCGTGGTTAAGGCAGCCAAACAGATTGTTCCAATGTAACTGGCTAAAATCCAGAAAAGAAAAGAAAAAAAGCCACTAAAAACAGTTTAGAAAAAAAAAAGTCTTCCGTTCCTGATCCCACTCACAAATGAAACACTGGAGTGAGAATGAGAGAGAGAGAGAGAGAGAGAGAGAGAGAAACAGAGAACAAAAAAGCGAGCGAGGACTTGTGCCAACATTCCAGGCCCCATCACAAACAAAAACAACAAGTAGCAAATGACCCTCTGGTCAGCCGAGTCGTGACTGGCTCTGTGTCTGGCCACAACTGTGAAAAACAACGGCTCTTAATCTGCTTTCACGCTTTCACTGAGTCAAACTGAGGGAGTGACGGGACTCTTACTTTACAGACAGAATGAGGTGAGGCTTCTGGGCAGAAGCCTAATGAAGACGTCAAAGCTGACTTGATGGGATAATTATGAAGTAAGGGGGGCCTTTGGTGCATTTTACACAACTTTAAACCTTGTGAAAGTGCTACCCGCTGTTGTGATCTGCTAAATTGTAATTAAAGCGTTTGTGGTGCATTGGAGTAGTAAAGTGATTGTATTCTGTTCTTCACCTGCTCTAGATGCACTGTACTAGAGTTTGACAGAAGGCTGATAGTGATACTGATTTGGATTTTTGCTGCCAATAGCTGATATTTTGTGCTGATATTAAATACCTTCATATTCAACCATTACCAAAAGCCAAAAACTTCCCAAAACTTACAAAGATTCAGTGTTCTGCCTAGAGTTTTATTCTTGGCAGGGTGGAAAAGTTTCTGGAACAACACTTAGACTACCGTGTGACTCTAAAACTTCCCATAGAACCACACTAATGAAATTCAAATAGGCGGTTTGGTAGCTGTTTAAGGCAGGGTGAGGCAAGTTTTACAGCCTGCCATCCCTGACGCTGCTGAGTAAAATCATATTCTCACCTCCCGTCATATCGGCTGGAGACAACATTGACTGGCCAATATCCGAATTTCTATTAAAAGGACAATACCGGCCCGATATATTGGCAAATCAATAATCAGTCTAACCCTGGAGTTATAGGGTTACAGCAGATCTTACCATGGCAAGCTGGCGTCCTATGTTCCCCACAGTAACACCTCCTGAGAAGAATATGCATGGGAGCCAGGAGCGTACATACAAGAAGTCTGGAGACGTATACCTAAAAGAAAGAAAGAAAAATACATCCATTAGTTGTTAGAGAGACCGTCCATCAACCAGACGTCCTGGGTTCAAGCCCCATGTCAGCAAACATCTGTCCTGCTCAAGCGTCTTTGAGCAAGAAACTGAATCTCTACCAGGATTCCCAGTCGTCAAACAAACAACCACATGTTTGTAGTTAACTCTTACAAACCGGAATGGCAACTTAACCACAATGTCAAAGACAGATCTCCAAGTGAGGAGATCTGTGTTTGACGCTGAAAAACATCATTATCTCCGCTCATTCTCTCCCCCCTGTATCTACCTTGCCTGGTCAACATGAGCTGCGGCTGCCTTTTGAACCCCGGCTCTAAACTGAAGCAACAGTCCCTCCACTCAGCTGGGTGTTTTTGATGACGTGCCACTGAGGCAGGTAGGAGGGCTTATTAATTGGGCTTCCAGACAGACACATGGGAATCCCAAATCACCATATAATTGCATTTTTTGTTTTATGTCTTATCTGCCACATCCTCTTTGATGGAATTGGACGGGTGGGAATACTTCCAGACTGTGTATCTACTTTATTCACAGGGGGGGGGGGGTTCTTACTCTGAAACCAATATAATAAACACTAAAATCCAGCAACATAGTTTTCATTCCTACTGGCTGTAACCCAAAACCAGAATGGAAGTGATGACAAAGCACTACTGAATGTCATGGTAATGGGCCTCAAAAAGTTTTGTTTCCTCAAAAGTGAAAACTTGGACAGACTGTTCCACTTATAACGCCTCATCATGCGATATGAACAGTCAAACTTTACTGAAATGCTGTTTTGTTACAGAAAATGAATGTTAATTACAGACTTACTGGTAGACTCCATTGTAGACCAGCAGCTGTGTGAACACAGTTGCTAGGAAGGCAGTGGTGATGCCCAGGCCGAAGCCACTCCTGGAGCGGTCGAACGTCCACCACAAGCCCAGGGACAGGGCTGCCAGGGTGAGGGACAGCTGGACATTATTGGCAAAGTCTAGTTTCTGTGTAACGGAGCAGTTAAGGGCAAAGTCAAACAGAATGAGCATGGGATTAGCTCTTACTCAAATATTTGTATCATCTGTAAAGCTCAGTTCCTATAGGTAAAGGGTAAAGAAGGGTGTCTCTGTCCAAACTAGCAATGGAAAGGTGAAACAGATCTTTTTTTTCCAGGGAGGAACCAACTAAGTGAAGCGTGACAATGACATTAACTGTATGCAAACAGGTGAGTTCCTCCCCTTCAGGCATGAGCGTCTAGTCAGTGAAAGGATACAACGCTGGCGTGGTTGATACCAACGAAGACCGCGATGCATCTCATGACACTGGCCCACTCTCTCTTGAACTTGTGCGGCTCTCCTAAGTGGCTGTCGATGCAGGGGTACAGCAGGCCCACAACAGCTGCGAAGAAGGGCAAACACACCGGTTTACACAAGATAAGCATAAATTCTGTACAATGCCACAGTGCAGTTCTTGTCATAAGAGTTACAGTGTTGAATCATTTCCTGAACATGAGTTCCCATATTTAGGATTTGCCATGGGCCTACATATGCTTAAAACCCTTACAAAGAGAGCTGTAATAATTCTATAATAAATGTGAGATGGATACTATACAGATATCACAGCAAAACTAGAAGCTCCTGTAGGAATATTATAGGAATTTTGTAGTGATACTACAGGAGATAAAAATAGCACAAACTGCAATAAGGTCACTCTAGTCTAAACTCACTATTGAGCACCACAGACACACAATATGTCCCTATATACTTAGCCTAAATGAAGACTGTTAGCATGTTATTGTGTGTCCTGGAGGGAAATTAGTAAGACATAGAGCAATGTCAAACATAAGAATGTCAAACATGAGAAGCTACACTCATTTGTTTGTTTTTGTGAGCTGCTCTGCCTTACAGCACACGAGGGGAGGAGCTGAGATGCGGTTATTTATTTCATTCTCTGACTTCCTGGTTCCTGGCCTGATAGGTACCGCCCCCTCAGCTCACCCGTTACGAAACTAACCAATGAGCGAGCAGCTCACCCGTGTCCGGCTGTTGCGACCAATCACACGGCGAGAAGCGCTACCGTATGCGTGAGCTTTTATAATGGACTCCCAGACAAAACCACCAGGACCAGTATGGCCTGGGAGAAGGCTTATATAATACATAACAAAAACAAACCCGACTGTTTGTGCAAGCTGGTGATTCATTACCACCTGATCATGAAGTTAGTCATGATGTGTGCTGTGCACAGGCAAGTAAAAAGACGGGTAAACTATGACATCAGTCGGTGCTCATCATAAGGAAAACCACCAAGATAAGCACAAATCAAGTATATTTACAGAAAAGCACGAATTCGTGTGTTGAAATACCATATCCTCGTGTATTTTAAACACCAGTTTGACACTACTTACTATGATGTATGCTATACATTTACCTCATAGACATTCATATGAGACTAAAAGGCTGGGTAAAGTCTATTCCCCTAATCCAAAAGGTAAGTAAAGTGAGTTTAGGTGGGTTTATCTTCTCTCACTACATCCCTTGCTTGGTCTTTACAAGGAAAAAAGGTACAGGCTTCTGCACTACAACCCCTCCCCCTCTGCATTCCTTTGTCCAAACTTAGTAGCCTAGTAAACTGCAGCTCACCTGGTCAAACTGCTCCCACCCAGAGTGACTGGTATCTATAATGCAGTAATAACATTTAACCGAAGCTGTCCACTCACCGGCCCCCGTGCCACAACAAGGAGGGATCCACCAGGCGGATGAAAACAAAGTTGCCATCACCTCCTCGGGAAACAAAGTGACATTTCTTTGTATCTGCAGCAAGTTGAGCACCAGCGCGAGGAACACTCCGACGGTGAAGAGCACGAGACCCCGGCGGATCAGGTTGGCCGTCCTGACGTCGTGCAGAGAGCCGTAGGCATTGCTCAGCACCGAGGTGATGATGGACATCATTTCTTCGGCTTTTGATGCCACCCAGTTCGCCCCAGATGAATTCTTAGTTTCCACCCTCGATGCACAGGAGCAACTCCAGCAGTGGTCCTCTAGTCTTGGCATTTGGCACTTCAGGGCTTTTTTTGGGGGGGGGGGAGAACACCGATAAGTTAAGTCACTCATTGTCATAATATCCAGAGTGAGATACATTAATAACAATAGAGAGATACAGTGTTGCCAGATGACAGATGTAACCTATTAAGTGATGAGATCCACAAAGTTCATAGTAATGATTTTCCTGATTCTGCTTCAATAACTAAATTGTAGACTTTACGGATCAGTTAGTCTAACAGAGGAAAAATGCTATAGATCATTGAGAGTTGATTACCTTGATCTCCAGACGTCTTCAGTGTCTGGTCGAAAGAGAAACCTCCACTCCTGTTCATTCGCGCCTTGGAAATGATTAAGCCGGGATCTTTTTTTTTTCTTCTCTTACAACAAGGACTGTAATCACGTTGTTTGTTCACATCATCGTTAGTGAGAGAGGGGCTAGGGGAGAGAAAAAAAAAGCTGCTATTCCATCCCAGAGCACAGAGCTCATACCAGAGACAAGAGCTTCCTCTGCAGAAAACAATCACAGCTGTGTCGGGTGAGAATCGTCAGCCAATCAGAGCGCGGCGGCTGATATGACGTGACGCCACCCCACCGCCCCCTCGTCCGGGACAGTCACACCAGCCTGCAGCCTGAGCACAACCAGGCTGTTAAATGAAACCAAAACTTCTTCAAAAACGCAGCAAAAATTCTTACAGAAAGAGGCATTGAAGAACTATAGGGATACTTTGGAAATATCACAGCAAAGGCCACATAGTGATACGCCTATATGTCCATTTAGCAATATTATAGTGATACACTAGTAGATAAAAATACCATAAATTACAATGTGGTCACTATAAACTCACCACTGACATCCACAGAATAGGTCCTTGTTGAAATATTATAGTGTTTTTTTTCTTATGGAAATGTCTCTATGATACCAGGCTAAAAACAAAACTCAATCTTGAGCTTTTTTCTCATACACTGAAGTGGATAAGCGCTGAAACTTTTGCAAATCCTGTCAAGAAAAGCAATCTAAAAGTGTAGCACAATCTCTCTCTGCTTAACTAAACGTATTCCAGTATGCTGCAGTGCTTGCACAACCTAAATCCACACTCCTGGACAGGTACCTTTATATAGGCATGCATGTATTTGGAAATGAGGTTAGTGGCACAACAAGCTATGTGGTGTTGATACAGTGGTTGAACTGCAGGTCAGCTCAGAGGAGGTGTGTCTTGCAGGGAGGAGTGTGCAGATCAGATCCTGCAGGGCCTCCGCACGTCAGGCTGGCAAGATAATGTAAATGGAGAGGTTCAACGCCCGGATGACACAGTGATTCAGGGACCAACAACAACATGGAAACATGTTTTGCAAGAATCTGTGATGTGACCCAGTTGGGTGTCTTCACCGCAGCATGATAACAAAACTCTCTTTGCTTAGTGAACCAACAGCCATAGTTTACGTGCCGCATAAACCACACTTCTACAGCTTTATGTTCTGCTTCCTTCTGCAACTTTGGACACACCCATGCACACACACACACACACACACACACACACACACACACACACACACATAACATACATTTGAAAAGTAATCATGCATCAATTCACAAAGGTTAATTCACACATTATCTGGGGTAGATATTCTGATTTACCGCTGTGCAAAACTGAGAAAATGCTACACACTTCTAGATGAAATTGAGTTGTTTATCCAGGGAGATTAACAAAAATCTATAGTTGATTCAACTTGACTGTCAAAAAGTTCCAAAATAAGACTGGATTTACTCAACATCAGCTGCCGGCACTTTGTGCAAAGTAATACCACGGGTGAATCATCTTTTTCATGCAAATTGGCTTGCAAAATTGAGTGATGCTTCATGACCTAGAGCAAATTTGGTAGACAAAAACACAGAGCACATCAATCAGATAGCATTTCTTTTCAATTAAGTTTAATTAAAATCCTTTTTTGGAGTAATTATTTTTGCTGCTGATGTCTCAGGGTATTGTATTCATTGTTTCTTGGCAATTTAGGTAGTGTGGATATGCAGAAATGAGTGCAGCAGCATATGAGGATGTGATGTGGGGATTGGTTTCTGGTTGTCATCCAACGTTGAACTTCAAAGCCTTAACACAGCCGCTGAATTTATCTCTTTGTTTTATGGCTGATTTGACGTGCTATGTGGAGGAAAACAATGCCCCAATTACTGAAGGGCTTATTAATAAACACACCCAATAACTACATTTATGAAAATTGACATGAAAATATGACAATCACACCAGTGACTTTTTCATACCTGCAAGTAATGAATGCAAATTTGATACTCTATTATAGAGTGGGAGCTAGTTTATTTGTAGGACATTCATATTGTAAGTTACTTCTTACCATGCCATCACACAATTTCCCAATTTCAGGTTCAGAATGAGTTTTTGAATGTTAGTATTATGTATGGATGTATAAGTCATCTTATAGATATTATGGTTTCCAGACAGCACATTCAAATTGGCTGACTTTAAATTTGTTCCACTTTCAATAGAATAAGAATCACATTTCTAAAATGGCAGTGATAACTGAATGGTAAAATAAAAATGTCATAGCTGTATTTCACTGGAGCAATTTCACTCTTTTGTACCAAATAAGTCAAGCATGAAAGTATATTGAGGGCTGAAAAGTTAGTTTTGTTCCCCCATCTCATTTCGAAATGCTTGGAGTTGTGTTGGTTTATGCAGACGGCTTGAACAAATACAGCATGTCTTACAGGATAAGAAGTCTGTCAAAGAGGAAATTCCACTTTTTAACCAACTGAAGTGTTTCTTTCTCTTCCTCACCCATTTCATATCTTTCTTAGAGGATGCTGAAGCTACGTTTGGATATAATGGCACAGAGCCTCACTCATGACCTCTTTACAAACGTGCTGTTGTGGCCCCAAAGCAACATCCAAACACATTCACTTTGCTGCGATCCACAGAAAATGACATCGGCCAGACTTACTTTATCCTAATTTCAGCGGGCCATGTGGTTAACATAGATAAATCGTCAGCGCCTCACAGTTTCACAAAGGGGAAAGGAGGTCACAGAGGGAAGGGTGGCTACAGGGAGCTCCCCAAGGGCTCCAACTACTACACCATCACAGTAACCCAACAATAGTATTCTTCTCTGCCTCAGGACAAAATGAGTAAGTTTAAGACTCGTCTCTGGGAAGGAGTGTGTGTACGTTCCCCAAATGAATAAGCTTCTCTCTATGTAATTCTAGCCAATCCTAGCGCCTGAGGATAAAAGCCTATAGCAGAATGTGTGTGTGTGTGCACATGTAGGGCCTGTGTGTGTGTGCATGTGTGTACATCTCTCTCTCTGTTTGAATGTGTGTGTGTGTGTGTTGATCTACTCATGGCTGCATCAAGAAGAAGTGTCGGGTATGTGTGACCTGAGATGACTCATACACACCACATCGCCATCAAAATGAGCAGAACCATAAACCATCAATATTATAACAGCTTCTTTAACACTTGAATATTTCATTGCACCGTGTTAATGAGAGAGAGGGAAAAAGATAAATAGAGAAAAAGAGAGAAAGTGTGTGTGAAAGAGAGTGAGAGGGGGAATTGGATTGCTTCTTCTAATAAGCTGACAGTAACACGTGCATTAATATGGAGGCTGGGATCAAGAGTTATATGTTAGCTTATGTGGACCATAATAACCATGAAAATGACTCTGCATATAGCAAATAGCTCCTAGCAACCAGCAGTGCTGCATGGCTCTGGCGTCGAGGAGGTCTCAGCTACATCAGAAGATAAAGCAGGATGCTACGACACTTCAAATGAATACCAGATCAAGCGTGTCATAGATTATGCTGTTAGACTGGGAGGGATTGAATTATATCTAAAGGAAAAGCCTGCTGGAGCAGATGGTAAATTGATCTATCAAACTGGAGCTTGACAATTTTTTCCTCAATCCTGTGTGAAATTATGAAGGGAAACATCCTAATCCATCCTCATGGATACTTGATTAAGACTACAACAGTCTCAACTTCATTCTGTGTTTATTCCCCCTAGCTCAGGCGTCACAAATCATTGCATTTCTTCTTCGCTCCCTTGCACGATTGCTACGATACTGTACATTTAGAGAATCTTTCAAATGGTGTAACCCATTCATAAAGATGGTATTTTTTCTGTAAGGCATAATTATGATCACAGTGCACCATGGGTAATTGTGCCATCCATCCTTTTGTATTACTAGGGTGCTAATCGTTCCACAGCTTGCCCAAATTTCGCCAACCCCCTCTACCATCTTCCTCCAGTTCCTCCGCTTCAGTGCATTCTGGGTCCTCTGGATATGCACAACCTCCTCACCAGCTCTCTATCACTATGCCATGAAAGATGAAAGGGGATTCTGGGGTATAGAGGGTATCAAGCAGCTGAACAAAGGGCGCCATAAAGGCCCTGACTCTACAGCCTGAGGGTGTGGCACCGGGACACAATCTCCCAGCCCCTTTGTTCTTTAGCGTTCGGCAGGGAGATGCTCCAAAAAAGCCACAGAGCAGCTCACCTTTTTCATATAGCCAGATCCTAGACTCACTCCTCCACAGCACGCTTATCTCCTACTCATAGTTATGGCAAAACAGAAAGAATAGGATGGATTGAAAAGAAAGAAAAAACACTTCCTTATTGGAACCATCTTCTCCATAATAAGATAAAATTGCATTTTTCCCCCTGTTGCATGACCATAGGGATTCCACTATTTATTCAATGAAAATGAGTCTATTTTGGAGATACATAAACTCACATTCAGTGTGGTTAGAGTTAGAGTATTGATATTTATATAGCCTCAATTATGTGTCTGGTGCGATACACTGCCTACTGCTCTTATCAGCTCTGCGCTTCCAACTACTAAGCTTATTGCTGCCATTGACCTTTCAATAGCCATTTGACTCTAAAGGCAAACAGCTCAGCTTGTTATCTTTCTTACAGGAAACTGCATCAAGGTGATAAGTACTCTATCTACACTGTGTATGTTGGTTGTTTTAATTATTTACATGTACAGTTTTGGAAACACGTATTGTTTTCTGAGTCAACTTGCCTGGTTAAAAGAAGGGTTAGCATATATTGAAACAGTCTGCTGATGGGAATTCATTCAAGCCTCTATTTAAATCCAGTACATTAGCCCATGAACAGTGCAATGCAAACAACCAATGGACCTCCTCTATTATCCCCGCCTGTCTGCTCAGGTGTCAGTCCTGACCAATCACAGTGGCTCCCTCAGTGTGGTAAGTTCAGTGTGTGTGTGTGTGTGTGTGTGTGTGTGTGTGTGTGTGTGTGTGTCTGTGTCTGTGTGTGTAAGAGAGACAGAGAGAGAGAGAGAGAGAGAGAGAGAGAGAGAGAGAGAGAGAGAGAGAGGGAAAGAGAGAAAGAAGTGAGCATGAGGTGAGTTAAAATAACCTGAATAAGTTGATAAACAATCTCAGATATCTGTTTTGATGGTATGATGAGGAGATTAAAGCAAGCTGGTTGTTTGGTTGGTTTGATGGGACAGATTTCTTTCTGTGACACTCCATTTAAGAATGAATATTTTGAATAATAATTAAGTCCTTGATTGGCAGGTTATATAGAATGAACATGGCATGCTTAGTGCAAACCTTGCCAACCACCCACCACTATTCATTCATCACTGTCCTACTGTAACACCATGTGGACATCAGGTGGATCAGACCACCTTTACCTCAGGAAACCCAGTCCTGATCCTTGTCTGGCTATAGCTTAATGTTTAACATGTTGGCCTCATATCAGGGGAAGTGCTGAACACACTGTTGCCAAAGAGGATTACTGTGGGAAACAGTAAGTAAAAGTTAAAAAGTAAACTGTTGTCAGACTATTTCCACTTGACCCTGTTAATGACAGGAAAAAACACCACAGATGTTGCTTATATAAGTTGTGACACACTTTTCAAACGATGAAGGCAATTAGCTTAGGCTTTTGATAGAAATAAACAAAAAATGAATTCTCTCACAAATTAAATATTGCCTTATCAAAATAAATCACATAAAACTGGTGTATTTTGTCTTTTCAATATTTGGAAAACAGAAAATACATATTTTAAAACATATTTTAGAAAATCTTCCAATAATACAGACATAATAAAAATCCTATTTTCTGAAGTCGAGGTAAAAAGTCATTGGACAAAATTGAAAAGGTTCAGACCAGAAAACCAAGTAAGGGGTCGAGTTACTCATGGCTCAGATTGTCACATAGATTGTCTCTTTGTTTATTTGACCTGCTGTTTCACGGTTCAAAACCTTGATTCAGAGTTTGATTACCCAGCATCTAGTACCCAAAGACTGAAGGGCATCATGTGATTAGAGGGAAAGTCACAGAATTGGCTGGAGAGTAGACAGTGTGACCTGTACAGCTGCCCTTCTGTTCTCATTGGTTCAAGCTGTATCATCTGTATTGGCCTGCTCTGGTCATCAGTGTAAGCATGTGAGTTTCTTTTGTATGAAATAGTCTCATCAGAGCATCACAGCATTGCTGTTCAAGTAACTCCACACTGGGGAACAGATTTTGGAAAGACCATTTTTCCTCATTACACACACAAGTATTTCAAAAGCTTAAAGATTCTGTCCCCAAAAGTCTCTTTTTTACAAAGTGTACAATGATTTTTTTTCAGACATGAATCACAGGTTTTATAAAACAATCAAAAGTAACTAAATATGGATTATTAGTGCATACCCTTTGTTTTTTGGATAGTCACTACACCCTGGAAATATTGCCCATTTGTAGTTGTGAATGAATATTTTGCTTGCACACAAAAGATTTAAAGCTTTGAATACACAAATTGCTCACTCAACTGATGAAATGATGAGCTCAGAGATTATATTGCTGATATTGCTGATGAGTATGATTCATGTTTATACAGGAGAATCACACATGACTTGCTTGATGAGAAAGAAATCACGCTTGACTGCCCTTCCTCCATAAAAATGAAACACTGTGAAAGGATATAAGATTAAATCGCTTCAATATTTTTCAAGATTGATTTTAATTAAACACAAACTTATATTATTATCAATCAATTTGGAGCATGACATAAAATATAGCACTGCATTTCATTGCAAGGTTTGTAGGAACTGACAATTAAATAACTTGTCAAAATGTAACAAAATGTCATTTTAAATGGGTAGAAAATGTAATAAAAGCTGTTAATGTAATAAGATGCTGCAATATAACATCACATTATTACATTAACCAGTGACTATGACATCATAAGGGGTGTAACATTTTTAACTGATGATAATAGTTATAATAATAATATAATAATAATAATATTGACGAATAATGTTATAACTTGAGTTATTACATTCTTCTTAATATTCAGAGTTATTACATTATTAATCAGTATTGTTATTACATCGTCAGTTAAAAATATGTTACATCCTTTATGAAGTCACAATCGCCAGGTCATGTAATAATGTGATGTTACTACATTACATTAAAAAAACAGTGAGACGAAAATGGCTTCCAAAATAGCAGGATATAATTACATTATGCGGGAATTTATTACATTAATAGGTTTTATGACCCAACCCATTTCTACCTGGCAGTTATTACGTTATCAGTTGCTGCAGGACCTCTATACAGGCTTGCACATGATGTTGTTGTTGTACTTTTTATCACTGCAAAAGGGTGGCAGTTATTGCAGGGTCACTATTGGACAGAGGTAGGCCTATATGGCTGACTTATCAAGTCTGATAAGTTAGAATAGTGATAGTGCCGGAGCATGCGTGACTTTATCTAGGTGATAAAAGAAACAAAACATAAGTATTTATCTGCAGAAAATGGTTACAAACACTGCAGCATGTGACATTTTATGGTCAGGTGTGTATCAAGGAAGTTGTAATGGTATTTCCGTCATCAAAATTGTCTGCAGCCACTAAACCTGCCCTATTTTCCATCAGCTGATATAAACCATCAGCACAGTGCAGCGTGCCTCTAGTGGCAGGATCAGGGAAAGCACACAGTTATTTGTCCTTACAGGAATGAACAGCAGATGGCACTCACATAACAGTAAATGATAGAGCAATTAATTGCTAAAGGGAAAATATAAATATATCTTGTGATGTTTCCTTCTTTCTTTCTTTCTTTCTTTCTTTCTGTCTTTCTTTTTTCTTTCTTTCTTTCTTTCTTTTTACATCATGTTCTTGTTCATGTTCATATTCTTCCAAGTAGCAGAGGGAGGCTTCTGAGGGTTTATATGATCACACGTTTACACACAAGTCTTTAGGAGTAGGATGGAGGCGGGAACGTGTAGCATGCAGTCCATCACTTCCTCATCACAGTGGATTGTAGTCTCATTGGAGAATCGTGTCAGGTGACATGCTTCCTCCTCATCATTTCCACACGAGTCAAGACAGTCAGACTGTGTTGCTATGGTGGCAGGACAAAAATACATGGCCTTCAGCTTTAGTTTGTTTGAGACACTGAGAATAAAAAATTACAACTATGACAACAATAAAGATTTAACATGGCCTGGATGACACATCATTTGATTTTGGCCCTATTGGTCCCCCATAAACAAACTTGCTGAGACTCAAAGACATCTAATACATAGGCTAATCAAACATTTGTATGCAAGCTGCTGTACTGGAAATTGGAATTTAGAAAGGCACAGAATATGTGATATTCTTTGTACAAAAGTGTTCTTCTTTGTAAACGGAAGCAGACATTTTTGATTTTGAGTCAAGATCTCGTTGGGCTCAGTTCAAAGGATCCAACGAGGTCCACCGAGACGGCAATCGTATTCCTCGATAACAGCTCTCTTCTAGTGGCCAGAGAGGTCGGGAAAAGAGACTCTCTATTCCAGTGCTGGCCTGGAAGTCTATATTACCTGTGAATGATTTTCACTTGACAGGGATAACACAGTTTGAAGGCATATTCTTTCCCACCTCAAGCCCCTTCTTGCTGAATTCTTTGTATTAAAAGGGTTTGAGTGACTTATGTGTCCCCACTCTGATCATTAGTCTGACATCTTTTCCTCTTAGATTCACAGATGTGCATTTACACACGTTTAAAGGATGTATTCAATTACAAGCTCTTGAATCTACAACAGAGCGTGTATTGTATAGTGTGTACACACTTCAAGAAAATAAAGTGTAGCGTTGGACTATAAGATGTGTTCTCTTTTCCTCTTTAAGCTACGCAGCAACAATTGTCCTCTTGTTGAAGGAGCAGGTAAATTGTTTTCTAGTTAGTCTGTCATTATCATCCCTTTAAAGGTAATTGTTCATCATAGATCTATTACAGTTGGAGGATTACAGGGCACTTTTAAATCATGAGACAAGCAAAATGCTAATGGACACAGCCTATCCAATAATTGCAGGCAATTATTACAAAAGTTCTCTTGTCATCTAATTGCAGCTAATGAAATCATGAGATAGTGAAACAAAGATGATAATTTCAGTGAATATACATATCAAAAACCCTACTTTGACTGCCAAATGGGCATCCTTGACGTCACTACACTTTGAGTAGGAAAACATCCCATCTCACCATGACCAGAATAATAACGTTGACCATCTGAATCCCTTGCAATCAAGTAAAATGATCACTGGTAAAGCATCTAAAATGTAACGCATGTTATAGTTTGGTTTTCATCTGCACATTTTTTGCCCAACAATGTCTTTTAAAATATATTGCGCCTAAACATACAGATTACTTTTATAGGAACTGATTTACATTTTTCATGCAGGTAAAAAATGAAACATTTCACGACCAAGAGCTTCACAGTTTTCTTTATGTTTCATTTGATAAGCTAGTTCAACCATACCATGCCATACTACCGACAGATTCTCAAAGGGGCATGACTTTCATCAACGGCTGAGTGCTTGTGAGTTGAGCCGAGGAGAATCTCTTTGGTAAGTAAAGCCTTGAAGGTGGAATTGAATCCACCAGTCAAAATGAGACTCAGATGTGTTACATCTGAAACCCTCTAAAGGCATCTGAATGTACGGATGTAAGGGGAGAAAGGAGTGTCATCTGCCAGTCTAGACTTGGAAAGGTGCTACATGGTGTGTGCAATCCGTCATTACTTCGATCTGCTTTTAATCACCCATAGGAAACAGAAGGAGAAAAATCCTCAGAGAGTCAGATGTCATTGGCGCCTTGCATTAGGCTCACATATTACTGAAGTTCTTCAGATAGAAGAAAGTTTGCAGAAATGAATTATACTGCTTTAATAGATTAAAATGGAATGAAGATGATTATGCTCTTTAATCAACTTAGAGGTTATTAACTGATCTGAGAAAGAATAGTCGCTGGGAAATTGAATATAAAATCCAGAGGGACTCTCGTGTTCTGCCAATTAAAATAGGAGAATTTCAGTCAAAGTTTTGAAAACAATACATTGTAATTTGCTGGAATATTTATTGTCGCATTGCAAATATGTGGAGCAAGCCTGGTGTTATTTATTGATTCAAATTGCTCCTTGCATGGAGCAGCAAGAGTGGATTGAGGCTGAGAGGTGAATTTGCAACAATATAGTACCAGTAAACACACACTGTACCAAAGATTTCTGCATACTGCCAGTGAAATAGAGCTTCTTGAATCTATTATATGCTTTTTGAAGAACAAGTGTGATAGGGTTGAAAGGGGATTGAACTCTTTTTTCAGTTCACAAATTTCAGATGTGACTGGCAAATCTTATTCTCATGCTGTGATTTGACTTGCTGTCTACATTAAACTTTTTACCGTGCGGCTTCTACACTGGCATTGTGCTGTAAATATAATAGTTTTACTTTTTAATGATTTTTGTGGCTGCCTTCACTATATTTCTGATGCAATTTAAATATCTATAAATATGTTTGTATGGTTGAGGTTAGAGACAATGTTTCAAGTGCAGTAAAATGCTTGCAGGTTCCTAATGCAGTAAATCAGACATAAATATTACTCGACAAAAATTAAGAGAAGAGATAAGAAAAGAAGTAATGCAATAAGAGCAGTAAGACTGAAGGACAAACGCCTAAATACATCCAGGGGTAATGATATACTTCTCCATACCTCCCTTTCACTAAGCTAAAGCCTGTCTGGCTTTTTGCTAATAAGCAAGCCATGATGACGTGGACCTATAGGTGCAAATGGTGTCAAGGATTTCACACTTTTGTCTGAAACTCCCAATGAACACAACCAGGTTCAGATGTCAGAGTTCACGTGAAAGGACACTCTCCACCTTGCCATCTGCGCTGGTGTGATAGTGTGTTAAGGATGTAAGACATCATTCCCCTTAGATGGAACACTTCAACACATCACCTCGCCAAATAATAAGAGTCAGTTTTCAATCCCACAGTTTCTCCTCTGTGGCTCTCGCTGCCGTGAACCTTAGGGGCTTACAAATAAGACCGTCATGAGAAATCGATCCTGACCTGTGCATGGTGTCATCAGTCACATAGTGTTAATATTGTGGTCCCTTTAGAATAGGAGCTGCTGTCCTGTTTCCCTCAGTGAGCCAGCCAACCCAGGCACCACACACTGGCAGGTGCAGATTTTCTACTTTTGATCTCCCCACAGAGTGCCTGGCTGTGATTATCTCAGACTCACTGCCTTTGATTCATTTGTAGCCATGCTAGGTTGTGGAATCTGTCTATTTTAGTCTATCTATCTAATGCTTTTTCTTGTGTTTTCAGAACATTGTGGTACAGAACAAATAGGTACAGCATGCCAACATTAAAGGAGAGTTTTATTTCAATGGGTTCATGCAAAGAAGTATGATGTAATATTTTAAAGGAGCCCTATTGTAGGAATTCAAATTTTCTTACATGCATGTGCATATATGATCAAATATGTTTAATGAATAAACTGTTAAAATTTGGCTTTGTTTGAGCAGGTAAATTTTAAGTTATTGCATTTTCAAAAATCCATCTTTTTTCTTCTTTACAGGCAGTTTTGGACAGTGAAAGCATCACAACTGGACTTGGTCTTTGTTTTTATTTTTTTTGTAGTATTGCACAAGTATACAACATTGGAACTGACACAGCACAATTAATTACAAAACACACTGAAAATTGTAGACAGACATAACAAATACTATTGCAGACAGACAAAACTGTGAAAACATGATGATTGCCTCCACTCAAAAGGTTTGAATGAGCTGGTACTGTCGGCCAATCAGGGCAGTGTATTGTGACTGTTCTGAATGTGAGGACTTAGTCAAATTCATTCAATAATTAACCTTTTGCTTAAGCTACATTTATATACAAACCATTATGAAGAACATTATTCTAATCCAGAGCTGTAGTATATTTGAAAGTAAAATCATGAAAACTGAAAAATATGTGACCTTTAGATGGATAATTAGGATCACGGTGACTGGGAGGCAGAAATAGAGATGAAAATGCCTCCCAATGTGCTCAATCTAATCACATGAAAAGAGCAGATTGTATCTTGTTTGGCACTTGATTCTGGTGTGAAGCAAATAAACATTTGGTCAAAGACTTGGGTTGACTATGGAGACGCGAAGAAGCGGCCAAGATCTTACTCCCCCATAGTAGAGGCACCAAATGTGTCTCTGCTTGTTTTGTGTGTGTGTGTGTGTGTGTGTGTGTGTGTGTGTGTGTGTGTGTTTGTGGTGGTGAAGGTGGGGGTTGAGGGGTGTGTGCATGTGTGTGATGTGTGTGTTTTGCCCCTGAGTCAGAAACCACAGAAGTCATACTGCCATACAGATGGGATTTCTATCCTCGGTGCCTTCAGATTCCACACACAGACTTTCTTCTGTATCCTTGAAGTACACCCAATCTGTTTACACACCCTTGCATCACTTAACACTAACAATTGCAAAAACACACCGAATAGATATTTTGTGAGAAAAGTCACAGCATTATCATATTATTTTTATCTGGAATAATGTCTTCTGTGGTAATGTGCAACCTTGTATCTTTGTGTCTTCATCTGGTATTCTTTCACTTGTACAGTTGAGGAAATAACTAAAATCAGCTTCCATGGAAACATAATAAGAAAAAACTAAATCAGAAAGCATCAGCTCATCATATGCTTGTTATTCCCGGCATTTGGTTAGGATCAATAATTGCCCTGCAGTTAATGACATCAAACGCCCTCATTAGAGCAGACGCAGATATCGAGGGCTTGGAGCCAAAGGGGCGTAAGTGCGTTATAGTAGATTTTACAGGAGCCAAAACAATTTTTGATCAAACTTGGATCAGCTGCCGTTACCACATACTAAGCACAATATTTTAACTTTTTGTGTTATCAGATTGAGCATTACTATAAAAACAATACTGCTACAGTTTAAGTTGAATTATATTTGTTAACTCTTTTAAAAATGGCAAAAGAGTGAAATACGCCTTTTTGGCACAAACATTGTCCCAATACAGCCATGCAGAATATGGGCGTATGTAAGTAAACAATTGTAAAACACATTCATTTTAATACAAATCTAGCAATTACACTTCAATCAACACTGAAATATAAAACAAGATCAGAATGAATATCTTTATCTTGAAGTAATGCTCAGCAACTTTCACCAAGGCCTTTAAAATTGTAGGCTACATGGAACATATCAAATTGATTGATAATTTTGTTCTGTTAAAAACTTTTAATAAACCTTTTTAATAAACCTCTATAGACATAAGAAACGACTTTTGATTCTAAACTACTACTTTTTTTTTCTTTTGCTTGTATAATACATTTTTGTATGTGTCCCAGGACACATCACTTATTGATGTGTCCTGGGACACATTCAAAGACCTGTAAAACTCCTCATAACACTGAGGGATAACTTCAGCTACCAGCAGTCTTACTATCAGAGCTCATCTTGACCAGTTCACACTCCTAACATTATAAAATAACATTTTGAATCTATAGGCCTAAGTATTTCATGGGAATATTAACATATTTACATTCATCTAATATTGACCTAGAATATTAATTAGGATATGAATAGGATACTAAAAATGATGTGATCATGCTGCCATGCTAGCATTACTTACGTCAGCATGCATTTTGAGTTGACCTAAGTGCTGTTAGAATCCTCTACCCACAATGCTTGTTCAGTGTTAAAAGTGTGGTTTTGCTTGGTGTCAAAAGGGCGTAAGTGCAGTTACACCCTTTTGGCAGCAAACAAAACCCTACTTTTACTGTTACGGCTTTCAGTTTTTGTTTAATTAAAACTTATGGGTCATGATTTCAGTTGTGTCCTTTTGGCACTGAAAAGATCTCACTGAGACCTTTCAATTGATATATAATACTCATATTCGCCCAAAATCGCACTTACGCCCTTTTGGCTCCAAGCCCTCGATATTGACATTGCTTTCCAGTGAGTCTCTTTGCATCTTGAAATTCAGAGCAGCGAGGAAACATCTCCAGTCCGCACATATGGACATGTCCAGATCTAAACCATATATGTATAATTCCTCAACAGTTTTTGCGTGTGTGTGTGTATACATTAATGCATACATGTGTGCGAGTGTCAGTTAGAGAAATGGGAGTGAGCGGGAGATAGAGATGTTATTTTTGTGTCATTTCTGATCTGTGAGTTGTGAAGCTGACAGGGAAAGTGTGTAGTTTTAAACCGTCACAGAGTAGAATCTGTTACAAATTGAGCACAGTAGTGGTAGGTTGTCAAAGGTGTCCTGCCTTTTCATCTTCAAACATTTTTATTCTTCCCTATGTTGCTATGTTCCCTGCACTCGGGCCATGTGCAGTGGAGCAAAGAGCTCCTCTGACAGGCCATTTGAATGACTCCTTGTGAACAGAAGCAGAAAATGGATGCTATGAAACCTTGTCTTTATCTTTACTACTATGAATGTAGATGCAAATTCTGCAAGATACAGGTTCTATGTATTCTGTATTCTTCAGCAAAATCCTTCCTGCATGAAATGACCAGACAACGGCAGACGTTGACCAGAGCACACAGTGATAGTATTTCAGATTGCGTCATCAAACATTTATCGATTTACTTTAATATATAAAACGAATGAATAGAAAGTAAAATTCAACTTCTTCACAGAGGAGAATTAGAGTTTGTCACATTTGGCCCTTTTTCTTCTAAACAAAGGATGTGAAGTATCTCTTTAAGTAATACTTGAAGAATACAAGAAATACTTCTTTGTGCCCCCCGTCTCCCTTCTGAATCACAGCTGCCTTCATCTCTTAACTTCATCTCTTAATATACTTGCTCTAATGTGCTATTGTCTCGGGGAAAAACACCTTTTCTCCTGAGCTCTTATTTCCTTACCAGACATTTCATCATAGAGGGTCATTTAAGGGAAACAGGAACATTTTCTATTTTTATTGTCAGAGCAATAAGGCTCTTACCCATTCACTCCTTACTATTGTTTGGTTGCAAAGTTTGTAATCTGGGAATTTTAGCTTTTTCTACTGTTGCAGTAATTGTAAGCTGCTCTGGATAAATGTCTGCTTAGCTACGTAAATGTCATTTAAATGTGAATGAAAATACAGTGAAAATGTATTTACACATCTGGTAGTTGATGTTTAAGATGTTTGAGATCTTAAGCACAAATGTTATTTGACCTTTTAAATTGTGCATATGTTGGCATATGTTTGACTTGTACACTGAAAACTTTTCTGTCATTCTCCTGTATTTGCAAACATTACAAACATAAAGAAACATTTTAGAGCCTCAAAATACATGTAAAGCTCATGGTTTGTGCTTCAGTGTTATTCCTTACATCTCAAGCTCAGACAATGAATACATGACAGATAGAATGCATGATAGAAATATCTTCAATCCAGTAAATCACTGTAAACAAAGCCAGAGGTTATGAATCAAAACTACATATGTCTTACATTATTTCAGACATACCTTATGTTGTATTTTACACATTATAATACTTTCACATAGTAACAGGCCAAACTTCTATAACCAGATTGCAAGGTATGAAATAGATGGAATAAATAGAGCATTGGGTTTAAGTGGACTTTATTAGCTAGAACATGGTGCACCAGGCTGCTAATTGAGAGTGCTGCCTGCAGAGAAGCTGGCGATATAGAAATCCATTATCTGTAAGGGAACTGAAATGGAACAACCCCTTCAGCAAATGGTGTCAGTGACACAGTTCACCTTTTTTCACCTTGTGGAATGACTCCTACTCACACAGTATACTCTATCTATCTATCTATCTATCTATCTATCTGTCTATCTGTCTGTCTGTCTGTCTATACAGTATGTGTTTGTATATATTTATATATATAGTGTCATTTGTATTTGTATATGTTGAATGTTAATGTTACATTTGCTTCAGAGCAAAATCCACTGAAAAGCCAATGTAGTTACTGTATGCTGCACTTTACAATGTCAAGATCATTTTCATATCCTAAGCTGCATAACTTCTTCAACTGGCAGTTTGACCAATCAGGTCCTGATATCATCTGTCCCACATTATTCAACATCCATCATTGCACAGTGGGAAATCAAATTTGGCTGGCCACCTTAAAGGAATATGGGTTTTTAAGAGGCCTTACATCAACACTGATAAATAATGATGACTCATTCAACAACACAGGCACACACACATATGCACACAAAGGCACAGATGATCATGACTGACAATTCTGGGGACTCTGGAGACACACACACATCCACATAATTGTGTATGGAATTGAATGGTGTGTCTCAACTGAGCTACACACTCAGGGGATTTTTTTACTGTTACACAGTCCTGTACTGTCTAGGTTTGGATTATGCAGCGCACGATG
Source organism: Centroberyx gerrardi (assembly GCF_048128805.1). Classification (NCBI taxonomy): domain Eukaryota; kingdom Metazoa; phylum Chordata; class Actinopteri; order Beryciformes; family Berycidae; genus Centroberyx; species Centroberyx gerrardi. Next base: position 9,288,450 of record NC_136018.1, read on the forward strand.
TTGCACTCTTTGAACCCTTGCAGAATAGTGAATCTGCCAGATGTATGAATCTAGAGAAATTTGTAATGGAGGATCTCTGCTATTACTACAGCTATGGAGCCCAGGGGTGAGTGAGGCATCAACAGCAAACAGCTGCTGAAGGTCGGTATAGAGTGGATGTTATTGTCCAGTGGAAAGTGTCGGTGCATGTTAGCATTCAGCGCGTAGGTGTATGTTTGTGTGCATGTTGGGAAAGAGGGTTGCCTTATTATTAATACACCTGAAGTTAGGACATCTTAGGGAATTCCTTTCAAATGTGCCGCAGGCTGACAGACCCGCAGCCCTGTCCGCAATGGATTACTGGAACCCCTTGCTGATAGTCATTAGTGATGAAAAAGACAAGGAGGATACGGTTTCTCTGATTATTTTTGCCACTGTCAACACTGTCAGCAGGAATCGGTGTCTGATAAGCCGTGGAAGGGAAATGCGCAGCAGGGAACCAGGATCTGTGCAAACATCAGTGCTCATTAGGCCTGTAATGTTGAAGAGACCATCCTAATATAGATGATTTATATCCACTTGGTACCGTGTATAGGATCAGAAGTCACATTTGAGGCCAAACATGGTAATAAATCGCCAGGATTTTGCGAGAGAATAATTCGCGTCCAGCTCATCAGCGGGATTTATCTCTTATTCATGTGCAACAGAGGTTGATTTCGTGCTAAAGTGATGATGCATGTCAGGAGGTTGGATTCTGGATTCCCAGCATGAGGTCTGAGCTGGATTCACACAGTTGAAGGACAGTAATAATATGCACATCACGTAGGTGCAAGGCTATCAGAAAACTGTGTCAATGAAAGAAGGAGTAACGCCTGCACGCTTGCTCCATGCCACAAAAGTTTAATAGTGACAGCGTTTCAATCTGACTGGATTCACACAGTGCCGTAGATGCAGGAGAAGAACCACCATTTTGGAAGATTATCATGTGCTTGTGTATGCTTTGTTGCTTCATTGCATACATTTTCTGTGAATCAGAGGGCTGATTAGCCTTTGTCTGTCAGCTCCTTCCTGTCTTTATTCCAACTGCCTCACATGCACTTACACACTCGGGACATGCAAGCACTCACATTCATAAGAAAGACACAGAGAAATACAGATAGACAAGCAAACAGACACACACTCGCACACATCAGCCACTCAGTCGCTCAGCCCGCTGAGTCTACTGCTACTTGTAATCAGAGAGTTAATTCAATGCATTCATTAATTCATTATTCATTTGAGTTATTTTCATTAATGTTTCCATTCACTCTGATCAAGCAACTTTATGTTTCAACCAATGCTGCAGTTTATTAAGCTCATTTTATTCACTTTAATTCCCAGTATCCCTTATGCCATAATTAGAGGAACTGCTTACAAAGATACATACACATTTATATATATATATATTGGGAGAGAAAAGGAGTTCAGTGCAGGATATTGTTGAGATTAAGTGTATGTGTCCGTCATGGATGTTTCATTAAATTTGGCGTCCAACACCCCTAGGCAGCTCCACTGTAAATTCCCCCCTCTATAAATTCCCCCTACAATCACCCCCGCTGTTGTTTTGATTATATACCCACTGATCAGGCCTACACCCACCTGCTCCAAACCTGTATTGAGAATTGAAGGATTTCTTGAAGTTTATAATTGTAATTGTTTAGATGATCTGTGTACTGTTCTACAGGAACATTTACAAGTCCTATAGGGGCTGTGGGGCCTGCCTATACGGTGGGGTAAGACCACTGGAAAGACTCTATAGGCTCCTTCGAAGAATCCTTCGAAGAATCCTTCAGGATCTCATCTAAACTGATTTCCTTTTGAGAGGAAAAATTGTGGGACTCACTCTCAGAGAAGTTATACTGGCTGACCAGAGGTGTCACCAGTGTGAGAGTGACTGCTCAATATCTTTCTTTCTTTCGTTTTTAATGTCATTTTATGTATTTTTTCTGTTTTATGTGAATCACATTGTATTTGCCTTGTGTATGAAATGTGCTATATAAATAAAGTTTGCCTTGCCTTGCCTTGCCTTACACAACACTGACATGATCTATTTCAACATCATTGAGCTAATGGGACAGCTCACCCTTCTTGAAACCGCCCACTCAGCAGATCCTTGTATCAATAATCAAAGGCTTTAGAGACACTTCTGGCTTAAAACAGCCTGTAGAGCCATTTAGAAACTGCATTACATCAGAAAACAATATACACATGTATAAATATGTACACCCTGGCTCAATGGATGGTGATTGACCACCCAGTTTTAACGTCTTAACAATGCCATAATATAATAATATTAGGGCATTATATCTTGATGATGGCTCCTTTGAGAGTCATTCATTCCCACTCAGACCAACTTCCCTTTCATTATCTCACTTTTTATTCACTTTTTTTATCTTGATCATTCAAATTTCAAACACTTGGGGTGCAAAATCATCTTAGGACTTCTCCTAAAAGCTACCTTTTTCTTTGGAAGTGCACCAGTGGGACCGTTCTCCCTCCATGATACATAACTGAGCAATGCATTAATTGGATGTTTCCTGTGGAGATTTTGTGATTTAATTTAAGTTCAGCTCCTGTGTGATTTAGACTATATTGAGTCTTCCTGGGCTGGGAGGAGAGAGAACATGTTGCTAAGTGCTGCAGCCCAAGAGCACATTTTAAGTGAGAAGTGAGAAGTGGGCTGTGTGGAGTGGAATTGGCGTGGACCAACTGTGGCTAAAAAAACCCAACGCCGGGGGAGAAAGTGGTGCTAAATACTGCCTGGTACTTAAATATCTCCAGACAACTGTGCTGCATTGTTTCAGGAGGTTTAGTTATCCAGCAAGCATGTTCAGGTGGTTTATTGAACTCAACTTTCATGAACTGATACAGGTTCATGTTCTTGGTCATAATTAGACGATGGTTGAACTGGATGTGCTCATCATATAATGAGATTTTTGGGTTTCTCCATGGTGATCACATTATATGTAGCTGGAGATAAGATGCAATTTGAATTGAAGAGAAACGTGAAATGGAAAAAGTGATCATCCAATGCAGCTACACTGCAAAATAGCCACAGTCTCTTAGCGACATTAGTAAACATGTACTAATGTCATTACGAAGTATAAATCAGTTGGAGAGTTAAAAATGTCTTCTATCTAATGAAAACAAAAAACATAACAAAGCCAGTAGTGGGGTGACCATGGAGTCATATTTTGTTTTAGTCTCAAACAAGGCTGAACTGATGTTAATGCAACTGCCATGATAAAAATGTCACCAGTTAGGCCACTACGCATGGATTCCTTCCACTAGATACCATAACAACAAGCTGGACTTAATATTGCAAGTTCCCAGCAATGCTCATCTTGGGAAAACACCAAAAAAGTCATGTTTCACTGTATGAAAATGGAGAAATGCCATGTTTACAATTGTGTAGTTACTTCAGCATCTGCCAATGTACCACCAGTATTTTCTGGATATAATGCACTGTAAACAATGGAATGCAAAACAAAGGCTGTCATCCCCAGAGACTTGTTGTGGTCTTAGCTTTTGAGCTGTCATGCAGGCTCTTCTTGTCTTCCAGCTGCAGAGGTTGGGTCAACATGGTCTCTCAGGCAGTTCAAAATTCTTGCTAGGGTAGCCAACTTAGAGGCTTTTTTAAAATCTTGATCGGGTGCAAGCAAACCTGCTATTTACCACTGAAGCTCATGCTCACGCTCTTTTCACTGTCCTAATCAATAGGCAGGGCAATCAACCATATTTTGATTAAATGCAACAGATCTCATTCATATTCTAATGCATCCAGATCTTCAGGGGAATTCGAACTAAAAGCGCTCACTTCAGTTGTGTATAATGTATGCCATGATAAAACAGCACCGGCGTGCACATCATCAGACATCAAAGTGGTGCGCTCGCTCACTAAACATCCTCTGGGCTGATTGAGGGTGTGGGCAATGGTGTGCACAACATGAACGGACAAAATGAATAGAGGGAACAGTGATATATATGCTGTTCCTTTCAAACATATCACACTCTGCCCTCATGCAGGCTCACTAGCCAGGACAAGTGCCGTCACTCAGGCTTAACATTGCAGTTTCTGTGAACTTTGCTAGACTCTCATACACACACTGTACCAAGCATTTCAAGCCTGACACAAGCCTTGACTTCTCTGAGCGGATTACACAATAGGAAGCTGGAGAAAAAAAAACCAAACGTTTGTGAGTGTTTAAGTGTGCACATGTCTTGAAGCGTGCCAGGGGTTAAGTCAACCTATTTCAAATAATGTGTCACTCAGGGGAATTCTTTGCGGTGTTTCTCTCTGCACTTTTTTTTTCTTTTTTTTCTGAATGGACACATGCAGTATATGCTAGAGCTGAGGGCTTTCTTTCATTGTCTTGATACCATAGCAACAGAGCATGAGGCTGTGTTGGCTTGTCTTTACTGTATTGTGGAAATATTGAGGAGTAGGGGAATCACCTATTTCTGTATTAACTCTCTTAACACTTAGCTATTGTATACAGTAAGTTATCTCTTTTTCTCATGTATGTACAGTATGTGTATATGCATGTATCTACTGTGTGTATCTATGTTTGCATGCATATAAGTCTGCATATACGCCTATCTGTCTGTCTTGCTGTGTATCTATTAATCATGGCTGTAGATGAACACATGGCAAGACTTCCCACAGCTTACCATTTGCCCACTGTAATCAGTCAGTTCCTGAATTAGTTTGGTCTTGATTTCAGGCAATCTTGAAATAACACAGCCACCTGCCTAATCTCACAGGGAGCCAGCCCTCCTGTACCAGCATTTAGACTCATCTGTCTGTACAAAATGTCTTTTCAAGTTCTCTTAAAGGTCTCCCCGCTCTCTCTGTCTGTCTGGATTGGTTTAACCAAACCTACTGGGGTGTAAAATTGAAATGCAGACAGCCAGACAACACAAAAGACAACACAGTTTTTTTTTTCTTTCACTCCACCCCCACCCAATAAAAAGAATGTTTTTGTTGTTAAGAAGCAGAGACAGAATCTTTAGAAACAAATCATGTGACAAATACCATGCCACTCTTATCGCAAGAGGATACGTTACTATTTTGATTCAGAAGGGCCGTGGCTGATAGGGCTACACCAGAGCGGCTTCATTTAAAATGTCATAGGCTTATCCTAATTCATCAGTGGCACTGTGACACAGGCACATCTGCTGAATCTGTTTGAGATGCTTCCCACATAAAGTGTATTAACTATTCATGGCCCTGTAGTATGAGTTATTATAGAGAATGACAGGCGTGGAGTCAGGAAAGAAACAGGAAAGCAGCAGAACATAAGCAATGGATCAGTTGTACTGGGCAAACAGGTGGCATTACTGTACTTGTGATGTTTACAAACTCGCAAAATAGACCAAAAAATATTCCACCTATTGTAACCTTCATCCACCTATTGAAAGTCATGTTTTTCATTTTACAGCTAAAAAGAAACTGGTTGCAGACACTTTTATGCCAGTACTTGATTAAAGCAATGTTTTATATTCACATGCCTCCTCCCACTGTCTAAATGCCTGAGACACTGTGAGTCATGAAGCTCTGAGGTTTACTACAGACTGTAAAGCTCTCACTGCTCACACATTGTACCCAGTATGTTCGGATTCTCTGGTCTGCCCTGCCTGCTCGTATTCCCTGGTACATTGGATCTATAAGGCCACTCGTGCTCTATTTCCTTGTTATTTGTGCTTTCATATCTCTGAAAAACGTGGTGGAAAATTACTCTTTATCATCACGGAAATTGTTTTTGTTATTCATCCCTGAGGTCACAACCGAATGAGACAAAAGTGCTTTCATGCGTTCTACTCCCTCTTCATAAAGCTCAATGTAAAATGACTTAAAGCCAGAAAGGCTGGTCTCTCTTGGGCAGTTTAAACTTATTATGAAGCATTTTGAGGCAGACTCAATAAGGAGCTGCCCACACTTTGTACAGATTTGATATGATGTTGTTGGTCTGACATTGGACTACTGCCTTTTGAGTGCTTATAGGGCAAATTATGACTTTGCTCTTACCTTTTATGCGATTTTGATTGTATTTTGCTTTTGTACATTGTTGTATGTTGATTGCCACGTTTATGTTTGTCTTGATGTTGCTTTCTTGGTCAGGTCTCCACTGGAAAATTGATTTTTAATCTCAGTGGGACTATACTGTTAAATAAAGGTTAACGGTTAAATAATTCATCAATTTACACTGTCACTGCACACTTGTGTTTGAGTAAAACAACAGCTATTTCTCAAACAATATGGAGGGGCAGAACTGCCCAGCATCTAACATTTCACAATTAATTTCCTTTCATTAGAGTTGACTCACCAGATTTAACCCAGCCTCAACACACCAACAGAGTGTATGGAATATAAAAGAGGAAACTTCAGAAATCCAGTAAGTACTGTCCATCCCAGAGCGTCCTGAGGCAAAGAAAGGTTTATCTGGCTATTTCCATTGGTTTTGCCCTGAGAACATGAATGGAAAGCAGGAGATGGAGAGGAGCGGAGGGTGAGAGAGAGTGATACACTCATTCAGATCACACATACGCTCACCAGGCTCCTCTCCTCAACAGTCCTGCTGTGCAGCTCCTATTTGGATAAACCTGAGTGGTAGCAGGATGACGAACGGAACAAAAACACAGTCACAGTCTACGTTTTCCCAGAAAGGAAGTGTCGGCGCCCACTTTGATGTCAGGATAAGAGGGAGTTTGCTGAAGGGATGAAGCAGTAGAGGACATCTAATCCTGTCTGCCCATTCTCTACTACCAGACTCCACCACTAGACTGCTGCTATCTCTCACTCCAGCCATCAGGCAGTACACAAAGATAGCTTTAGTGTTAGCAGAAGCTACTGCTAGTAAACTAGTGATAGCTTGTGTTAATTGGCTGTGATCATATAATTGATCATGCAATTATATTAATGAGATAAGAAAAAAGGAAGAATTATGACCACCAATGGTATATGTGGCAAAATCCAAGTCCAGGCAGATTGTTGTTATGGGTAAATGCTGTTTTTAATGTTCTAGCCCGTCTAATAAAGGCTTTTCATTGTGTTTCATTGTTTCAAGTGCATGGACCTGGATGTATGCCACATAAACCATTGGTGGTCATAATTCTTCCTTTTTTCTTATCGTAATTCCTACCTGAAGTACTGCACAGTCCCTGCACTAACCCAAACCCTGCACAGTTTTCTGTTCAACTTACATTAATGAGATATATTATAGTTTTGTCATGTATAGGCTTTTTATTGATAGCTTTGTCATCCTAGGATTTCTATGCAGGGAAACATAGCTGACATGGCACAAAATGCATTGGCACCATTGTAATGAACCTGATGGGCCACTCAAAAATGCACTAATTTTATGCTGGTTTTGTAGGCATGATTGTGCAGGATGAGAACAACAAGCTTGGATTTGCAAGAAGTGCATGTGTAGAGAATTTACGCCTCACCTCCTCCTCTCTTAAACAAAAAAAAATGGAATGGCAAACAAACCCAGCTCCCAAGACAGACAGAGGGAGGGAGTTCCTACCCCCTCGCATCAGGAAAAGAAATGTACTTTGCAATTCCTGAGCTGGGTCATCGCACAGAACAAGGACTAAGAGGGGCGAGGGTGAATAATCAGCCGTCCTGGGGCAATCTAGGGAGCAGTGAGAGGCAATTTAAGTACGCAAATCCTGCAGAATGCCTGTGGCTGCTTCATTTTTCCATCACAAGTCAACCGGCTCATGCGATTACTGTAATACATGAAAGATGTGCTAAGAGAGAATAGAACAGTACAACAGACTTCATTTTTAATACCTTGATATTTTCACATTGTGCAGGTTTCTTTCACCACTACTGTCATTCCCTTCATCATATTGCAAAACGCATAAAAAGAATGATCACTGCTTTTGTCTAATTTCCATGCATTTATTTCTTTTCTATACAATACTGTTAATTAGCGGGCTAGCTGAAAGTGACCACTCTGCTGTTATTCCCATAATTTCAAGTGTTTATAATTTATCTTTTTCTATCCACTCATATTTATGCTACCTCATCCTGGATATGTTTCTCTTGATGTCTCTTCAGCTTTTACTTTGTACTGTAGTGCAGCCTGAATAATGGTTTTTTTTTTTTGCTTGTTTTTTACTTGTGATACTACTTTTATAATATTTATCCCACTGGGCATTTTCAAAGGCAAAAGGTAAAGGTAAGGTAGAACTATACTTTTGAATTATTAATCAAATGATCAGGAAGGATCAGAATTCATGTTATTCCTATTGTCTTGGAGTCTAGAATTGTGTACAAAAACATTCTTTCAATTTAATACCTACCGACGTTTTAGGCCACAGAATCTATTGTTGTATTAGTAATGCTTCAAACAGCTTTCAGCAAGCCCACACATTTTCTCTGTGCATCTTATAGTTGCTATACTCCTGCACTTATCTGGGGTGAGATATGATAATTCATGGCTGCAATTTCTCAACAGCGCATCCATTCAAACATGATGAAAATAATAACTTCTTCTGCTCTTTACCTACTGTCAGAGGATGTATGGCAGTGCGTAGGTGTATGTGCAAGGAGAGCTGTTGTGTGTGTGTATGTGTGAGTGTTAGACAGTGGCAGTTTGTGTGTGGGTATACGTTTAGATGTATGTGTGAATAAACTGCATGTGAAGCCTTTCAGTCTATGTGTATCTAGCTATCAAGCAAGGTAGCGGTTTCTGAACAGTTTACTGATTCATGTCCTTCATTGCTATTATCAAACCCATTTTTTAAGCTTGAAATATAGTCTGTGGTGATGAGCATCTCTGCTGTCTAGTTCAGAGTGTAAAGAATAATCCACAGTTTGTTCTTGGTTTGTGATGATTACCCATAGAGTGCAATTTCAAACGTTTTTCAGATTTATCTTGAAAATTTCTTTTAGTCCCCCTTTGAAGATCTTCCCACTAGCTTCACATATGATGATGAAACCGTTCTTCTAGGGAATTAAAGTGAATGTTTCTCCCTAATAAGCTGAAAACGCCAGACGAAAACCAACCTCAAGACATCACTAAATCTGCTACTGTCACAACACAACTGTTTTATTCCTCCCTTAGTAGATACAGTAGCACAGGCTCACATCTCAGTCCACCTTTAAGGTTACAAAAACTTCAGTTTTGGAAAAAAAAATAAAAATAAAATTGGCACATCTTTAAAAGAGAGTTCCTGAAACACAGCTTCTGGTTATCACGTATTCCGTTTGGGGGATGATGGAAAGATAGACACAGACAGGTTAGTCCTCCTCTGTCTCTAGTGTAAAGATGTGGTGTGCCTGCTGGTGCCGTGTGTCTGCTGTGCGCGCCGTCGCCTCAGCGCTGCCGGGAGAAGAGGTTCCTCAGGGCATTGTTGTAGTTCTTATTGAAGGCGGTGTATATGAGCGGGTTGAAGAAGGAGTTGGAGTAACCCAGCCACAGGAAGATGCTCTTCCAGATGGGCGGGATGTCGCAGGAGCACAGCGGGATGATGAGCTCGGTAATGAAGAAGGGGATCCAGCAGAGGACAAACACGCCAATCAGAATGCCGACCATCAGCGCTGCCTTTTTCTCCTTCTGCTCGCGCCACGTGTCCCCGTCCGTCTGGAAGGTCACTGTGGCGTGGCGCACTGTAAACACCATCTGGGGCTGCTGTGATGCCTCCTTCACCTGCGAGTCGTTGCATCAATAAAGAAAGACAGACAGTCAATCAGTCTAAAAGCAAATCAATTGCTCTATTGATTAAGCAATCAAACAAACTCAGTCGGTCGAATTGGCATAGATATATCTTCAAAACATGAGCAAGGAAACTAATTAGTAAAGTGATAATTGTGTTGCTGCTGAATAGAAGTATTCATCAACAGGTGGATGAACAAGCCAAGGAGTATTCTTTCACACACACACACACACACTACACAGGGCATAAATCCAGAGCCCTGCTTTAATCTGTGTTTTTCCAACAGCCCACATGCCGTTTAGCAAACACAGCCATACTGTGCAGCTGGGAAAAAGAAAAAAAAATGTCAACATTAATCTGCCGACTTTCGGCTCTCCTATTTGTTGCTCAGCAGAGCTCAAGCTTGACTTGATTTTTTGTTTATCAGGTAAAGCCTAGCAGGTCATTCAGCAGCCTAACAGCCTAGCATGGGCAATTTATAAAGATGAACAATCTCTCTAAATCTATTGGAAGGAAAGTGTGCAGACTGACCCTCTAAACCGTTGTGTCCAACATTCAAACAAGAGTGTGTGTTGGGCTGGGAAACATGGTCAATATGGAGTAAATTTAGTCGAATCAATATGGGTCAGGAGGGCCCACAACTGATAAGATGGATGAAGCGAATCCATTTACAGGGGCCAGAAGTTAAAAGCATAGTGCTGTTGGGAAGGAGGTTTCAGATTCAATGGATGGTTTAAGACAACTGAGCACTGCATACTAGATGCTGCAATAGCTTGAGTTATTATTATATCAGTGTTTTTGCATCAGTCAGTATTCATATTTGGAGTGACATGGAGCAATACACAAAACATGTGAAACTATTTATTTCATGGCTTTTGACATTGTTGAGTTTTTTGTGGAACTAGGCCATGAATCCATGCATTTCATACTCTTCTATCAATATGCTCTATTTTTGGTTTGACGTGTGTGTGTGTGTGTGTTGTGTGTGTGTTAATGTGTGTGCGTGGGTGTCGCTGGTGGATGAGTGCAGGAGGTTTATTATCTTGGATGTTGATGCCACCGCTCACGTCACAACTGCTGTGCAGGTGCTTTCGGCGCTCAGTGCCTACACTCTCCCATGTATGCTGGTAAATGATGAGAATAAACCTGAGCCGGGTGCTGAGGCAGGTACTACTGTAAACAACCAGGCCCTGTGAGAGAAGGAGCATGTCTTTTGAAAGCAAAATGAGTAGTAGTACATATTCTTTTTAATTGCTGTAGCCCCAAGAGTGATTGCCTGTTTAATTCAATTTGGCGTAAAACCCAGTGTACCAAGGCGATAGAAGTCACGGGCCTAAATCATTCTACGTTTGGTCCTGCTTGAGTGTGTACTTCTAATTTTCTGCCAATTTTATGTAAAACTTACATAACTAAGGGATATATTGAGGATTAATGGGTAATTTCAAAGAACTAGAAACATGCGTACATCCACTTTTGTGTGATTTTCTATGGGCGAAACATGAATGAAAACAAGCCTACACTCAATATTTTCTTCTCTTCTGTGGACATTTGCCAAATACTCAGAATGTTCAGGCACTGAGGGATTTTAATAACCAGTCTTTCACAGAGTGAAAGGAAAAGGCCCCTGAAAATGTCTGGGCTAGATGTCTGAAAATACCTTAATCTTTATCAGTGAGTTGTGGTTTTGGGTGTTCCTATTCAGTTTCAAATAGCACTTACCAAAACACCAGTGCTGGTGGAGTGGGTAGAGACTCAATTTGCACAGGGAACATTTCCCTGATTGAATGTTTGCTGAGGCTTGCTGAATAGATCTAGGCCTGGGTATCTGCTGATTAGAAGAAAACGCCAAAGCCAGGAAGGTGCAGTGGCCCATGGCCTTGTTAAAGATGCTGGTATTTATAGCCTTCCACCTTCTGCCTACACACATTAACAAGCTGGTGGCGATGAGCAAGATTGCTTCAATTATTTGTCCGTATGCTTGCACATAAGATACTTATGTTACTCTGATTAGAGTTGAATAGCTCATCATCATAAATAATAACTAATTGCACAGCAGCCCGTATTAGTGCATCGGCAGCATCAGTCAGTTGCAGGAAGATAAATATCTTCATTTGGTACAGGAGAGTGAAGCATAATGATATTCTGACATATAATGACCGGAGATTATGAGAAACTTAATCAAGGTTTGTGCAGAAATTGCCCAATGTGGTTTACTAAGACTTTGCTAAGGCAAAGAAATCTGTCTAACCGAACCGAAGGTACCTCAATCACCTCAGCCATAGGTGTGATCGTGTTGTTCTTGCGAGAGCCGATCCGGAACTTGGCAGCCTTGTAGATCTTCCAGTAGACAAACAGCACCACACAAAGAGGCAGGTAAAAGGCTCCGAACGTGGAGAAGATGGTGTAGGACGGCTCCTGGCTCACCTGGCACTTCATCCCCTCTGAGTAGGTCTCCCCCCAGCCGAAGAGCGGCGACAGGGAGATGATGGAGGACAGCAGCCAGGTGAGGGCGATCATCACGTTGGAGATCTTTTTGCGCGTCTTGAGCGTGTACTCCAGGTGCCTGGTGATGGACCAGTAGCGGTCCAGCGCGATGGCCGTCACATTCCAGATGCTGGCCGTGCAGCAGAGCACGTCGAAGGAGATCCACACCTGGCACAGCACGCGGCCCAGCTTCCACAGCCTGCCGTTCAGCTCGTGGACCAGGCTGAGCGGCATGACCAGGGCGGCCACCATCACGTCAGAGATGGCCATCGAAGCCACCAGGTTGTGGGGCACGCGGTGGAACGTCCTGACCCTCAGGATGGTCACCAGCACCAGCAAGTTCCAGACGAAGGTGGCCACCACCAGCATCGCCAGTAAGGTGAGAGTCAGTACACTGAACACGGAGAAGGGCCGGTAGATGTTTCCCCCCGAGCCGTGGCTGTCCAAAGACCCGCTGAGGTTGGCTGTGAGTATGCTGGTGTTGGGGTGCGTCATGGTGGCCGGCGCTCACGGCCCCGCAGCCGAGGCCGTGACAGCGCAGCAAGACAATTCTGACACGGAGGAGATGACTTCAGACAGTAGATGCATACTGCAGTAGGGAGACAGAGAGAGGAGGAGATAGGAAGAGAAAGAGTGAGAGATTATTACAGTGTGGTTATTATGTGGAAATCAATCAATTTTATTTCATAAAGTGGACCAATTTGGTGACTAAGACTTTGAGGAGGCAAAGCAATTTGTGTGTCTATGAGAATTCTAATTTGCATTGTATTTTACTTTACTTTTTCCCCATTTGGCAGTTAGGATAAACTTATTATCCTAACTGCCGTCATATATAGTCCATAATACTGTACAAGTCTCTTACAGTTATGGTAGCTTTCAAACCTATTGTATCAATGCCACTGCAGTAATTAAACAATATGCTAAAGGTTTAGGCCTGGGTAAAAAAATATACATTTTTGCCACTGGATTTGCTCAGTAAATGCATCCATATACAACAGTGTGGCATTCACAAGAGAGGCAGTTTAGTGATTTGCTCACAATAGTAAAAAGCACTTGAGTGTCTCATTTCAGCTGTCAAGTAACCTGCCTACAACTTTCAAGTGCAATTTCATCTGCTGTTAATAAGGCTCAAAGGTACTCTGGGACATCTCTGGGTCTGGAAAAGACCATAAATATTCAGTTTCATCATCCCACTACCGTCCTTTGATTTGCATCAAAGTCAGGCCTCCCTTGCAAAATGAACAATTTTAAGTGGAGTCTTTGTTGCACACTCATTCGGGAACAACTCATTTTCATATCCAATGGTGAGATCCCCCTGTTAAGCAATGTAAAATTACACGTTTTCAGTTTGTTTTCAGCTTTAAATAATGGTTTCTGTTGGAGAGGTATTCTGTATTAACATAGAAAGGTCTCCATTTCAAATTCATTACAATAAATTGTTGACGATACCAGCTCCATCAACACATTCACAGGAAAGGACCAGCTAAGTTGCAAAGTGTAAAGTAGATACGGTGAATCCAGAAACACTGAATCTCATGGCACCAACCACTTGCCCTGCTCATCAACTGGAAGATGTGCTGTTGTGCATCCATCTTTATAAATTATAATTGTTGCAAAAAAATGAATAAACCCACTTAATTACAAGTATCATAATTAAATGAGACTACCCCCTATCTCTTACAGCATTCCAGCTACAAGTGTGTCTCAACAGGGACTATACTAACAACAAAGTTCAAACCCCAAAAAATATGCAAAGCCATTTGAGTAACATTATAAACCCATAATTTTTGGATAGAATAATTGGATATCATAATAGAAAGTTCATATCATAAGATAAACTAGACAGAATGCATTTGACTCATAGTATTTCAGAGTTAACAGCATCACTGGGGGTAATAACATGCATCACATTTTGGAAAGCACAGTCAGACGTGTCTGATTTAACAATCTCATTAGATGTGTAATGATTTTTTTGTATTTTTTATAAATGCAGAGCACTGACCTGTTCATGCTGCAAACACGTCATTCCAGGCCTCTAACAATATAGATCACAGCTTCTGTCTTACCATGACTCATTATATCTAACACCCCATGGTTTTCAAGGTGGGGAACTTCACCTGTCATCTTGAATACTGAATATGATCATACATTTTGCATGTCTGCTCTTGTCACATTGTGATGAGGAGAACTGGATGACTTTCACAGATTTTATCCCAAGCCTCTGGGCACAGTGTGAATTTCCTTAATGAGTGTAGCTAACGCATATAATTCAGTTGACATAATTGGTCCTAATTGAGTTTGATTTAAATTGCAGGATTTAATCAATAGAATCATATTCTTGTGCCTGTTTAGCTTCTAACAACATTACTTTTGTCCATGTTAGTGAAGCATGAATCTGATGAGTAAATCTTCAGCAACCTCAACAAACCAATCAATTATTTTTGAATGTACAAGTACATGTTGATTTTATGGTGGTCAACTGCAAGTAATGTTAAAACAACACATACTCTCTTAGTCATGGAATAATTCATGAACTCAATCATGGATGTTGTAACACCCCCATGGGCCAGAGAGTATTTGCATCAGACTGATAGGCTTGTTATTGCCCATTGGGCCTCATCAATAATTCTTAGGCCGTGTCCCTGTCAGCCAATGTATTTATGTGACATGTGATACTCTGTCTCTTAGCATCACAAACCATGCCCTCTAATCAAAGGGTCCAACCAAGCACACTGGCAGGCCCTCTGCACTCTCTTCTGCCCGCTCCTATTAACAAGCCCTAAGAGCCATGAAATTGGACAAACGTTATGAAGGGAACAGGCAATCAAACATGCGGCGTTCAACAAAGCAAGACTCAAGAGCCGCCCGCTAATCACAAATGACAATCCTGCCATCTCTCTCTCTCTGAGATCACAAGGCAGGTGTCTCAAACAGCAAGTGCCACTCACCTTCAGAAAGACAGTCACACACACAAGACATGCAGAAAAACATATACATATGTATAATATGCATATGTAGCGAGAGAGAGAGAGAGAGAGAGAGAGAGAGAGAGAGAGAGTGAGAGAGAGAGAGAGAGAGAGAGAGAGAGAGAGAGAGAGAGGGACTGGTTGACAGGAATACATTTGCCATTTGTGTATCACTTTCATTACACTAAGTCATGATTTGTGTAAAAGTGCAAATCATTTCTACAGACTATAGTCTATATTTTAGACTGTGTTTTAGAGAGCTGTATGGGTAGAGTGTCAGTTCACACTGAGCTTCACTGCAGTCTTGCAAGTGTCAACCAGTTCACTGGGCAATATAAGCTTGAATCCCTTGTGGGGATTTCAGTGAATTGTGGGAAATTAAATGTGGATGGATGGTAATTAATACCATATTTCCCATCGAAAGGTCTGTGATTGTTCCCTTTTAAATGCTAGTACATGGACAAAAGTGAAGATGCTGGTTAAACAGTGAAGAGTTTCTATATTCCTCTGTCTGTTCACATGGGACAGAGCTGCTGCAGAACCAAGAGAAAAAAAAAATCCGGTACTGCAACGACGGATTCCCCTAACACATGAATTTCCCCACAAATTGAAGAAGAGCAAAATTAATCAGTGACTAGATTCTTGAGCTGCACAACCCCTGGTAAGAAAAGCACACTGCACTAGATGCTTCAGAAATCAAGTTATATTTTCATTATTTCATCAAGGCTGGCAAATAGCTTAGACCGATATGCCTTGAATACATTTTATAATAGTTTTCCTTGGTGTAATTAAAACTTTGGGCACTTTCCTACATCATATAAAAACATTGGATGTAAATTTCTCAAAGACCTTTGAGAAAAGAAGAAAACTGAAGAAAATTCATTCACAAGTCCTGGATAGCTTTGTCTTGTTTTTTTCTTGGAGGGTCCTCTTTTGTGAATGTAATTTATGAATTAGGGTCTGTTCTATGCAATCAACCAGCTGAAAAAACAATTCCAAACAAATTAGTGAAAACTGCCAGCTGCAAATTCAGGTAAAAATACTTTGGCATCTCAATTTCATTTCATCTTTGTGTCCAAACAGACTGTCACGACCTCATTGAGGAAAACAGCAAGAGTGAATGACAATCTCATTGTGTAAGCTCTCCAAACTGAAATGATTGTATGCTCATTGGTTACACAATGTACATCGAGGAGAGTTTCTCTGGGGCTTCAGCGGCTGACAATTTGTGGCTGAAAGGATGGAAGAAAAGAAGATATATCCTCTGGCTCAAATCATATTAAAACCACAAGAAGGTATAAAGCAACCCATTAACTGAGGTTTTATGATAAAGAAAATAATGCAGCTGTGTATTTAGCAACTGTACCACATTGTCCTTGGTTTGGTGGAACATGTGTCCAAACCTATGCCCATATTGGCTCTTCTTTAGCAAGATACTCAAAGCATGGCACTCTCACTCCTTGGGAACCGACAGGCACACAGCCTATGCTTTATTTACAGAAATTGCCAGCATCTGAAAGATTAACAAAAGCCACGCGCTGTCCCGAATGATCTAACTTTGTTGTTGATGGTTCCCTATAGTGTTCATTTGACTCATGAGTTCTCCTGTCTCGAGCTATCTCTTGTATAACTGACTGCCAACAAAGTCACTTGTTACACATTGTCACCTCAACAGTCTCACTTTTGATTGATAATCTGAAGACGCTATTTCTTGTTACAGCACCTAAAAGAAAAGTCAGTGGCGACGATTCATGTCCAGAAAATAACTCACCCCATTAACAGTTCAGAATAAAGCAGTCCTGCACAGGAAGACCTCTGATCGCTCTTAATCTCTCCATCGAAATTCACTTTGCTGGTCTGTCAGCGAAGTGAAGCGCCTGCCTCAGTGTTGATGACAGCAGAAACACACCTCGCGCTGAGGATACAGAGGCGCTGGAATGAACCAAAGTGGTCGGAAGGGGGAATTGAGTGCAATGCAAAGGCTGCACATTGCGTTTCCAATGCATATGTGATACTTGTATTGTGTGTTTTTGGCGTGCACTTTTCACCAACAGCCCATTCTGATTTGAAACGAGCAATGTGGAGAACGAAGATGTTTCTGTCTTCCCAGGTTGTCAGTGTTGTTCCCTCTTTCTAATTAGCCATATTCTGCAATGATCCGCGCTTGCTTGAGGAGACGCGGATCCTGCTGGTCTAGGATGATATTTCCATGCGACCACTTATGAACCCCCTCCCCCTGCACCCATCTTCTGCTTACGTGATTAATTCGTTTTTCCAGCAAAGCAATGCAAATCTCATTTGTTCGGAGAAACACGGCTGTCTATAAATTGTAATCAAGTTTCTCCCGATTGAGCTCTATCTGGAATATCCAGTGGGACACTTCCTTTGTCCCGCGAAAATGTCCTGAGAAAATCTCCCTGGGTGATTAATTTAATTAAATCATCATAGCCCGCGCCAGTAGCTTAACACAAAGAGACTGCTGCGTTCAAAAATGGAACACTTGTCTGTTTACCAAACCATTTGAGGCTTAAGAATTCACTTTGAGCATGTTTTTATGTTGAAAACAAACAGGATCAACTTCAAATACAAGTTTTAGTTATTTAATTAATGTCATTTCTAATTACCTTTACCAGCAATAGACATATAGTTTTATGACAAAGACCAGGAGTGAATACAAGGCAGATTGATCCAAAAAGAGCTATAATAATCCTATAATAAATTTCAAAAGGACACCTATCAAAGCAAAACTTTAAAATGTCATACACTTGCTATAGGTCAAAAATTATAGCACAGAAAATCCTATATCACACCATCCTACCATCCTATAATACCACATAGCCTAGTAATACCATGAAGTAAGATGAGGTCACTGTAAACTTACAGCTGAGTGCGCAGACACACCATAATTCACATAATTCATAATAACTGGGCATCTGGGTATATATTAGTAGAAAGTATTGTATTAGTCAAGGTCGTGATTTCAGCACCACGGACAGCGCCACGAATGTCAGTCTGGCATATTTGCTTGCAGCACTGCGGCTACCAGGCAAGAACAAGCATGTATCAGTATCATCACAGAAAATGTTACACTTTTGCTCTTAGTACAACTTTTGCATTTTGTCTCAAGTTGAAACATACTATATAATTCATCTTGGTATTTCAGATATGCTGCTACAGTGGCGTGCACAGACTCTGAGAGGGGCAGGGGCAAAACTCTCTAAAAGGGCAGCTTCTGTCCTGGTGGCTCGGTTGGCTAAAGCACCTACCATGTAAATGCAATGTCTTCGGCCTGAAACCTTTGCTGCTTGTGACTCTCTCTCATCTTGTCTGTCTCTTTTCACCGTGAACTACCTAATAGAGCAGAAATGCCATAAAAGTAATCTTTAAAAAAGGGCACTTTCCCAGAAGTGCTAGAGGGGAGGCATTTTTGAAAATCTGCTTTTAAAAACTCATTTCTGGTGAGTTTTGTACAGTGGCAGGTACATCCCCTTTTCAAGGGAGAAAATGCAATACAGTTGCATTTCTGCACTTTCTGCAACTGAAATATGAAATTGAACAACTTTGAACTATCAAATAGGACCTAACCAAAGTAATTTCTTTGTTTAGCAAGTAAGTTTTCTTTTCCATTTTCCTGTAACGAAGAAAAATATGTTTTCATACAAGAAGGCACTCAGTCAGTATTGGTTTATACAAAACAGCTATGTACTCACTTTCTTCCAAATGTTGCACTATTCTATCAATAAGAGTAAATGCTCAACTGTTTTGGGGATTCAGAGACTCTGAAGAGTTCCAAGTGAAACTGCAGGCTGCTGAAACTGAAGTCATTTTGAGAATCACTTTATTGATAGGTTGGCATGCTAATTTAATAATATGGCTCATATTCAGACTAAAAATAATCATTATGGTGTAAAAAAATAAGGAGTGAAATAGATGTAGGCCTAGGTTTAAAATTGTGTTTCAGGCCATAGTAGTTGCTTCTCAATGCAGTTTGGCATCTCTCATAGTGTTTTTGTCTGATGGAAGGAGCTACAGACATTTTATTCTGAACAGAAGAGAAGGAGACAAGTGTCTTATGGTTTTGTGGAGAAGATGAAAACATTCTTGTGACCTTAAATGATCACTGCAGACCAATGTAAGCTGTTGAAGCAAGGTAAGGCTGCCCAGGTTTGAATAGCCTACAGTGGAAATACTGCGGAATAAATGCCCTTCAGACTGGCTATAAGCCTCTATCACACGCTGCACACGCCTGTGCAGCACACTCATACCAACTCCTTCATACAGCTCAGCCACCTCGGAGGACTGATGAGTGTTTGTCAAATTCAACACTTATTTCTTCTTAATCCATGGGATTTGTTTGAAACATCTGCTCAGGGAGGGCAAGTATGGTTGGTAACTAACCATGAAATATGCTGCTGCACACACGGGCTCCACGTTGGCACAAGCGTTTATCGCATCATCCCCTACTCAAGGAAAACATTTGAGTAGCTCTAGTACCCCCCTCTCCTCCCCAACCCCCTCTTGTCTTCTTTGTATAAATCAAACAGGTGATGCTGATGCGCAAAATTTCAAAACAGCTTTGCTGCAGTTACTGCTGAATAACCAGCTTTGCAAATTGTGTCTTGCTAATTATAGAATTATGCAGGCGTAATGCCACCCACTTAAAGTGTCAGTGTAAAGTGCTCCTTTTTCGTACATTTGACATAGCCTACCTGCAATTCTGTTGTTTAGATATTATGAGCTCCAAATTTAAATCAGCCGTGATGAAAATGCAATTCCACTGCGGTAGTCTTCGGTGAATACAGTGGAAGAGCTCATGTCATCAATACAATCTCCTTTTTGCAAAGAAATGTGAGCACTAATCAAGCTTAGTATTTATTTCTGCATGACAGGAACATCATGCTGTGTCCTGCTTTGTGCACGGAGCTGTGATTCACCTTGACAGACAGATCACACACTGAACACAGTTCCTCTGCTCTTTTTCCTTGTCCAAGGCAGAAGGGCTGCTTTTTTTCCTCTGTGCGCATTAAATCAAATCTCTGACCTTGTCCTGCCAGACTGCTCTCATCCCCATTAATAGTCAGTCATCAATTATTCTTATTACCGTTAGAATTTAGCACTGTCAGCGACCATAGCTCTAATGTTGTAGGTCAGAGAAAATGGCCAGAAAGAAAAATGTGGTGTGATGTGTTGTTGGATCCGGGGCTTTGCTGGTAACGCTAGCTAAAACCCTAAACCTGCCACATTATTTCAGCGACCCTTTACTCAGCCTGAGCCTGTGTGTCTCCTCGACTAGCTGGCACTAAATGTGTATTGAGTTAAAGCTCGAACTCTGGGTTCCATATTGGGGCTCATTATCTTCTGTCGGCATGATCTCAGTGGGTCACATGTGGGTCATACTTATAAATGTGTTAGACACAGTGAAACCTATGCTGCTCCAGTAAAGCAATTTAAGTTACTGAGGTATTTTCAAGGGTCCATGGCTCAGCTGAATAGAATTAAATAGAGCAGAGCTGCTTCCGTTTCATTTTTGTTCCACACCTTCTTGGTAATTATAGTGGCCATTCCTCTATTACAATCAGTATTTTTTTTACAAACTATGACCACATTCACTGATTTCACATGCTATTATTAGCTACAGTAAAGTAGAGAAGCTCTGTGTGTGCGACCCAATGTTTGTCTGTATGTATTATTTTTGTTCCATCGTGGTGTTAGAAAAACAACTGGGTATCTGCTGAGTGGGTGACACATTCTGTTGAGCCTAACAAGCTCTACCAGCTTTGAGCTTGTTTGAATTATATTTTCTAAATTTAACAGCAGAGATTTTGCACCTTTTTAGTTTATTGGATGTGCCATTATAATAATGTTACTAAACTATTCCTGCAAACTGCATGTCATGAGAGGTTCTAGTGTTGCTGTGCAGGAAAAACAAAAGTGTGACAGGCTAATATATTTGAACATAAACCACAGCTTCTTCTGCTGCTACAGACAAGGTTGGCATCGTCAAAGTTTACTGTCATTTCTTACTGAAAGTAAATGATGCTTGTTTGTACTGCACCGCCCAAATCTAATTACAGCATTGGTGTGTATCAGTAGCTGGTGTGGTGAGAACAGGTTGAGACAGGCAAGGTGGTGAACCGTCATGTGCAGAGGAAAGCAGCATTGGCCCATTGGATGAAGGAAAAAGAACTGATTCAATACATTGTGAAGACTGAGGAGTGTGTTAGTCTTTGAATGTTTGCTGACAGATGGAACAGAAACCCCAGTCAGTACATGACATGAAATCTTCAAGGTTGACTCAATGCGGCCAGGAGCGCAGGTGCAGTACGCAGGCCAGACACTCCAGCACACCATGTTACCTTTACATTCTGTTTATCTGATTGTATACCTTCATATGGAGAGCTCCATAGAGAAATATACAGTATACTGTATATATACTGTATATGCAGGTACTTGTGAAAACACACACGTTATGGTGGTGCATACAGAATAAGGAGATTAAGCAAATGCTGACTTTTACTTTTCTCTGAAAGTAGCACGAATAAAACACCTTGGGCTTCTACTCATTCTGCATAATCCTATGTGCAAAATTCTCACAGTGAATTGCAGCTTTAAATTTGCATATAATTCGCCCACACATTTTGTCATGTTTCTTGTAATGATGATTTTTTTTTTATTGGTTGGTAATGATGTTTTACTTGTAAGATAGCTTTCAATGGGAAGTATTTTTTTCCTCTTTTACTTGTTATTGACACACACTTTCATGCCTCGCTGATCCTCTCTGAAATGAAGTTCAGATGCCTTTAGGTGTTGCACATAATATTGGAGACTTGAGGTGTCCTTATTGTACCGCAATCATCTTGATAAATTGCTCTGACCCCTCGTGGTGCTGTGAACTTGCCAAGACCAGAAATAGCCTGGTATGTTACCAGAATTTCAAGCTACTGCAAATGAAAGAAGGCTTTTGATTTTTTCTCCAAACACATTTTTCAGAGTAATATAAGAAGAAAAATGTTTGTATCAGCAGTATAAGGCCACATGATATGTTGTTTTCAAACCGCTGTAAGCATACAACACATTTTACTGACTGGCAGTTGTGTTTTTTCTTTTGTTCTTTCTTATGTTACCATTATACATTACAGTTATATTATACATTATATACATTTCAGTATATAGCTTTTTTGAATGTTGACATTTTTAACAACAGTTGACAATATTTAATAGTCTCCTGTATGTCTGGCTCAGAGATGTGTTTACATTCTATAAAATACATTCTCAAGCAAGTAAATACATCCCCAAATTGCTATTTTAGTTTTTCATCACTATTGACTGCTGTCAATTTAAGTTTGGATATTATATAAGTATCTTTGCGAAGGTGCATGTAAATAAGGGAAGACTTTTCTGGGTGTGGGCTTTTTCTTCTAGTGTGAACATAGGAATTGTTAGGTGACCAGACTGCAGATGGTACATTCAGTCTTGATCACACCTTTCCACAGTGAGTGCAACACATTTTAAAATACGAGTCAATAGATGAATTGTATCTCGATCTTTGTTCGGCTATCTCCCTGAATAAAAAATCATTATAGATGTCTGTCAAAATAAAATAAAAAATCAGTGTAATACAGCAAAAAATAAATCCAAGTGTCTCTTAAATTGAATTGAAAAGAATGTCATTGTCCCAGATGAGTTTATCATGCTCATGAATTAGGCATTTAACTTAAGTGGTTAAATGAGGGCTAAAGTGTAGAGCGCCTTTCAGCTTCCCATAGCAACACAGTTTCCAAAGGATCTCAACTTCATCATAAGAGTATTCTGCACTAATCTGTGGATATTTCGCATTTAGCTGTTATAAGTTCTGTCTTTCTTACATGGCATTAGATAAATTATATTTCAGCATGAATCTAGCAAAAAGTAAAATGATGCAGTTATCACCAGTTTAATGTTAAAACAGTCATGCTGATATGATCAGATATGTTGTTAACCAGACTCCTGTCAGCTGACATTCTCTCACTGACCCAATACCTTGAATAATTACTATGCTTTGAATAATTGAAAAGGCTAACTTAAACATAAAACAGAGAAGCTAATTTGATAATTTTAATTTAATTATTCTGCAACAGGAATTTTTAATTGAAATAGTTAATGAATTGTTGAAGGACTTTTCAACAAGAGGAAATTGCCTAATTTCAGACGTTGTGCCTCAAGTGATCCCCTGACTCATCTTTTGCCTGAGGTATTGCCCTAAAAAATTAAGGAAATTAATAAAGCACTCAAGGTCATATGCCAAGAAAGTATGAGAGGAGCCATCCATCTACTGCTCCCAGGGACCAGCCAAGGTAAAACAGGCTGCAGTTTCATATTTCTTTAAAATCACATTAGCATTTCCAAGAACAATGATGAAAAAGTCTGGTTCACCATTACAATAACAAATCTGATATCGCCCTGAACCACGGTGAGGAAGCTCTTTAATAAAGTACAGAGTACTTTAATAAAGAGTCTTCTCATATTTTCAAATCAGTTAACATCCTTGTATTCGCTGGCAGTTATACAGTGCATGTACAATGTGTTTGTCAAGGTAAGTCAATATTTTTTGCCTTTTCTATAGGTGACTGGCTGCTAGGCTATCCTCCTCTCACCTTTCTCACTGAAAAGTAAATAGTACAGGGAAGCACACATACACATACACATACACGCACACACACCTCCACCCACACACACTTCCACGCGTCACAGTTATCTCAGACAGGAGCCGGAACTGGCTGCAGTGTGTTGGGAGCACTTGGTGATGGAATGAAGGGCCCTTTAATCTCTAATCTGCTGCAATCAAAGACCCTGGACCTTTGGGGTGCAATGAGTCAGACATGTGAAATTGATCCCTTGCCAGACACTATAGGATCCTTGTATATTGTCCCATTTTTTTCCCAGAACGTAAAGCTCATGCCATAAGCTACTTTTGTGTGTGAGAGAGAGGGCCGTGCTTTGCTCTGCCTTGTCGGTAGAGTTGAATGTAATGTTCGGTCAGCTGAGGTGAGGCACCGATTTTAGGAAGGTGTGTCTGATTTCCTTGGTTTTGTCACCCTATCCCTTTTTTTTATCTGTATTCTCATTTGATCGAGCATAACACAGAATGTCAAATTAAACACCATGAGACTGAATCAGACTGCAGTGCTTTTTCAAGGTAACATTTGCTTGTAAAAAGTGTTTATATCCGTATATTCTCCAGCTCATAGACGGATACTTCTGTCTTCCAGCTCTAGTTCTATTTCATGACATTCAAATCCATTTGCTGTACTTTGTAAAAACATATTGACATTTAGACATGGCATTTAGAACTCATTCATTTTTCGTGCAGTTTGAATAACGAGTTCGGTATCACTGCCACATAAAACTGGGGAGAAAAAACAAAATACAGAGTGTAACCATGTAGTGGAGTTTATAACTGACAGTAAACAACCATGTGACGGAAAGATGTCACTTCCCTATGATGAAGAATATGGAAATTATTGCTCAGTGTGATGCAATAAGCTGAATGTAATAGTTCATTAAAAAATTTATTTGACAGGCATTTTCAGAGCAGTTCCCATAGATTTGTTCTTGCTGCTTTGCTCTTTGTGACAGTTGATATCCACCCAAATGTATCCAAATGATGAACCGGTAATAAGTTTTACCTTTCAAATTCTGACAATCAATTATCATGGCAGTTACGTCTATATTTTATAGACATTTTTCAGGTCTGTTTGCTTCTGCTAGTCATCTTGAAGAATTGCTGATATTTAAAGGAAGTCTTTGAGAGCAGCTATTTGGGTAATCCATCAGCAGTCGCAATATTTTGATATAATTTCAATATTTCAGAGTCAGAATTGCTTTTTTTCCACCAACTACAACAGGAGCAATGTTTGACTTGGTTAATTGGTGCTGACACAATACAAGATTGACACAGTAGGTGCAGCACAAGTCACATTTAGTGCAGACAGGACTTCCTGTATACCAGTAGACTTAACATAAAGACACTACAAGTATGCATTCACAGCCAAAGAATTGTTCCAGTGTAGCAGCATTGGGGGATAATTAGTGTCCAGTAGTGCAGCAGTTCAGTGTACAATAGGCTTGCAAACGGTTGAACAGAATAGGACTAACTTGAGAATGCAGTTAGGCATTGGCAGTCCAAAACAAGGTGGCATGGTTCTGCCAAGGGAGTCGAGTAACAGATGTGCAGTACAAGTAGAGTGATAAATAAGAAATGATGCATAAATCACAGATGTAGAAGATACAATTCGGTTGATTGTCTGAATCAGTGGTCCCATATTTCTTCAGACAACCAAGAGTGTGGTTTCACCAGGTGCCATTTGACTGAGATATGCACAGTGTTTCTGTCTAAAGTGTACACATTATGCGTGTGTGTCTTTGATAGTGAGGGATATTGTAATAATTCTGCGCTTGTCAGCTGTCCACACTGTGACTAAGTCATTTACGGACCGCTAGAGGAGCGTGTTCACTCTAATTATCACCTCTCTTAATTAGAAGTGTAAATTAAAGTCTATATCTTTTGATTAACATCAACAAGTTCCTTGTTGGTTTGCCTGTGTCCTAGTAGACTGACTCTGTCAAAAGTACCACTCCTAATTAGCCAGATCTATTTAAAAAAAAAAATCACCCGTTTAAAGTAATAATTATTCTTACTGTTTTCACTCTGCTGTCCCCAAATCTGGACTGAGTGAGTTGGTGTTAAATATGGAGGAATAGGAGTCAGGGATTACCAGCTAATTAGTGTGACTGTGTCGTGGGATTAATTAATTTGGTACATTTGCATATATTCTAATTGTATTACCAAGCTAATTGGCATCACTGTGCCACAGTTATAATATCCGGTATTGTTCAAGTTTGATGCATGCTTCCAGCAAAGGCCAATACGCCAGTGTTTACATGCTGTTGAAGGTCCATAAACTGTTCAGAAATGGACAAAGCGTGTGGAAGACTTTTAATACTCTGAAGAAATGCATTTGTATTCACAATCTCTACATCAGAGTCCTAATTTTATATCCAAGGCATATTTGTTGTGTGAACATAGCGAGTTACTGAAATTATGATATTGTTTGAGGGATAATCAAAGATGTTAGCTGTGCATAACGAGCTGACATAACACATTGTTGATTCAGTTACAGTTTAAGCTTAAAATCTCTGCTGGTGGTTATTTTCATTAGTGAGGAGAACTTCAGAAAGTGTTAGGGTGCTTTTGTGCTACATATGTATACTTGTTTTTATATTATCTATACACACAAATTATCCCTGACTTTTGTTTATTTAACTTATTTTCTTGCTAAAGTGGAATGAAAACCTCTCTTGTGTGAGTGGATACAAAGTCAGGGCAGCATTGTCAAGTTAATCAGGACATCACTGTCATAAGAGAAGAGAAGGGAAGGTTTACATTTTTTAAATGATTTTATCACTTATGGTTGCAGTTTTGATGTTCTAAATATTATGGTTCCCATAATGATTCTCTTTTATAATTCTATAAACAAATCCTGCTTTGGTAGATTTGGACTCCTGAAGACATTTTTTATCTTAGTTTCAGCTCATTAATTAATTTTCTTCCTTCGGCCATGAATGCGTAAAATTTGAAATCTCTTCAATATTCAAAAGAGCATGCAACAACGGCAAAGTATTTAATAAGCAACATGAAAGAAATGAATTGATTCTGTCATATTGTTATCAATCTAATTCTACTATTTTCTTGTTGGTTTGCCTTTGGAAATGTTTTAAGATACCCAACTATAAATAAGAGTTTTATAGCGCGTATTTCAGATGTTGAGAACAAACAAATACCTGGTCAGTTCAAGTCACCTCAGTTTTATTTAGAAAGAGCTTTTAACAGAACAGGTTCACCACAAAGTGCCTCAAAGCGCCTGATGGAGCAGAGAGCTCACTGAAACTTGATGCAATGAAAGAGAAATTGCTCAAACCACAAAGGACAGCGTAGAACCTCATTTGAAGTGAAAACATGAAAAGCATTGAAATCGGGGTCGTAAGGTGGCTTCAGTACATTTAGTCACACATTTTCCAACCCATCAGAGAAAATGATATTCATCATACATCTAGCAGGAAAGTTCATCTGTCAGAAAAGAAGTAGCAGCCACTTCAGCTGCTTATACAAATCAACACAACAGCTTCTTTCTTTCAGGGTTATTGATTACTTCCCACAGCATTGTGTTTAACCAGTGTAACTTTTATTCATTCCAAAAGGTTGGAGACTAGTCATTAAAATGTTCAGCTATTAAAGACAATTGATATTCATCTGTTTAGCCAAGCATGCTTCAATATTCTCGTCAATCAGACAAGCTAATTTAGCTGTATCCCTCAGAGTGAGGGAGCTTGAGTGGGAGGACAACTTGGCACAAGGTGAGACTTCTTTCCAACCCAATCTCTTTTCTCTGCATAATTATATGAATTAAATTAATTGCAAATGCACATTTGCATATCTAGGTTATTTCTCTTATGGAAAAAAGGTCTTTGGAGAGTAAAAAAACAATTACAAGGCCTCCAGACAGTAAAACACCTCCATTTCTTTCTTCAGTTATGCCGTTTTCCCCAATGTTTTATTCCAGGGAGGATTTGGCCTCAGTGCTGTGGTGAGATGTGATAACACCACAGTGCAATATGTGCAGGACTCACGTTCCTAAAGCAATTTAAGGCCCATTTAGTGGACTTTGCAGCTGTCACTAAAGCGTACTATCGCCTGGCATCTAAAAATTAACCACTTTCAACCCTTGTAGGTATTTATAGCAAATGGAACAATTTGTTTTGCCAATAAATGGATGGAAAACAGTTCTAAAGCAAATTTGATTGGACCTACACAATCTGTAACCAGAAAATGGGTAGACATGAAATATTTTATTTTCCGCATGGGTAAATGTATGGGTCAGGCCTATGAAACAGGCTCAAACTCTGTGGTATAAGATCCAGTATGGTTTGTCTGCAATTGTAACACACAGTACTTTTCCAGATTTTTCCTATTGCATGGTAAGAATACTGGGCCCTAAGAAAAAAAGGGGTTTTCTTTCAAAAAGATGGCTTGATACGCAAAAGCGTTTAAAACGTTAATGCTCAGAGGGCAGAAAGGTACCGACACTTCAGCTTTTGGCTTTCACTGGACCCTGTCTAGGGCAACGCCATGATTGCACCGGGGATGACAATGGCAGTTGTTCAACCAACTGTGAAAGAACTAAACTGATGCATTGTGTTGTGTAGCTGTGGCTGGTTCTCACCGACCCTTAAAGTTAATCAGTTCTGCATTATAAAGCCAGAGAGAAAAACCCACTGCAGAATTTTCAGTTAATTAATGAGACAGTCGAACAAATTGCCAATGTGAGCATATGATCCGGGTCACAGACATCCACCCACTACAGTAGGAGCTTTTGTAATCTATGGCCTGTCTGTTTACACACCAAATTAGCATTTCACCAACAGCAATAAAACATTCTGACTTCCATGTCGTGAGTGCACAGTTTTCTGTTTTCTGTTAATCAAACCATGATTCTCAAGATTTTAGAGCACCCATTAAGGCAATATAGTACACCAATCAACAAAAAGCCTTGAAGACATACTGTATCTCAGCATCAAAACACGCCTCAGTATGTGGCAATAAGCAAAAAAGGGAACATTTTGCATTTAATGTCTTTATTTTGTCCCATTGAACAAAGCTATGGTGCAGATGGAGACCAATTTGCTCGGCTGTGTGGTCAATGCATCCATCCATGGACAGTCTCATTCTATCCCTTTTGTCTTTTGTTTGGCTGCTTTCATCTGCCATTCGGCTCCATTCATCTCAGTGTCCTCATCAAAGGTCATCGTGCTGCTCCTCTCCACAACCAATAGGCATGTTTGCTATTTGATATTCTATTCTTTAAGCCACATCAAGAAAGAGAGCCCTTATAAACTTGAGCATGTGTGATTATCACTCTGGTATGGTGTCACAGCCAGGGAAGAGAGAGGGGAGACAGAGAGAGAGAGAGCGTGCGAGAGAGAGAGGGAGAGACAGACGGACAGACAGAGGGAGAGAGAGAGAGAGAGAGAGAGATAGTTGAAATTTAAGGGATTTTGTTGTTTGCAAAGTTAGAAAACATTGTTATTATGTATATTTCTGTTAAAGTGGGGATTTGAGAGTAAAAAACAACTACAATTCAAGAATTATTGAGTTTTTGACATTTTGATCTTAGATATCACTTGACTTGGCACCTCAAAAAACACAAACACAGTATGCTGAATTCTTTTGTTAATGAAATTCAGTTTTGAAACATATGTGTTTAAAATTTGGTTTGATTCCCCCTTTAAATGCTCGAGACACTGTGCCCTCTTGTGGTAAAACGTAGCTCTGTTGGTCATAATGTTTTCTTAGGCTGTAATGAATATATGCTGCCCCCTTTTGGTGATTAATGCAAGGTACATACATGCAAACTATTACTCTATTCACACTTAAATGAGAACAGTTGATAAAAGATCAGCCATAGTGACTGTAAATAAAGGGCCAAAGCATAATGCATGAAGTTGATTTATTTACAATGACAATCACATTATTACTTTGCCATAGTACTGGATGAAATCAGATTTTGCAGAAGACTTTCTTGATGTTATCACTTCTGACACTGGTGTTTTTCTTGCCTTCAGGCTGGCACACTGTCTCACACCCCTCAAATGTCGAATAGGGCTCCTCGTCAGGAGATTTGCATGTTGAGCAACATACACAGAGCAAATGGTACAAGCTCAGTTTGGCCACCAGGACCATAAGACACCCTAGAGATAATAGCAGTCAGGTTAAACTTCCAAAAAAACAACAACCCCAAAACATCAGATTATTAAATCAGATTATTAAGGTAAGTCTTACCACAGTAGATTGTGTTTGTAGACAGGTCAGGGACACGATAGCCTCTGGTGAACATGGCACCCAGTCCCAGAATAAGTATGGGGTAAACCGTGAATGTGTAGAGTATGTACTTGGTGAAACAGTTCTGTAAGACAAACCTGTGGGGAGCCACATTAATTCTCATTCACTGCCTTTCAATGTTTTTCCTAAATGAAAGCTTCCCATACTTTTAATTTTGTCTGATTAACCATGGGAAAAAAACAAATATTGGGCACTATCAAGACTCTTCGATTACATCCTTCATTTCTGTTGTGTTCGTCCCAGTGATTTAAATAGTTTTTCCTCATTGATTTCTATTGATTATGCCCTGTTTGAGAGCAGCGTCATGCCTTACCAGGTCAGCATGAAGAAGAAGATCACAGTGAGGACTGCGGTGCTGACCGCAGGATCCTGCAGACCAGCTTTGTACTTGAGGACTATTCCAAAACACACCACAGCTTCCAAGAGGGCCCACCAGGCAAACAACGCCAACCCGTTCTGGGTCTGCCACAAATGATACATGCATTGCATTTGAATTAGATGCAATGTTTATATCATGAATTAGATGCATCTGAATTAGAAATACACTCAAAATTCAGTCAAAGAATGGTGACACTCTTGTTGATGTTAAAATGTTTAACTGGGACTTTAACTGGAGTTTTACTATACGATTTAAGGAAAGGAGTTTTTGATGAGGCTTTCGCAACATCTCTGCCACTCATTCCCTACATTTTAGTTTATATCATGATGCAGAAAGGACTTGTGACCTCACCAGGTAGCGTATCCACCAGGTCTCACTGGGGTTGTTGATGAGCAGCCAGGATCTGTGCTTGTTCAGGTTACAGTAGGACATGTACAGCATGCAGAAGCTGAGGACTGGGACGATCCATTTGAGGAACAGGGCTCCAAGAACATCGCTGTAAAAAGCAGCTGCATCTTGGATTTGCTTCTGCACATGTATGTTCCAATTTGAACGTGTGTGTTTCTGTGTGTGTGAGAGTGTGTGTCTGGGTGTCAACACAACTTACTGTTTGTCCCACAGAAGCATGCCAGACATTCTTGCACAGTTAATCATGGCCCACATCAGGTAGAATACTGGAGGGTGGATCTCCGGATTGCAAGACACAGGACCAAGCACATTTCTACAGGTGAAATAATAATAATCTTAACTGTGATCACATACTTTACCATGGTAAACCCATATGACAGATGTATTCTCATCAATAATCGATTTGTACCTAGCCTGTAATTATGCAGTGCCAATGTATGACTACGCTGTTTTATAGACAACAGCCTTTGTACCTTTTAAACATGTTGATCACCGCGTGCACGAGCCAAAGCATCGACCAAATGTGAATCATAATCCAGTTGTTTTCTGACCACCAATCCATAGTCACCTCCAGGGGAAAAGTCTCAGACACATTCCTGGACGAGGTCTTAAACAGAGCTGTAGGTCAAGAAGAGTGGGATACAGTAAACAGATTATCCATGGTCACAGTCCACATAGATGATTTTCCAGACAGATATTATGAGAGTAACCGATCTGCAATCAGCTTTGATTTGAATAGTAGAGTAGCTACATAATGTGTAGTCCCTTCAGTAGGTTGCCTTTGTATTTTGGCAAGCACTTGAACAGTGTATAAGTTATATGGCTGTATATCTGGCTAATATGGCTGCCATTTGGCTATGGGTCATCTTGCCCTAGTTAAGGCTGCAGTCCAATTCAAACATTTCCGCATTGCATTTCTATGCTGCGTTCAGTATGAGCCTAAGAGTTGTGCAGGTCTTTTTTTCTATGGCCTATTAAAAACACTTGACACTTGTCTTTAGTGTCACTGAATAAAGAAGATAAGTTTAACTGCCCTCCATCCAGGGCAGGAGCTTGTAAAAAAATGACATCAGGTATAATGACTGGCAAGGCAAAGGTCTTTCAGAAAAGAACATGTAGAGTGTAATGTTTATATATTTGGTATAGCTAAAGTAAGCTTCTAATGTAATGACTTTAAACTTTCAACTTCTCATATTTGCTTTCCTTACATTTACCTTGAATGTTTTCTTTCTTTCTTTCTTTCTTTCTTTCTTTCTTTTTTTTTTTGAAAAAGCATACACAAGCACATACCACCATAAACACAAGAGAAACTCATTCAAACCATCAAACACTGTTATCCCCAGCACCGAATACTGCTTCTGGTATAATTGCATGAAATTGTCACTCACCGTTGGGCACATTGGGGTCTGTTGCCAGATAGCGGAAGATCTCTGAGCACACCTGAGCGATGACAGCCAGGGCGATGCTCACACCGTGTATCGCTACATGGTTACTGCTTTCCACAGAACGGAGAGGCATCCGGGACCCCGCCATAGTGTCCGACCACAGCTGAGCAGGTTGTGAGGCACCAAACTCATCACCGCACTCTAATACTTTGGACTTTGTATAGCTATGATGAATTTTTTATGGCATCTGTCTGGGTAATAATAGTACAGGTGGGGGTATATAGCTTAGTGGATGGGGCGGGTGTGTGTGTGTGTGGTGGGGGGAGGGAGGGGGGGCAAATGCCATGGTAAAACCCCTTAAAGATGAAAATTTCATACATTCAGATTCATTTAAGTATTTATTTTCATTGCTTTTCTATTGGGTTTTCTACTTGAGAGCTTTTGTTTGTGACTTTCAAGATGCACAAAGATAGCAGCAGTTTCTAGATTGAAGATTTTCAGCCCAGAATGCAAAGCGCACCAGGCACTTCCCTTCCTCTCTGTCCAAACTAGGACAAGCAGATGTTAACATTAGGACAATTTGCACTTGAATAGAAGTAATGGTTTTAATACCAGAAGACCATCTGCTTCTTTTAGTACACTGACACACAACTGTTTTGACTTGATAGAATTACATTACATTTAGCAAATACACACTGATTATCATAAAACAACAAAACCATATATAAAGGAATTGGGACTCACAAGATCTGTTCCCACTTCTAAGAAGCATTGTAAGTTACCATTCATAGAAAGAGCTTCCGCTGTGTCAAGGCAATTTCTACTGGTGACATACTGACACCACTGTCACTGTAAAGCGGCCGCTTCCGGTGCCTCCATATGACCAGGGTGATGCGTATCACAAACATGATGCAGGCCACACCCAGGATAAAAGCTGAAGAGGAGAGGAGAATATGTATATGAGTCCATGTCCGGTGTACTAGGCAAATTCAATCAATTACCAGGAAGTATTGGAAAATATATAGGGCACTAATTTCACTGAGTTCAAGTGGCAAACAGTACCGGCAAAGATGTACATGTGGCTTGCAGGTGAGGCAGAATTGGTCAGAGTGCCTGTTAACCACAGGATCACCACAGGATAGATCGTCACGATGTAGCGCACATGCTCATCCAGGTAGAAGTTCTCTAATAAAAACCTGCGTGATGAAAATGGAAATTTGAAACATATGCAAAAGCAAAAGAGACAAAGACAAAAGAGTCTTTGAAAGTCAAAGTTTGCTCCAGCGTCGCCTCACTGGGGAACACTTTGATAAAAACAAAGAATCGTTAAATGACAGAACGCAGCAGGGAATCGGACTCACCAGGCTAACAGCTCCATCAGCAGCAGCAGCAGTGACAGCGTTGCGCAGTCACATCTAGGCGTTGTTGTCTGATATTGTAAGTATATCGTCAAGTTCAGCAAAGTGGTGATGGTCCCCCACGTTGCGTACACCGCCATTCCATTTTGCACCTGATTTAACAGATAGAAAGGAAGACGTGAAAGCTTGATTGAGAATTTTACTCTCTCATTTGCAAGGTGAATATCCAGTATTTAATTATGTAATATAGCAGCATGTCATTAGCCTTAATCTTATACAACATAATGTCAGAACAGATTTTGTATACAGAGCAGACAGTAAACATAGCCAAAGAGGTTCAGTTTTCAAGGCAAGCAGCCAATGTGGAAGCTGTAACCAGCTCATAGGCAGCAGGCGATATCCTAATGCTGTAGCATTTGGCAGCTTGATGTAGAAATACGTTCCCTAGTCTGTCACAGGGCCTCATCCCTCACTCCTGTCTTTGATGTGCAGTGCCAGGCAGCGAGGGGCTGGAAACCATTCTTGGGGTCTTTGCTGTGGCCCAACCGGGCTGCTTCTACCCTCCTAATCTCTGGGCGGACACTCTGCACTGAGGCCACTGAGCTGATCATCTGAGCTAGCAGGATTCACTACACTAGTCATGGGCATTTCAGCAAGGATGCACACTTGAGATATGGATGATGGAGGCAGCAGCCTTGGGGCCAATGGTCAGCTTCTTTAATCTCAAGGCAAGCCTGTCAGCAGTGTGCAATTGGACTTAGTGAATATAATGTTACTGATTGACTGGTTTCCCATAAACAGATTAAAGGGAATATTACTGAATTATGTCTTTGGTTTGTTTTTTTATTGTTTTGTTTTTTATTCCTATGATCTAGGACAGGTAGGTCTGTAAAAGTAAACAATAATACTTGATCCATTTGGATGTAAAACCTAAGACAAATATTGTATGAGCTCACAGTTACAGTTTTCTCTTCATTGTCAAGAAGGTTACGCATCAGTATTCATCCATAGTTATTCATGTTCACAAATACTGACTGTGTCATCCAAGGCCATGAGAATAAGAACAACTTTGTTATGTGAATTCTTAAATTAAGTGTTATTCCCCTTTAAGCCAAGTAGAGATCTCCAAAAATCATATTTGCCTACGATTGCATTTCCAGGAAACTGGCCAAGATATAGTTTTACCAATATTCTGATGAGCCAGAGGTCTATGGTGTGATATTTGTTCAGCCAGGCTCCATAGACCTTCAGTCCATGACAGGAGAAAAAGAGAACCATGTAGTCGGTGAAAGTCATTAAGGCTGAGATGATCAGTGCTGGCAACAACAACCTACAGTACACACAGAAAAGACATTTATTTTAAATAGACAGGAAAAATACAGCTGTTAATCTTGTAAAAGTAGATAGACAAAACCTAAACTGCGCACTCACTCTCTGTCAAACAGAAATAACCACGCAGTGTTCAAACAGAAATTGATGATCATGGAGACATGAAATCCATATGGCAGCACAGCAGGAGTGGTGTACATCCATTCATAAACACTCCTGCAGAACAAGGATAATATTGTCAGCAAGTCAGGAAGGGAAATACACCAGAGCAAACAAATCCTGTCTATGGGGAAGTAATCTGACAGTTTGACACAACGGCAGAGCAATCTGCAATACATAAAGGAAAAATGACTGGATAGGGAGCTGCACTAGGTAGAGTGGATTTACAGCATGCAATAATGTAAGAGAACAAGGGTGTTAAGAAATGAAAACAGTACTGCAATATAATGCACAGTTATTTGGTGGTGTACATTTTTTCTTTAATTGGCATGTATGAAAATAAGATAAATAGTTTACTGGTTAAACTGCATAAGATGAAGAAGTGCAGAAGTGCAGAGGCCTACCTTCTACAGAGTCCCACTAAAAAATATATAAACATGGCAAAGACCCAAACGTATATGAAATCCCACACAAAAAGAGCCCACCCAGCAGGGGTTATGGGTGTTGTATACTTCAGTGTTGCATCCTCTGTCCTCTGCGTGAAAACACCTGAATCAACAACAACAGCAGTTCATCATATATACAGTAACATGCAGTACCTTTAACTGATTTGATTGATCTGACAAATATTCACCTGATTTAGCGCCAAATGCTGCCATTGAGTTGAATGTTATTGCAACTAAAAAGGTGAGCAATCCAAGAAACATGAGCACGACGCGGGCTGGGTTACGATTTCCCATGATCGTGATCTGAGGGTAAAAGTGCACAAGAGGCTCCAGCAGCCATTTTACACAACAAAACAAATACATACTGTAGAAACGGACAACATTTGACTGATCCAATGAAGACTGAATACTTGTTTATCTTATGAACATGCACTTATAATCTTACAACTTACCTCTTCTTAAATCTGGATATATAAATATTTAGGCCCTTTGAAGAGAAAATGTAGTCCACAGAGCTTTTACCAGCAAGCCAGACAAGGTAAGGGCAGTTCCTATCAGTGTCATCCCACTTTATGGCCCCGCAATGCGCATCTGTTATCTTCACATGTCATAAACAATCTGTTGTTTAGTTGTTGGAAGCACAGATAAAGACCAGATTCTGAAAGGAATATAAGGCCATAGGTAAAAAAGGAAAGTACCAACAGCCAGTGTGTGTCCATCTAGAGCCATGGGTTCTTTAAAGTTTCTTTAAATAATAGTGCCAGCTAAGTCTAAAATGTAAATGTGTTGGGCTATGACTATCACAAGGCAGCTTTATTTGTATAGCACATTTCATACACTGAAGTAATTCAAAGTGCTTTACAGAGTAATAAAAAATACAGTAAAGGTAAAAAATGTACAATTAAAAAGTGCAAAAGTACAGACAAAAGATCCACAAGATAAAAGACTTAAAAAGTAAACTAGTGCAGTTCAAATCAAGTGAAATAGAAAGATAAAAGAACACAACAAATACTCCCACTTTTAGATGCATATTGTGAGTGAACCCATGTTTTTCTTTAATTTTCTTTTCCCCTGTCCTTCCTAATTCTACTCTTGATCTGATATTTACGTCAGATCTCACTGCCTAAGGCAGACGAGAATCATAGATTCTCCTCTTGGTCCACAGATGAATGAGAATCATACAGGGTAAAGATAAAGCTCTGTCATCTAGCTCTTTTGCGTTCCTAGATAAAGCTCTGTCATCTAGCTCTTTTGGCAGAATTTGAGCGCAATCTAATACAGAGGGTATGATGAGGCCGACAGGAGCTTAGACTTACCAGGCTACAACTTGAAATCTCTTTTACTGGTAGAATAGAATATTATCATGTTTTTGAAAATGCACCCTGAAACTAATTAGGAATAGTCAACTTGCAGCATTAGCTCACCTGGAAATCATCACCCACATTCACGCTGTATTTCCACTCTGGTTATTAGGCCCTGTGATGGACTGGTGTTTCCCTGCCTCCCACCCAATGCATGCTGGGATAGGCTCCAGCATGCAGCATGCATGAATGAATGGTTATTAGTATTAGTACAAAGAGGCAAAAATTACTTCTTGGAAAAATTTTACAGAAAAAACATGATTTAATGATGGTTACCCATGTGTCAAGAGTATGATTTATAGACTAAATTTTCAAAATGAAAGTGAGTAATGCCCCCATTGACATACTGTATATGGGGGAGCCAATATAAGCAGTGGGTTGTTCATGAATGCATGCATGATTAGTTGTGTTAAAAGTGAAGATGTTTTATCAAAGCGTACAGAACTGCATCCATCAATAACTGATACATGCAAAAACTTTGTGCAGATTTATGATTTAATAGGTTCCACCCCTGCTATAAGTGTGCCAATCTGGATGTTTTCCCTTCTTACATTAATATGATTTCAAACCTGGCTGTAATAATTATCAAAGCTTGCAGCCATGGCCATTCAGTGGCTTTACTGCTGCCATTAGCCTGAACAACACAGATGTTATTCTTTGACAGTGCTTGTCATTCTGTGAACTCGTTGAATGTCTGTGTATGCAGCTTCCTTCCACACAGTGGCACCATTGCATGATATTGTGGTAGCGATTGGTATCAGCCTACTTTTAATTCACATGCAAATACAGCACTATGAAATCTAAACCCTATTTATCGTATAAACAGCTTTAAAAAGGATTCAGAATCACATGATAGAGCTCTTCACCTGAGGAACTGGCTCTGCTTAAACCAGGGTGAGATCAGTTTGCCGATGTATCAGTACTGGCCTTTAATTAGATATCGGATACTGGTTAGTCAGTGTCATCCATGTCCAATATGATGGAGTTTCCTCTCTGACCACAGCTACATAAAAGTCAATAAAACCTGCAATGAAATAGAATTTTCTGCGCAAATTTTATTATTGTCACTTAAAGGTAATAATATATCTCAGACTTTCCCTGTCATGGAATAGCTTGTGTGGGTCATTCTGCCTTAAAGAGCTGCTAACCCGAAAATAATTTCATTAGTATGTATGTTTTAGTGTCACATGATCAACATCATATTTCAGAGGCTTTTCCACCATGTCAAGAATAAAAATTCTAGGGGGAAACACTGAATACTTGTAATTTTTTGGCATGAAATTGGAAAAGATTGAATATCTGCTATATCCAATACAGAAAAATTTGAAACCCCATTTCAGTTACAAAAGTATGTTGTGTCCAAGTATGTCATTATCCATATGATCCAATTATTGTGGTTCTGAGGACTGGGTATGGACAAGCAGGCTGTGGCACAGCACTACGGCTGACATTCAACCTTTAAGGGAGCGCTCGACCCAGGAAGCCCCCCACCCCCCCCCCCGCCGCCAGTTCCCCCGCCCGGCTCCAGATGTTGCCTTGTGGTGTATTGTACTTCAAACGCTCGGCAATAATTAATGGAGAGCTCCCCTGGGTGCGCTTGGATTAAGGGCTTTATGGACTCTTGCTCTCTCACATATACACACTTATACACACATAGGTATAGACACACTCACACTCTCACGGAACACACACTTGCACACATTATATACTGGAGGTGAGTCATTAACCAGACACCTGATACATGTGGGAGCAAATGCAAACTCTGTATTGATGCTTATGAACACTACTGATCCTTCATGGCCATCAAGTGAGCACGTACTCTACAATGTACAAAGCTAAACATACCAAAAGAACACTTAACATCGCTGCCGTCTTTATACTGATCCACAGCAGCCTACTTTGCTTTATTTCTGCTTTATTTCCCACGATGCACTGCATTTGAATGAATCCTTCCACTTTATTGACAGATTGTCATGACCCAAAATACTGTTGGCAGAGGACAAGGCCCAATTTGTCGGGTGCTCATCATCTAATGAATGAAATCATATCCAATTACATGCACGCCATCTTTGATCACTTACATTATGATGGATATGTGCGACGATGGGTATTATAATAGGTCGTTGTCACTGTGGTAATAAATTACGATTCACATTATGACTCATGTACTTCTTGGCAAAAAGGAAAATGAATTCTCTCAGGCTTTCTGCATCTGCGTCATTACCTCCTTAAACAGTGTTAAATATTAAAATATTGTGTTTGGACCCCAGGAAGAAAGGCAATTACCTTGTAACTAACGGATAAACAATAAACAATAAAGATTTTGTGCCAGGCAATCTTGATCAGGCTCAGAAAAATACATGAAAACATCTCAAATTCAAATAGTAATGAATGCCAACTGCTTCCCTGGCATCTTTTTTATGCACACAAGATTGGACTACTGGGGCATCCCCACATGAACCGTTTGGTAATTAGGGGCCATGACTAACAAGCTCTGTGTATTTGGACTGTTTACTCTCTATCTCCCCACAGCCCGGGCTATGTGACTTTCACGCTAAATTTGTGGACGACATTTTGGATCCCTCTGGAACCAACTCGGCTCCTAATGTCACAGTTACATTGCCATGACCAATAGTGGTGGCTGTTCCAACTAGATTACAAATAAAGGACAACAAAGGTGAGAGTAGAGGAAATCAACACTGGTTGCACTCGCAGAAGTATGAATTACTTTGGACAAAATAATGGTCTTGGTTTGCATTTATCATAAAACTATCTTGAAACTGTACAGTCTGCATAAACCAAAATGTAAACATATTACAGCCATATTTCAAGTCAATATAATATAATAAGTCAAGCCAAGTCAAGATTAATAGCTGAGTTAAAGAAATATATCCTAAGCTTAGAGAAATAGTCTTGCAGAAATATTGCCAACTAGCAAACAAAATATAGCGACTGACACCACAATGGATATCATTTAGAAAACAAAAATTCACCCACCTCTCTTGACCAGCACAAAATACAGAGACAATTTTTTCAATGAAGATGGAAGTTTTCATAGGAATCACATCCAATCTTCTTCCATTCCATCCCCGCTTCTCTGCCTGAGACAAGCCATCAAAAGAGATAAATCTCCAGACATGAAACCACTTTGGTCCATGAGAGGCTGTCAAAATAATATTTTCATCCCACCAAAGGTCCCTGATAACCAGCGCTGTCTACTGCAAAGCTGTATTACTGCTGAAGGTTAACAGCCACTTTGCACATACCACATAGGAATGGCAATTTTCGAATTCAGGATATATAAAATCTATACAGTACAGCCCCTCTCAATGCCACAACTTTCTGTCAAAGCCTGGGTGCTTCTAGTGGGGGGAAAGGGTGGGATACTTTCAGAGGGCGCCAAGCAAGACGGGACCCTTCAGCCAGGCTAGGTGATACTGTACTAAATTAGATACATCGGGGTGGAGGAGCTCAGTGTCACATCTTGTCAGAGGCCCTTCAGCGCCGCTGCTCAAACTCACTGCTGTGGGGAAAAAAACAGGCACTTAAAGACAAATGGGCTGGTAGCAAAAGCTTTTTATTGTTTTGACAGGTCAGTGGGATGACTTGGCACTATGGCATATTTTTCTATTTAGTGAGGACAGTTTGAATTATGAAAAGCCTTTGAAGGTTTAAGAAGGCTTGGTTTTTGTTATTTTACTTCTGGTGTAATCAGAGTGAGGTACGGTTCATTGTCAACTGCAGATTGTTAGCTATTGATAGCCATTGGTGCTTCTACATATATGTGAGGTAAAGTATACAGTGTGATACAGTATGTTAAAAAATGGATCACACACCACACATATACATACATACATACATACATACATACACATACATACATATGCATGCACTTATATGCACATACACACGTGCATGCACATATAGTCATGCACAGATGCACCGATATGCCCAACGAATTTCAAATTAGAGTAATTCCACTGCCACTGATTGCTCACTTTTCACATGTTGTTTACTCTACACTCACATGGCATCCATCATGTTCAACTTGGTAATCTATTCTGGGCAGCACAAATTGTATTACCTTTAATTACCTGGGCTGGGCAAGTACAGGCGATGCAAAATTTGACCAAACCAATGGGCTGTGCTCCAAATGGAAGTAAATTGAATGTTTAATATGCAGGTTGCAAAATGACCACCACAAAATGGCCGCAACAAAATGGCTGCAGAGAGGCGCATGTCAAGTGAATAAACTTTATTTATATAGCACTGTTCTAAAATACAGTTTACTAAGTGCTTCACAGTATATAAAATGACAAGATAGTAAAGCAATACTACCACAAAACAAATAGTAGATAATATCACGACACAATAAATAAGGCATGAAGTAGATAATTAAAATGAAGCAGGATAAAGCAAAACACAAGAAAATAAATGCAAAAAAATAGATAAGGGGGGGGGGGGGGGGGGAATACTTAATAAATTGCATGACTGGGCCAAGCTATAACACACACACACACACACACACACACACACACAAAAGGGGACAGTGGTTGCTGTTGGTGGTGGATCTCCAGTAATGGCTCACCCCCCACATCCCAGCCCAAAGCCTCCCTTGAGTGAACTAACATTAGACAGCACGTCTGCCCTCTCTCATTCACCAGCCTTCTCTCCATCCTCCATCATTTACTTTCACATTCCCCACCCCCGCTCTTTCATCTCAGATTCACACACTGTCACTGCTGCAGCAGAACACACTGTGGTTTTGTGAGAGTGTCTCAAATGTGGAATCGCTTGATTCCACATAAGGTACGTGTGATTATTTTTTTTTTTTTTTTCCACAAAGGCCTTTTTCCTGAAATTGTCTTTACACCTTAAAGGAAAAATTCCGCCCTCGGATACTCCTACGCTGTTCATCACTGTCTGTGGTGTTCAATGCATTCCAGGAGTTCTTCTGTGACGAAGTGCTGTAATAACCTGCTTTGTCTACTTCTACTGCAGTTAGTGATTTCCTACATTTCCCAGAATGCCCTTTGACATCCTCCAGAGAACTTGCCTGGACTTGTTGCATCCAGGTGTTGGTTTTAGTTGTAGGTGGAGAGAGTGATGATGATTGTGATTGTGATCTATTGAGGCTACTATCATGGAGAAATTGGCATCTCCTCCTCTTCTAAGGTGATTTCTTCTTGACCGAAACCTGACATTTACTGTTGATGTTTCTAATTGTGTTAAACTCTTGTGTTAAACACGTTGTCTATTTGACCACTTGTCCACGTGAATAAGAATACAATACAATACACCTCAAAACTGCAAAATGGACCCAAGAATGCAAGGTACATTGCCAATACCTGTCTTTAACAGTGTTAAAGTATTTTAGAATGGATTTTTCCTTTAACTTAGTGAGCTTTATAGAGATTAATTTACACTCCCTGGCAGTTAGAAAGGTGAGATGGCCTTTTCTCGCTGAATAATAACCATATCACCTTATCACAACTCAGAGTAAGTTAAATCCATTAAACCTGAAAAGGTGACACGGTTTATAGTCTTTTCAACCTCTGAGGATTTTTTTTTTTTTTACAGCTGCACAGGTTGGCATTTCAATTGTAATGACTCCAGCTTCCTTCTTTTTGGCCAGCATAGGAGAGTGGAGAGGTGCCATGATGAATGTGACAGGAGCTGACTTTTTTGGCAAGGTCAGAGTCTTTAGTCTATATGAGAGGACCCCTTCTGACACCTGTCACTTCTGTTGGGACAGAGTGATTTAAGCGTCCAGAGAAAGAAAGACGGAGTCAGAGAAAGGGAAAAGAGGGGGAGAGGGCAAAGAGGAAGAAAAGCGAAGAGAAAGCGGTGCAGTGAGGCGAGGATAATGTAGTCACTGTTTGGTTCACTCAGCACCTTCTACCTGTCAGTGAACAGTTCATGCAGGAAGCTGCTCCTGCCTGTCTCTATCAGGAGGACATTGCACCCGCAGAATGACAACACATGGGGAATCAGTGACAGACAGTAACAATGCAATGCTATATCATGCCAATGTAAACAACTGCTTCCCTAGAGCCAATGCTCTCTTGCAGAAATTCAAGATTCTGGTGTTATAAAAGCCTATTGGAATGTATAAAACATGTTGTATCTTGGTGGCAGACTGGTTAGTTGTTAGAGAGTCCATGCACCAGTTAATGTATCCATCCACATGTGTGTGTCCTGTTGAAGTGTCCTTGAGCAAGATACTGAACCCCCAACCTACTCACTTATTGTAAGTTACTCAGGATAAGAGCATCAGCTAAATGCCAAAAACGTAAATGTAAATGTATCCCTACTTGAGATAGTGTCGTGGACAAATGACGATAAGGAAACGCAGATGATCTGTGGCGTATCTCCTTATCATGCAGCTCTGCATGATAACAGGCTCATTAAACCAAAGTGCTGTGAATATGCCGCCCCTAACTTTACCATTAGTTTAGGATTCTGACTTTCTCCCCTTAATCCACAAATCCTGCTCCATCTTGCTCGTCCACCGCACTGAAAGATGACCCCTATAACATTCTCACTTGTGCTGTTCAATATTTCATACTTCACTATGAATTATTTCTGTAAAGTTTAGGGAAGTGTGAAAAGCATAAGTCCCATGGAGGGAAAAGGGGGGCGGAGGGTGGGCGAGAGACGGGCAGCCGCATTACGCGCTGGATAATAAAAAGAATGAGTGCTGTCTGCTGTTCATGAGGATAAAGAGTGACGCTCTAAAAAAATGACTTTTTTTCTTCAGTCACAGGAAAGTGATGTGTGATGGCTATTTCTAAGTAATTCTTGAGACAATTGTCACTCATCAGTCATTCAACTATAAATCCACTAAAGTGCATTTGAATGAACTTGGTCCATGGAGGACTTTGATATGATTAGTTCATTCTTCTGTGAATTGTCCCTTGGCCCTTTTAGAACCAGGCAATGTTGGTGTATGCACACACACACACACACACACACACACAGATTACTCACTGAGGGCAATACGCTGTTGTGATCATCGTAACTAAGGCCTGTGGTTTTTAAAGCCACATGGAAAAAACACATTGTGTATTCCGCCCCCTGTGTCTGAATTATTCAGCTTCACTGCCATTGCTATTCTTAGTACTTGTACTAGTGTTTTGATGACTGTGTAGACAAAACATATATCCACATAAAGTATAAATGACAGTATATTTTATCAATAATCTCTTCACAGCATGAGCAGGTACTACAGCATGTTGATCATTCTGTCCATTGCCTCTTTCCCTGTGTACTGAGTGGCTAATAAGGTGCAAAGACATGGAACATTAATTGAGCAATTAGAAAATGCAGCAATATTTGAATTCTTTAACTTGACTTGCATACTAAGAAACCATCCACTCTTTGACTAAAAAAAATATGCATACATACTGCAAGTGAAATGAAAACAACCACACACGTTAAAACTGTAAAGATCAAATGTAGAGAAATTAAACGCCGATGTTTTACACATCACTTTTCACCCGGGAATTAATTTGCTTCACGACAAAGAGGCGTAAACTAGATCAAGTCTAAAAGAGATAGAGTCTTCAAGGGAACATCAAAGGTTTGTGATGTCCCTCTGGGCTATTTCATGAGCATCGATCGAAAATGCTGGGTGGGAATGTGCTTACGGTCTGCCATCCAGTGAAACAGATTTCATCCAGCCATGCCTCAGTTGAGATCTGTTAATCTCTAAAGTCTGAAATTGTTCTCAGAGATGAAATGTCAAACAACAGTATTACTGTCTACAAAGAGCCAATGA
The DNA here is from genome assembly GCF_048128805.1 of Centroberyx gerrardi. Taxonomy (NCBI): domain Eukaryota; kingdom Metazoa; phylum Chordata; class Actinopteri; order Beryciformes; family Berycidae; genus Centroberyx; species Centroberyx gerrardi. The sequence continues at coordinate 9,333,127 of NC_136018.1, forward strand.
TGGTATTGGAAGAGATGAGAGGAAAAGCTGAAACTGAAGATGACGTCTTGGCATGGTGATCTACAGAAGGAGTTACTGTCAAGATAATATTATAATAACATTAATACTAATACAAATAACTAGTACTCCAACTGCTACCACTACTAGTAGCAGTAGTAGGGGTAGTCATATTACAGTAGGAGCAGTAATACTACTGCTATTACCACCACTATGACTACGACTACTATAACTACTACAACTACTAGTAGGCTACTACTACTACTACTACTACTACTAATAATAATATTTTTTCAGTTTCTCATATTGCCCATGCACCCAACTCCATGCACACAAACAAACTTCAGCACCACAACCAAAAACTTGGGGTTTTCTGGTCTTAAATGGTGTTTTGGTCTAATTTTACATGATACTGAATATGCTTCATCATGCTTCATTGCTATGGCAGCATCAGCAGAATTTTTCATAATGTAGAATATTTAGTAATTTACATGAATAAGGGTTTTTCTTCATTTGTCAGTACCATAAATTTGATTAATCAAAACGATTCCAATGCAATTACACACAGTATTCCTCTATTGATATACAATATATATAGCCTATATATTGCACAATGTGTTAGTGCTAACACTGACTTATAATCATGCATAACAAGCAACACAATGGCATGATTTCATACAATCTCGCTGACTATTTGATATCAGAGCTGAAGGGTTTGAGGCAAACTATCGAAGTGTAATGTCATGGTAATCCTGACAGCAAAGTAATCTAACAGTTACTAATACTTAGCACAGTCTGTGGGCTTTCATATGTTTGCCGCCATCTCTTTTAGTGTGAATTATTGATAAATTGCTGGCTGTTGCATGCTGAGGCAGAGAGAGAGGAAAACCATGGACTGGATTCAGCAGGCTCTCCTCAAATGCTTTGAGCATATACAGAAATGGGAAGCCACATTTCATCTAACATCTAAAATGTGTTATTTCGCACATCACTGCTGGTGTATATTTATATGAAATGTTAAATGTATCCAATATTTTCTCAGTCACACTCTTTAAATTAAGCATGTAATTTGAGAAAATGCTATTCAAGTCTTGTTGAATTGCTGAAAAGCCCTCCCCAAAAAAAGATAAAGTAAGATTTCATTTCATTTTTGACATGCATATCTACGTATTTCTCTCTTTCTCAGCCTCAAGACAAGTTTTGAGAGAGGCGAGCTATGTAATACACTTTGATGCATTGGCTAGCATCATGGATGTACTTGTAAGATGCAGTGACGCAAATAAGATCACACACGCCTCCTGGGGGACTCAGTGCACCAGAACCAGTTCCCTTAAAGACACCACACACACAAACCACTTCTTTTTCAAAATTGAAACAGCATGAAGCATCAAAACTGTCACTCGATCTTCGTCTGAATTTAAGTAAATTAAAAGATGCCGTATGCACTGACACACTCCATCCCTATCTGCTGTGCAGTGCAGCACCATGACGATGGGGAACCTGGATGTGAACATGTGAGAAGCCTGTGGATACTGGTGTGTTTGTCCTGTTGCTCTTTAAGGACCGCTCTCAAAGATTTACTGCAGTCACCCGCAGCTTCCGGTGACAATTCAGTTTCCCCCCCCGAAAAAAGAAAAATCAGTCACCGCACTGAGATCAAAGGCCATTACTCAACCAGTGAGAGAGAGAGAGAGAAACACAGAGGGAGAGAGAGGGAGTGAAAAGGAGAGAGTGAGTGTGAGAGAAACAGCTAGTTCAGTCTAAATTAGCATAGTTTGATATGAGTGTTTGTACTAATCCATTTCATCTCAGATAATGCTGTACTGACGACACAGGTAATCAATCATTTTGCATACAGTACAAGTGTAACCACCTTCTGTTTAGCTCTCTCTCTCTCTCTCTCTCTCTCTCTCTCTCTCTCTCTCTCTCTCTCTCTCTCGCTCTCCCTGTTGTGTGTTCTGTCACTGGGGAATATTGATTGCACTGACACTTCCAGGGAACGACCTCAATTGACTGACTGCCACCAATAAATTGTTGATTGCTGGTTGATGATAAGACCTCAGGCAATAGTAAAGCCAGTAATAATGTCTCTAGGTGGACATTTCCTTACCAGTGCAGTGTCACAGCCAAACCAGAACCATGCTTAATATATATTGCGAATATATAATGTATTCTTCCATATTCTTACAAAAAGAATTGATTTGGGTACAAGGAGGGAAAGTTGGAGAAAGCCTGATAATCTGAAGTCCACACCATGCCACACCAGTACAGTAAGTTCAGTCTCTGCTGCTGCTGTTGCCAGGGTTTTGCCACTGAAGTATGCAACCTTGTTATTAAATCTAGGCTGCCTGGCAGGAACAGAGCAGAGGCTTGGCGGGTTTGCTGGGTCTTGCTCTCTCCCAGAAGAGTAGCCTCCAGTCATCCATCAGCATCACTGGTAGAGAGACAGAGAGATGGGGGAAGTCTGTGTATAGTGTGTGTGTGTGTGTGTGTGTGTGTGTGTGTGTGTGTGCACTGTGTTGCACAACTGTCTAATTTCTTTGATGAGTACAAGAATGTTATGTTTGTGTTTTCAGATGGAAAAAAAAGTGCTGAAACCTCTGCATTCAGGAGACATGCAGACCTTGTGTTAAAGTATAATCCCTCTAATCTGCTAATGAAACTAATGAAACAGCTGTTGCTGCTTAACAAGGTTGGAAGCTCTCTGTGTGGCCGTCATTTTCCATTATATCTAAGTCTATTTGCAGTTTCTCCTAACAGACAGAAAGCCTATCCATCAAAACCTGCAAGTAACTGACAAGCACACAATATGAATTTCTGCAGTCCATTTGGATTAAACTAAAAACCTGATGATTAAACTGGAGCATTCGCCATAAACTGGAGACAAATGAAGACGATAAAAGTAAATGAGACCAAACAATACCTGAATGGAAGGTAGAAAAACATATTGAAATGGATATGCTGAATGCTATACAACCACCTAAATGTTCCCTAACAAAAAATCAGTGTAATATTCCTTCAGGGACTTACAGTGTGTCTGTGGTACTGATTATTTATAATGACCTCATCTTACTTAATGGCAGGGGGTCCTCAAATGTTTTCATGTCACAGACACACAGATAAACACACACTAGGCCACGACCCCCTGTCTACCCCTCAGGAAGATTTTTGTGGCTGTTGACTTAGTATTGAATTGTATAACTGTCTGCACTGTAGCAGATAATAGTGGGATAATTACAGTGAATAAAATTAGAGTGAAATTAGTAAAGTCAGTTTGATGGGGGACCCCTGCAGACCCCCCAGGGACGCCTGGGGTTCCCGGGACCCCACTTTGAGAAGCAGTGCATTGTGGTATTTTTTGCCTACTATAGGTAGCCTGCTACTATAATATTTCTACAAGATAATATATATTGTGTCTACATTTGCTGTTATCATTTAATAATAACAGCAACAACAACATTCTTCTTCTTCATCTTCTTCTTATTATTATTATTATTGGTATGAATATTTTGATAATGTTATGAGAAAACATTAAAACAATAAAATAAAATAATAATAATAATAACGATAATAATAATAATAATAGGAGGAGAAGAAGAAGAAGACTGTTGTTGTTGCAGCTATAGTATACATCTTAAATGTATTATAGAATTACTTAAATTCTTAAATCTGGAAAGCAGAATCCAAACAGTAGACTCCATGCCGGACTTTTACTGGCGCCGTTCATTTGAAGCGCTGTTTCATACATTCAGTGATGCCTCTGCAGCGCACAGACGGAACGATACAGGAAGACAGTACAGTGCTGGGACCTTACCAACCAATAGACGTCCTATATGATCTATTATTCCGACTTTTCAGAATCTCAACACAAAGCTGCCATTTCAGCAAAATTTCTGAGGATTATTATCTAGGCGACTCTCGGACGTGCAGTCTACTGTGTTGACAAGGTAGGGGGCAAATGCGCACATTATTTTCTCTCATTCTACAGTGAGAATTGTTATCACTTGTCATCAATTATATCCCTTGCCTCTCTATTGGCAAGATGTGTCTCATCAGCCACTTTTGCTTATTATACAGTCGTTAACATCATGCTGCTTTTCTCATATCTTTAACAAAATTTGCATAATAGGCTATCACTTAAAGGCAAATGATGAATTTAACAGCTGACTGGGCTGCATTGATTGTATAGATTTACTAAGTTTCTGGAGAAATTGGTCACTTAAAAAGACATTAGGCAATTTCTTTTGACAAAGTTGTTGGTCTAAATTTCCCTCTGTGACATGTTGACAGTTTATCCTACACCACTTGCCGTAAGTCACAATGAGACAACAGTAATAAATCCAGCCAACCTGTCCGTGCGCCTGTGACGGAACGAGAGCTTCTGCGTTTCGCGCATTTGAATGGGACGACGTTTGGTTTCAGCAGGATCAACACAGCCTGTTTCAGAGACTTCAAGCCAGCTTCGTAGAAAAAAAAAAAATTAACAAACTGCTGGTACTTGACGGGACAAATTGCAGTAGTAGCCATGAACGGCACATGTGCCATCATATCACTCTCCGTGTCCAAGGCTTGGAGGAGTTAATCTGGCCACATCTTATTTCCATTACGGCCTCTGAAGCGATGCAGGCTGCAGACACTCCGCTGATAGATAATGGGGGGCACAAGCCTCAAATAATATCCGTCATTTAGGCCTTGTCAATAAGCAGTCCATTGGGCTCTTTGGTTCAGTCAATCTCCTTGAAAAGCATCATTGGCTTGGTGTGTGTTTTCACAGACACCATCACTCCAGAGTGGATATGTGGCTCCAGTCATTAAAACACTGCCGCAATTAGTCCATGAAAATCAACCTACATAACGAACAACATTACACCTGTTAATTAGTCTAGCCAGATGCAATATGAATGGACCACTTGTCTGATGTAAATGCACAACCAGTGGGTCTGCCAGAATAAAGCTGTGCTAATGGCCCCTAGTGTAGAAGAAAATGATATGTTATTAGAATACACTCTGTGTAATTATTGTTCTGTGTTAGTGCACTGAAACTATTGAAGAAGATGCAATTGTTAGATTCTGAGTCAATTCTGAGCTGATGCGAAGCAAGATTCAAGGATGACTCTGGGGATCTGGGCTAGGAGGTCAACCAACTATGAGTGGGCCTGTAGCCTATACCAAAATGAAATGACCACACATAAATAAGTATACTACATGCAGACATAAAGTGCACACACACACACACACACTCAAAGTGGGTGGGGGCATTGAGTTGAGCGATGCCAAAGCTACAGCTCACATAGCTTTTCTAGATTTGAAGTAATCTGGTATAGAACAAGAGGCATATTTAATGAATTTTCTCCCTCCAACTCTCTTCCTCTACTCTGAGTGAAAGGCATTGCAAGGCTGGCTTTTCTCTAAGCGGCATCTCTTATCTCCAAGAGCTGTGAACAATCCCCGCAATCTGTTGATCTTCCTGCCGTGCCTGTGTCACTTCCTTAATCCATAAACGTGCATGCTTTTCTTGTTAGAGACAAGGCCCTGTATCCGCTCCCCTCCCTTCCCATCCCCCATTAAAGACCCTCTGCATCTCGCGTCTATGACTGCAGTGGCTTCATAGGATTGTGTAGATGGAGCAGAGATCATTAGCTGCCTTTCCCCTTTGCCTGTCAGATAATGATAGACCCTGTGCTGAACTCTCAACCCTGTGCCTGTGCTTCATTAGTTCCCCATTGTCCTGATTCTGTTATCAGCTGCAGGTTTGCTGCCTCCTATCTCATTTTCATATAGCCTTGCCACCTCACAGATGACGAGAACACATAAGAATTCACTGACTTCGGGATCTTTTGTGACTTGCCTGGTTTCATTCCCATGCTGATTAGCAGAGGGCTTATGCCGCTCCTGTCTGTATTATGCTGCTGTTGAACTAAGCAGTGCTAGTTTAGTTCAAACATGATCAGATCTGCTCTGCTACAAAATACCTGTAAACAGTGCCACACGCCTTAGCCGCCTGCTTTCCACATGCTGCCAGTGGAATATTAAGGATGCTTTGGAGGGGAGATAAGAGCTGTTGAATATTTTAAAATCTCTGTATATTTTTCACGCCGCCACTATACCCAGCAAGTCTCGGTTTGCTGTGTAATGATGCAGATAATGCTGTTCGGATGTAAATGTGATCCCAGAGAGTCCAAATGGTCTTGTTTGTTTATTTTTCGTTCTGTTTTGAGCTTGTTTTTGAAGCCACGGAACCCTGAAATTATTAAAGTTGCCTCTGATTTGTGCAACCTGAGGGATAGTAGATGGGTAAGAGCAGCGTGGCACAAATATTGCCATCTAGATCCCCGGGGGTTTACATTAAAAATAAGGGATGATGATGATGATGGCAAAGGAGATTTTGCGATGCACGGTGATGACATAGCTGTTACTCATAACTTGCCCCTCTTAGGTTTTATTATGGAAGGGCAGAAGTCACAGCCTTGTCGTAATGATGCTTCCGTGTGACAGCAATGATGAGTCAGCTATACTAGTAGTCTCTGATGTGCTGTAGTTCCAGGCTGTGTTCTTTTCTCTCCCGAATTTTAATTACGCTGCACTGTCTTACAGAACAGAGCCCCGTCAGGTCCCACTATGTCTTGTTGCTTTTCAAGGGCTCAATTATGAGGACAGGACACCCTCTGTTTCCGAGGCCCCTCTCTCTCTCTCTCTCTCTCACACCAATAAGGCTTACCAGTTTGGCTTGAGGGGACACTTCAAGCACTCCTGCACTACTCCTGTAATCTCAGCCCGCGCTCCTCCCGGCGCACTTAGCTGCTCAGATTGGTCGTATGGGAGCCGTCAGCAGGCCAGTTTAATTTCCTCCGCTTTTCTCCTGTGGATTTTTTTTCACAAACGAAAGCGAACAAGCTGTGTACCACCTCAGGGAAACCAATGGAGAGCCTTATGTCTTTGTGTTCCAAACTGTGTGGTTTAGAGAGAGTTGAACTTTTCCAAGATTGCAATAAAAAAAAAAAAAAGCCTGTATATAAGACACAAGCCCTCATGAGGAGTGTGTGGCACTGAACCAGTCCATACTATACCCGGGCAGATTGTTTCTCTCACTGAAAGAACATAGAGTCACCGCTCGGCTAAATTTACTAATCCCTCTCCTCTGAGATTATCTGCCTTTTGAGGAGTTTTAGCCTGGAAAAATTCACTTTCAGCTCCCAAGGATTTATTCTTAATAACTCCTTTTCCTGCTTTTGGATGTCAACCATTGCTGTAACATGTTCATTTAGCTGGCACATTTATCTAAATTGACAAGTTCAATTGAAAAGTGTATTTGAAAGTTTGCAGAAAGGCTTCAAATCGCAATTCATTTGGGAGTCAAACCCGCTGGCCTGATATTGGTCTACAACCAAGTGGAGCATGAGACAAAGTACATTACAGAGTTACTGATGGTGTCACTTCACTGTGCGGCACACGGCTGAGGGATTTCTATGTGAGCAGCAGCTTTTAAGTCACTGCTATTGAATGTCTGATGAACGGGGTTGTTTACCATTGCAGCTTCCCTTCACGGCACAACACTGACAGTGAATAGAGTATCTGCTCATGCCTGCAGGTCTTACTATGTGCCTCAGGCTGACAAGACTCTCTAGTCCACAGAGAAGTCTTGACACACAGTAGCGTTCTTTCTAATCACTTTCATTACTCTCGCCACAATTCTGTCAAGTCAACTGGAACAAAGACTTTGAAGGGTGTTTTCTTTTTCCATCTTTAATTATGTAGGGATGCTAATGGCTACGGTGGTCTCTCTTCTTTCGGCTTCACATACATGCGCTGCCACTGGTTCCAGTTGCCACGCGTGATGCCATTAATGTCAGAGCACGCTCCATTGAGATGCTCTGATGTGATAGCTTCCTTTTATTTGCCTTTCACCAGAAACTAGGGCACTCATTTGTTGACGTAAAGACATACTGGAGACCTGCTTTTGCCAGGGGACAGTGTCAATTCTGGTGGGAGGGAGAGGGAGAGGGGAGGAGAGGAGAGGCATGTTTGTATGCCTTCCAGCTATTGGAACATGCTCCGACTGTGAAAGGCCACTGCCATTGTTGGGTAATATAATCCACCAGGGAGGGCTTTGACCAGACACCGGGGCAGACTGCCTATATTCACTGTCTCTCTCTCTCTCTCTCTCTCTCTCTCTGCCTCTCTCTCCTTGTCTCTATTTCAGTACAGATGCATATTCTTTTCTGTGGTGCAGAATGTTAAGCAATTTTCAAGTGTTTGTGAATTTGTGTGCAGGTGGAAGCACGCACATCCCCCTTATTGTTGTAGTTGTCATTCTAAACACAAACTCTCTGCAAGATGTCTGGCTTGTTTGAACAGTCTTCTTGATAACCGGCGTATTTCTGATATTCTCCATTGATGGGAAGGGGCTGAATGGAGAAATATAGTCACACAAATACCTATTTTTCTAAAAAAAAAACTCATTTTAGAGATAGCTCTCTCTCGATCATTTCAGTGAAGCATTGTGGTGAGTATGGTCACCTGCAAATGGGATGCAGAAAGTGGTGTGTCTGGGAGCAGATGATATGTGGTTTAATAGTTGAATCAGCGGTCCACAATGGATTGTAAATAGACACGTGCTTCAGTATCAGATTGCTTCCAATCTCATAACCATAGACGTTTTTCCCAGTGTGGGGAAGTATGAATTAGCTCGCACACTTTTATGGAGGCGCACGCACTTGTATACATGCACGTAGGTACATGCACGTGCACACACATACACACACACATACACATACACACACACATAGACTAGACACGGACTAGAGTGAGGATCTAGCTGTCTATCTCTGGTCAGCCAGTTATCTGATAGCTGTGCAGACATACGACACGCTTCGTTCATTTCAAGTTCATTGCAATGCTTAGTCAATAAACCCCAGTCTGATAATATGGAGGATCTAATAACTAATATGGGGATAGCAGAAGTATTGTAAATTGTTGCCTCTTCTCACTTAAAACAAATCCCATCATCGTGTGTTACAGGGTTCAGCAGCTTGAAGCTTTTGAAGAGTATTATTGGTCAAAATACAGTTTTTATTCTTCTTGCAAATGACTCCACTTCTATTTCTCTTGTTAAATCATATCAGGCTTATCAGATTTCAACAGCAGTCAAACGACACTTCCCAGTCATACTGTTAATGTAGTTTTCCATGAAAGATTCACAGCTTCACTTCCCTACTTATGATCTCATATTCTTTTTATGTATGAACAGATACTTGCAGCTAAGTGAGCACCCTCATTGCTTTAATGCTGTGTGTGGGTAATAGATACGTTTTGTCTTGAAATTGCTTTTTTTTTTTTTTTTTTTTTTTTTAATGGAACCACATTATTCTTTGGACATACACATTGTATGTGATATGCACATATCCATTATAAAGCAGTCATGCTTCAGTGATCTCTGAAATGGCAATATGCTAATGTTTGTCATACAAACATCATGAATATTTCTCAACAGGTTTTTCCATATAATTCCAAATAGCCTAATCTAAGCTCTGGGAGGCCAGTAGCAGACTTGATGCTCATTTCTTTGTACCACAGTCTGCTAGCATGTGTATACAGTTATGCCAAACAGCAGATATTCTCATTAACATTCAGACTGAAGCTTTGGGAAAGCCTGACAGTGCAGGCGCTGATGAGAGGAAGGGGGCTGATGCCTCTTTTGAGAATCTCTTAATAGACCTTATTGTTTGGGAAGGGGACTCTGATGTTTAACAGTGGAAGATTACCATATCCATGAGGCAGTGGAAAGTAAACCTGAGTAGTGCAGTGACTGCGTGAGTGAGAGAAATGCAAAGGAACAGATGTCCAGTGTGCTTTCTCTACTGTTTTGACTACAACCCTCAATTACCAGTGTCAAAGAAACCACTGGCATCAATTAAAAGCTATATTAGTTAGTGTAAAGGTATTCTCTCAAGTGTAGCTACAATCCAAGATACCAAATTCAAAATGAGTCCTTTATTCTATTTGCCATTTGAAACCAAATTTGTAGTGCCTTAAGTTTTTTTTAACCAAAGAAGACTCTTTTTATCCAGTTTTTAGTGCCCTATGCAACCATTTTACACTGTAAATTCCTTGTAATTGAATAGACACTAAAGGCTCTAACATAGTCTCTGGTCCACACAGGACTAATAGGTTCTGTAATCATCATCACTGCATTTTTAAAAAGGTACTTTTTAATATGTGCCTCCTTGTCCAGATGAATTCTCTCGGTGGGGTGTGATATTTTCGCAGTGATCATCAAACCTTTGCCACCTAGATGGGATGATCGGTGGAACAGGAGAGGGCAGCAATCCCATGTCATCCCATTTAACCTCCGCGCAGCGAAGGTGTCACATCCTGTGATAACAAATTACTCTGAGGTTTTCACCATCCCCTAGCACTGATGAGGGCCGTCGCAATCCATCCCTGATGCAAGAGACCTCGTTCTATTGTATTTCAATTTGGGTCAATTTGGAATTTATTAGACTGTAAATATTAATTTGGAGAAAGAGAAGGAGGACGTCTAAATCAGGTTAGATGTTAGAGAGGTGGGTTTATGACCAGAAGGTTGTCAGTTTGAATCTCCAAACCAGTTTGGAAAGTGTGGGTGGGGAAAGGGAAAGAGTAACTTTTTCCCCTCCTTAAACAACTACTGTTGAGTTGCCCTTGAGCAAGGCGCTGAACCCCAACTGCTGCAGTGGAGCTGCAGTGGAACAGTAGACTATGAGATGTGAGGAACAGTATGAATGCGAAGAAGAAAAGAACATGCATGCCCAGATCTACTTTGCCTGGATAAATAAAGGGTAGAAAAAAGCTATTATGTGGTGTAAAGTTAAAAAAAACCAAAAAACAATTTAATCCTACTGAATTCTGCGACCTTCTGCGGCTGTTGTGCGAATTACTTTGTTCTTGTGAAATCCTTTTGTAGGTCCTCAATGTAGTCATAACACCATCAAGCCCCTACTCATTGTGGGGTAAAAGTAACAAAACCTGAATGATAAAAAAACAAAGTGATGCTGAAGGAAATGAACAATGTAAAAAAAAATGTACGATAATGATACATTGTCAACACAAGATACACAAGTGATTTGATAAATGTAAAGATTATTTGAAAGCGCTGTTTATTATTAATTACTACCAACACTTCCATCTTCTTCCAGCCATTTATTGCTAAACATTATTATGTTTGCAGCTGAGTTGCGTGAAGCACATTGTTGTTATCAAGAGCATTAGTCAAGCTGAGGTAAAGCTAAAAACAGACTTCCTGATGGCTGTAAGAGATAATTGCCAAGTTGGTGGTGATGAATTATAAATAGTGGCTTTTTTAATAATATCAACACTTCATTAAATCATGTGTAATTTGCCAATCCTGTGACAGTTTATTACTGTAGGTTATTATTTAATTCAGTTTCATTATCCTCACTCCAATTGTTATTTCGGTTTACATCGGCTCATTTTTCATCATTTAATTCTTCTCATTTTACCCCTGGACTGAGCAGCAGCTTGTCATACACAGGGTCAGTTTGGGCCAGCTCCATATTGAGGGCAGAGGGCGTGGCTTGGCGGAGAAGGGAGAGGGCTTCTCTAGGCCTGCCAGAGAAGCGCTGCCCTCTAGCAGCTGGCCCGGCCGGCCTCTCAGCGGCTGCGGCAGGAGAGCGAGGATGACGATGAATCAGGGTTCATGACGAAGATCTCCCCAGCTCTGACTCCTCTCTGAGTCGGCAGGCGCTGTCACGCAGCAAGACTGCATGTGTGGGCACAGTTACATTGTCCTGCGTTAATATGGGGGATTTCACTAGCGGTGAGGGAACACTTTCAGCCATTTTAAAGCTCATAAGGAAGTTTAATTTCTTCATGTTTCTTACTAATGTGGTCCTCAAAGTTGGCACACATTACCGACCCACGGGGTTCAGGATAATACGGCTGTTATACGGCTGTTAGTAATGTTGCTCATAATGAAACTAATGAAACTAATCAAAATTCAATTAAATCAATATTTATGATGTAGCTTAAACTAATTAAATATGTTCAAAAAGCCACTCTCTTCAGCACAGAATATACTGTTTAATGCTTGACATGCCAGACACTAGAATAAACTGAGTGTGATTTCTGCTCTGTTGTTGTGGCCCTTGGTCTTGGCATGTCAGCTGCCTGTCAGTGTTTCCTTGGGAGATCCAGACGGTCATGTGACGCAACATTGAGGAAAGCCTTCGTGAGCACAGCCACTTCCTATTTAAAGCAAGGAGATTTATTCAGGAGCCCATTACACAAGATAAGCTGCGAAAGTACAGCTCTAAATGGAATGGAAGCACCTATTTGTAAACGTCCAGAAGTGCCTGGCTTTAAGTGCCTGGCTAAGAGATGAATAGAGGTGATAGGGAAGTGGGGGTAATTTCAACAATGGGTATTTTAAGGGGCAGATAATTTGCAGAGGCAGCCTTTAAATGATCTCATCACTTTTGAATAGAGTATAATATGGGTCTTTTTTATTGAGCTCATCTAAAAGCTGACACTTCCCTGTCAAATTTAGAGAAAGTAGAAGTTCATCAGGCCGGGATGTGAACAGGAATTTTGCCACATCAACGTTTTTTTTTCCCGCTTTTGACTTACTTTGATCCAATCCTTGACAACAAGAGACTACAAGGGATGGTCAGAGGCAAAACTGACTGAGTATGGATGTTTTGCACCATTGTTTTGGATCCAAAATGGCGTCACCACAGGCTGAGAGCCCCTTCATGTTCTTGACTTTAATTGAGAGAGCCCCTCAAGCGTTCTGCCATTCTTCACAGCAGAAGAAACCCTACAGGGACCTCCCCTGCAGTGAAATGTTGAGCTACTCATCGCCCTTCTGCGCCAGCGCACAGCGCACGGCGCTCATAGCTCTCCTGTCTCCCCTTGCTGTGAGAGAGTGTCAGCCATTATTCATTTAAATAGATAAATTAGCATGATTGACGTGTGTGTGTGGGGGGAATTTCCGTTTTTGAGTGGTCTTTGCTTAGATGTGGGTTGTACCATTGTGTGTACATTATACGTGCAGTTGAACATAATCTTGGTATGGTTGCATGATCCATAGGATTAGTTTGGATTTAGTTGACCAATTTCACATGAAGGCAGTAATAATCTATATTTGAACCAGTCACGTTATTAATTGTATTACAGTGTTAGCCACATATTTATTCCTGTGTGGATGTGGCTGGATCACTCTTTCCTGACACTTGTAAATAATAAGTAAGAAAGGAGGCGGGGGGTCCTGATGTAATCATAACATATGCATTGGAGTTTTATATAGGGCCCTTGTGCTGTGGAACGGCCATGCGAGGAGCGGCAGGGCCCTAAAACTCTGCCAGATTTCATTTCACGCTCTGCAGAGCACGGCCTCTGAGACGGTGACATTTACATGGCCCTCTATACCACCGCCAGTTGCTGCAGGCCCAAGGCACTGGCTAAATCAGGCACAAGGGCCAATGAATGAGGAGGCAATGCGAGAGGGAGAACAAGAAGGACAGAGCAGAAGAAGCACATGGAGAGAGAGATAGAGGAGTTTCTGTTAAAAAGGCTGTATTAGAACGTCATCATCGTCTTTGGTGTAAAGGCTTTTCTTTGGAGCAATGTGTAGAAACTCCATCTTGCCAGCACTAATTAACTCTTGGCTGCTCATTCACACTGCTTACAGATTCTCCCAAACCGTCTTGTTTTTCACCATATCAGAGGTTAATATTTGTCATCTTAATCCTTGTTTCATCACTGAGACGATACATTATGCAGATGCTATGTCAGAGCGGCTCACTGGCCAAGACCTTTCTAAATGATTATGGCTGCATTCTGCAGCACATTTGAAAAGCCATGAACACCCACCAACATATTAAAACAGTTCATTTAGGCAAAGCTCATTATATAAACATACTGTATGTGCAGCAGTAATGTTGACTGTTTAACGTGTGTGGGGGAGGAGACCATTGTTCATTCTGTAAGGCCAGCTTTTCCAGGGATTATCTGCTCCAAAGACCAACTGGTCATCTCCTAACCAAAGGTCATTAGGCTAGTTTTAATGCTAGTTACCCCCTACTGCATGACCTCAACATATCCATTCTAACCCTGGGCTTACCCCTCTAGTAGCTTACTATTCTACCTGCATAGTTCAGTCCATGCTTAGTTCCATATCGACTCTTTTTTTGATGCACTTTCCCCCTGAGAATTTTCCTGGTAGGTTGAAATAAACACACAGAGCAGCTGCTTACACTGGAAGGTTTCTGGCTGCACTCAAAGGAGAACCTTTGGCATCAGGCAAATGTTTCTTGTTCTCAAACCATTTCACAGGTCTTCCAATAAGCTCCAGAAATTGTATAAAAACAAAGCATATGTGCCACACATAATAATTACACAGGGCACCATGTTGGCCACCCTCTCCATCCCCTGTATCCAGCTCTATGAGAGAGTAATTGGCTGGGCAGCCAGTTTGGCGCAAATTCTCTGCTGCTTTTCTGTTTTCAAATCCTGGCTTTTGCTTTTGTTTTTGTTTCCTGGCAAGTCACTTTGCTATGATATTTTTCCCAGGTGGCGTGAAACCGCAGTGCTGTGCGTGAAAACACATCAGTCAGTGTGTACTGTGAGACCGAAGCCTATTCCACACACAAAGCTCTGGTTGAAATGTATAATTTAAGTTACCACACGTTTCACTAATATGTGGAGGCAGAGTCGTTACTGACATCTAATCAGCTGTATAAGGGGAAGAGGCAGATGGAGATGATGACGGCAGCAGCTCTAGAGGAGGTGGAGGTCAGCGTTGCTCCCCCCCAGTCTCGACTGGTGCGTTCGTCTCGGTGCAGTGAATCAATACAGCCGTCAAGCTGATGAGTCCACACTGCTTGTGCGTTAACAAAGTGGTAAATCTAGCTATACGGCGCTCACTAACCACTATAATGAGGTGGTAACAAAGTTATGGAATCATTAGTGAGCATGTGTCTCGGCAGGGTGGCGAGGGAAAGCGAGCTGGGGGAGGTTACAGTGTGACAGATGGTGGCTGTATGTGTGTGTCTGTGTGTACATGAGTGAATGCTTGGTGGTTGTGATGGTTTGTTTCTGTACAGAGAAACCAGTGCATGAAGGACCAATTATTCCATTTAACTTGGTCACATTGCAGGTGGCATGGCCTGATTTGGTCTACAATGTTACAATGCAGGCTGGTAGTTATTGGCATTATTAGTTTCATTTCAGTCTCATTCATTGTGTCCATGAGAAAGATGAATTTTGGTGAGTTTTAGTCTCGCTGTGATTTTTACATTTGTTTGAAGTACAGAGGATTATTCATAATTATCCTTTTGGCCATTTTGGCCCAATATTATTTACAATGTTTTTGTAGAACCAGTGGTAATATTAAGCATACTATCAGTGAAGTGGTTTTATCCATGTCAAATATCCTTTCATTCTTTTCCACCATCTGCGACATTTTGTATCATCTACCTTTATTCCATTTCTCTGGATTTAAGGCTCCCTAATCAGTCACATTTTATGAGTAATAATTCAGTTGAAACAATAATTCAAATGGAACTAAACCAAATGTCATGTTTGCATTAATTCCTGGATTATCTCTTGGCTTGTGGAGACAATCATTTATCAAATTAAGTCTATACGGATTATAGAAATCAGCGGATAAATCGACTGTTATCAGCATTGTTTTAACGTTTCGTAATTTCACACAAGACCAACAACGAGAGCCTGTAAAATGTGTCAATGAAGTGGTGTAAAATAAATGCGCCTCCTTGTGTGGTGTTTTAAGTTCAGCCATAAATCACCATGTTGTGTGTTGGCTGCAGGGAGGGAAAAAGGAGAGTGGAGGTGGAGGAGGGAGGGGCTGTTACAACGGTGCAAAGCCAAAACAAGACTGATGCCAAGGTGGCCGGGCAGGCATGAAAGAGGAGGGAGGGAGGGAGAGAGAGAGAGAGAAGGAAACAGGGAAAAAACCCTTCCTCTGAATCTAATGACCAGGATGGATGGATGGTGAGGGATAGATTCCTGTTTCTGGAGCGTCAGCTTTTGATATCGAGATTTTCAGCTCTATGACATTTCTTTTCTAGTTAAAGGATAATACCGGTGCTTTTTTAAGTTTGTGCCAATCGTCTACGTTGCCACTCTTCTTTACATTATTCCTGGTGTCTGCACACAGTCACCGTTTTTGAAAAACAACTTCCCCAGACTTGAAAATTGCCCGAGCTGGATAATCCATCACAGTAAACAAGAAGCCATAATTTTGCCCGAGTTTAGTGTTTTCATATCAGTGCGTGCATTATGTTACACTCTGCTTACTCCCAATCACCTGACACCCACAGGAAGAAATGGAAATCTCCACCAGGAAATAATCCCTCAAAACATGCTGCCTTGCAAACTTTGTCACATCTATGTATTATTATTTGGCTGTCTTTGTTAGCCGGGACAGCAGTTCATTTCAAGCTAGGTTTGACACTGTAAATTTTGTGTTTTAAAAACAACAAAAAACAAGTAAATCTTAAAAAATCTAATTACGGCATGCATTGCAAAATGATTGGGGGAAATGCAAACTAGACGTAGACAAGTAAATTGGCTATGACTTTAAATGGCACTGGCATTCTCCTTTAAGTCAGCCACATAAATAAATTGCAAGGATTTTGAATGGTAATTTGATTCCATCTTGCAACTTGCTTTTACTAACTGGCCTTGGCAGCCACCAATCAGTCCTCCTGTATGTTGTCTTTTCACTCCAAGGCTGTTTTGAATCACAGTCATTGTAACCTAAAAATGTAAAACCCATACTTTTACAAGAAAAGTGTTTTTTTTTTTTTTTTTTCAAATGTCTCTAGTGACTTTTGCTCAGATCGCCCTGGCAACTGAGTGACAGTGAATATTGTCCCGCTCCCGATGTTCCACCTGCAGAGCGGCCGACAGCGAGAGTGAATCAGCAGACTTTTCCATCCATGTCGCCTTGATTATGGCTCTTCTGTTCTCTTGACCTCCACCCCACCCCCCACCCCCCCCACCCCCCCCACCCCCCACGCTCTTTTTGCGACGGGGAAATTTGGTGTCTAGATTTATTAGTAATTTCATTAGCGGGGAAGGAAAAGGTCACACGTGGTGAGATCTTTGCTCATGTGTGAGAGATAGCGAGGGACGGGAAGGGAGAGAGAGTTAGTTGCTAATTGAGCACAAAATGGACAGACAGCTGGAGGTCAGGCATCAGTCTGGCTCTGTGGGCTGAGTGATGAGGCTGCTGTGGAATTAGCCGGCTTCTCTACCCATCGCCGGTCACCACTTTTTCCAGGTCAGTGAGGTCACCACTAAAACCCGTGTTCTCGCTTTGACTTCTGCTGAACCTTTTCAGGGACGTGCCATTTTTAGTATAGATAATCTAGATATACATGATAAATGTGGTTTTGGATTGAGTTCAGAACAGCAGATTTGCCGACAGATCAAACTGTTTTTTTGTTTTTTTTTCGAGCTGAAAGTGTCTGATGGTGTCTGTGTGTGCATGTGTGAGAGAGAGAGAGAGAGAGAGAGGGAGGGAGAGAGAGAGAGAAAGAGGGAGGGAGAGAGTAAGAGGGAGGGAGAGAGAGAAAGAGAGAGGAGAGAGTGAGAGAGTGCTATTAACAAACCACTGAGAGAGAGGAAAGAGGGGACAGTAAAAAGAGAGAGAGAGTGTGTGTGTGTGTGTGTGTGTGTGTGTGTATGAGAGAGAGAGAGAGAGGGAGAGAGAGAAGATGAATGAATGTCCCTGGCTGAGCGAGTCATGCAAGTTTGTAGACTGACTTCAGCACCACGGACAGCGTCTCTGGCTCTATGCATAATGTCGCCATGCTTTCATCAATATTGTATCTCTCCACTCCATCTGTCCACATACACACACACACACACACAAGGACACAAAGTCGAAAGTGTATGTACGTTTATAGATTAATGAATGTGCGCATGCAGCAAAGATCTGAGAAACAACTGCCTGTGACAGGCTGAGCAAACACAAGACTGCAGACTGCAAAAGGCGCTCGGCTTAATTTAGCAGAACCTGTTCTTTTATCCCCTCATTTCCATGCTAGCTGGCTTTGACATCTCACGAATTTACAGGAAGTATTTGGAGCAAACACTGACACAGGCACTCCTCACAAAAGTTTGGTTTGATCCTTGGTATTACAATATCTGTACAAGATTAGAAAAGAATACAAGAATAGAGCCATTTTTTTTTTTTTAGTTGATGTTTTCAAGGCTTACAGTGGTTGTGAAAAGGTGTAAGTAGTTCTTAATTAACAAAATACTAAAAAATAATAAATAAATAAATAATAAATACTTACACAGTCTACATTGAACTTCTAAAACCTTTGATTTTTTTTGTTCAATTCAGTTTTGATCATAATTTTAGATGATTTTTATAGTAGTCTAAAAACATTAAAAGTAAAACATTAATTTGATAAGTAGAACTGATTGAACCCCTCCGACAGATTTGTAGAATCTAATTTAAGCCCATAATACATCTTGGGTGGCAGCTGTTTTGCAACACTATTGGTTCAGAAAGACGCCAGGCTGAGCGAGTGTGATGTTCACCATCAGCTTCCATGTAGGCACTGCCCCACACTGGAGATGTAAATGATCAAACCATTCACACACCTGTCAGTGTTGAGCGGGTCTGGTGCTAACAATGGAGTAAGAGCGATGCTATTTAAATAACTAATTCTGATGAGTTTGAGGGTTTGAACCTATGGGAACCAACAAAGAGCCCTGCACTCCAGAGAGAGGGGCGAGGGAATCCTCTTCAAGCTGCTTTATCTCCACTGTCACTGAATATTCATTTCCATCTCTCTTACTTCCCTTACTGCTTTTAGACATGCATTTCATTGGACTTAATAGTCTGTATAAGACGATTTGGCCTGGATTATACTTTTAAAAGTTCTGGTCTCTTTCTCACAGATTTTTTTGGCTCGTTTTCCTATTTGCCACATCAAACAGAAGAATGAGTGGAAAATCCAAGCAGGCACCTATTTACCCACTAATTTGAGATCAGAAAGCAAATCAATTAATGGCATTGTCCCATTTGGAATGAGATGTATCAAATGCATTATGGATGGCAAGCGTGCCTTTGTGGCGTAATTAGCAACTTGTCGAGAAGAGGATGTTTTTTTTTTTCTCAGTTTCCAAATGCTTTCCACGCTGCCGGGCAGACAGACAGTGAAAGCCTGCGTGTCGAAAGCATGAAATACTGGCATCTGTGAGGACACCCAAATCTCCTTGGCGGTGCTGGCATAGAGAGAGACGAGTGCACAGGCAGCAGAAAATGGCTTAGTCAGGGTCATCACTAGCCAATAGCTTTGGATAGCTGTGACAAGCCAGGGCATTTTCTCAGGCTCCAATAAGCTGAGTGAGAAAAGATCTCTTTGATGCCACATTGCCAACCAAGACTTTTCTCATGGTTTTTATTGGTCGTAATTATCATACATTTTAATGGTGGAATTTGGCGAAGATGGAAGCGTATGTAGCTACGCCACGTCTGACTCACAGTTTGTAAAGTATTAACAGCCACCACAGTGGGGAATTTTAGAGCAGTCCCCCTGTGGCTATATTTTAAATAATGCAATAGCCAAATGGGTCGCCTCCGGATTCAATACATCACGCAGAGCCACTGCCCTCTGATCCACTACTGAACTCCATAGACTGCATGTCTTGCTGCACACCCCCATGTAAAACCAGTCAAACCCACCCGCTTCAGCCTGACCAACATCATTCATATCGCACGATTGATACCTGCATTTGCCAAAAATGTGTAAAAAAGCATATATTTTATGCACAATCCATCCAAAATGATTCAATTAAGCTGTCTTGGAAAACACATGGCATATGTTTTGCTGCAAAAAAACACTTTTTGTGTCCCTGTAACTATGATTTGACTTAATCATAAATGCTGAATGAATGTTCTCCATGAAGTAGGGGGGGGGAGTACCTTAATGCTGGAGGAGTCAAACTGAGTCAAGATACCTCAGTTCACTGATTGTTGACGTATGGATTATCCTTTGCGTGTCAAGGCAGTGCATGGATGCTGTCTTCCTATTGAGAGATGCATATAGGCATACATACATATATGTTGTTGAAGTTCAGTGGCCTGCAGAACGACAGATGTGCTTCCCGTGTCGACATGCACGCGAGCCGCGTCTCTAAAGCCACTGTGCATTAGTTTAGTGTAGTGAAAGTCTTCCGGTTTTCTCTCTGTTCAGCCGTGGCGAAGGTTTTTTTTATGTTCAAGGGACGTTTTATATGCTGTAGTGTGTTGATGCTGTAGATTATATGAGGACTTTTTGAGGGCTTTGAAATGTACAAATGCACACAGAGCGATACGTACTCTGCTGACAAAACACAACCATGCACACACACACACACACACACACACACACACACACACGGACACACACTCTTGGTGATGTCATTTGTATAATCTGATGGAATCTGGGCCAGCGCTGACGAGGAGGCAGCCGGCGGGTTGAGCAGTCGCTGTCATAATGATTCGGTGTGTGGGAGGGGAGGTATGAGGAGGAGTAAGGGGGGGGGGGGGGTCACCTGTCACATATACAGACGTGTTTCCCTCGTACATTCAATGTTATTTTATGCTTTATGTGCAGGTTATAATGGGCAGACTGTGCTGATGTGTTCAACAGTGATTCATTCATTTCTTGTATTGTTTTAATTCTATGAGATCCTTGAAAATAAGGATTAAATCCTTAAAATAAACTGGTCCTGGTTCATGGGCACCGTTAAGCCGTTAATCACTTATAATCATTTATCTGAACAGGTAAAGTGAGAAAAACAATAAGATGCTCACCACGTTCACAGAGTGGTGTTAAAAGTGTGAAAAAAGAAAGATAAGAAAACCGAAAGATAATTCTTATTACAGTTGATATTTTGAAGCAATATTGCGGTATCTCTGAAGTTGGGGTTGGTAAACGGGGTAATTACCTTGTCAGCTTTACACCCAGCTGTGATGAATGGAAGATTTTCTTTCAGCCTGAACCCAGTGATCCAGTATTTTAGGCTGCTCTGGCCATTTAAGAATAAGCTTTGGCAATACTTTGGGGAACCGACATGTTCCCAGGTGTCAGACACAGTTCACTACACAGTTTCATCCAAAAAAGAACACTCGTAGATTAGTAATGAGTCATCCTGTAAATTGAGTTATACTGTATAATTGCTTGCTTATGTAATGCCATGTATTATCTCCCTACCATCAATTTGGTTGCAAGCCACACAATAAATTCTTGGAACAAATCCTTTTAAAATGTACACCAGGCATTTAGATGTCTCATTAGGTTTTTGCCCACTGCCAAACATTAATTATGATAGTTAATTCAAGCATCTCTCATGACACAGATAAAATTCAATATAACAGTTGAAGTGTTTACATCAAATGTCTTTAACCCATGAACACAGTTAACTGTTTACCAAGTGTTAAGAAATGTTATGTGTCATGAAGCTAAACATGTTCATTGTGTTCATCAAAAAGCTATCAAGCTATATATGACTCTTTTGGTTTTTTTCAATGACGTGTGAAAACGTCGCCTGCGGCAATATAGCTAGTGTAATAGGATAGCTAGCAATCAATGTGTGTCTATTGATTTATACGCAAGCCCAATACAAGCTGGACCACAGGGTACTGATGTGTCAACATCCACTGATTGGCCCAAAGCAAACGTCAATAAGAATGATTAACCGACTGCTGTGTATGTGTATAGGGGAGAGGGGGGATGTTTTACAGTTTGTGGCACAAAAGCTATTTTGATATTACTTAGCTATGTGTCTACATCTACTTTCCTCTCATTATAAAGTCATCACTGTTGTGTGACATCTTCAATCTCCGAGGAGAATAGCTAGTTCACAGAACAGCATGTGGTGGGGTCATTTCATTCATACTAGCGGATTCATATCTTTTATTTTGCTCCAACTCTAATAAAAGTAGATCAGTCCATGACTACTATTTTCACACAAGTGTGAGACGAGAGAATTGACTCTTGGCACGCATTATACGACTAGAGAATTGCCTCTAGCAGTTGGCGCGTATGCTTTCTTGTCGTACGCTCACCTCTTGCTCTCAGCACTACTGTGTTCATCCTTTTATTTGATGTGGAGCAGAGGAGGACCTCCATCTTACACGGCGTTGTGTTTTTTCTCTCTCCTTAATGGTTTTTCACCAGGAGCACACTGGAGTGGGTTAGTGAACAAACACTCAAATCCAGCACTTATCTACTCATTTGGAGTCTTTTTTTTGTGTAAATATGCATTGCTGAAGGACAGTATGTGTGAGACTGCAACATGTTCATATGTTTCTTTGCACTTCGCTTGTGTGTTTGTGTGCTGCGTAATTGTGCATTTAGTCAGTGTTTTCGTGTGTGTAATTCTGCACGCGTATGTTCTGTATATTTACAGTGGAGGATGCATGTGAGTGGGCGTACAGGCGTGCTTTGTGCCTGATTTAGATCGACATGCTCTTACGCTAGGCAGTAGTAGGGGGTGGAGTAAGTCTTGGCATGACTGTCAGTGTGCTGCTCCTGGCTGCTGGCTCCCAGTCACCAGAATCTCCTCAGGTGATGACACATAAGTCTTGGCCTATGATGTAACCACTGTGCTCGATGCCAACCATAACCTAGCCTCGCCTTGTCTCGTTTCCTACCTCCTCTGCCACAGCTGGGCGCACATACACACATACTGTATGTGCACACACAAACATACACACACAAATGATAGTTTGGCATTCATTGCTGTTGTTATACTTGTATAGGGTGCTGAACCCAGCAGTTAGCACCTTTTTTCTTTTATCCATTACACTTCATGGACCCACTGACAAATCCTGTTTATGTGGCCTAGCAAAGTTATTGACAAATAACTCTCAACAAAGTCCATACCTATACTTATTCCTGAAGAGAGTGGCCCTGGTGCAGCAAGGATAATAGATACAACTTGAAGCCAAAGCAGTGTTTCTCTGACAGCATACAGATGTCTTGCACTTCATCCCTACAGCTCAGTGTGGATGAGGAGCAGTGTCGTAGTGGAGTCACCAAACCTCATCTAAGGTGATCGACTCCCAAGTTCAAGTTCAAGTCCGAGACCAAGTTAGAGTCATCATTATTCAAGTCTGAGTGGAGTCACAAGTCATCAAAATTGGGACTCCAACACTGATGAGGAGCATTGATCATGTACCAGCCCACTTCAGAAAGACCCAGGGCCACATTGCTACCCCAAAAGGGGCCCAAATTTGGGAGGACAAATTGATTTTCATATTTGCCATTTTATTTATAATTGAAACATGTCATCCCCCAAGAATGATGCAGGCACCCCTTGGGCCAATCAGTAACAACATTCATCATCCCGTCCACTTTCATCAAAATCGTACCGGCGGCGTAGCAGCTACAACCATTAAAAGTTTGAAATTTTGACGTTTAATTATGGCGCCTCCATCAGACCAATCTGTGTAATTTTTTAAATCTCACAGTGCCAAAATGTGTCATCCCTTCCAAGTTTTGTCAAAATCGGACCAGCGGTGTCTGAGCTATAACATTTGAGTTAAAAATTTTGACCTTTAATTATAGTGCCGCCATTAAGGCAATCAATGTCATTTTTTTTATGCACAGTGTGAAGTCGCATCATCCCTCCAAGGTTTGTCAAACCAACCGGTGGTGTCTGAAATGTCATCTGAGATATCATGTTTGACGGACAGCTGGATGGAAAAAGCCCGATCCACAGCCCCCGCTCCTCCCTCCCTCCATTTTCATTGCGTTAGGTGTATGTTGTGTGTATTTGTCCGTGTTTGTGCATCCACAGTAGGTTTGTTTGTACGTCCTTGTGCGCGTACATGCACATGCATTTGGCATCCAAACAGCCTTGATACGCCAGGATGTGTAGTATCTAAGCCTTATTTTGTTCAGCATGTGTAATCCCCTTAAATTCCCCACTGATAGCCCAACTACCTTCACTTCAGATTAGCTGAGGTAGAGATCAAGGAATGTTCCTCACCAGTATGTAGGACAACCCAGAGGGGACAAACGTCTTGTAATAATAAAACCAGTTTCATGAAAACCTAGCCAGTGCTTTGGATAATATTTCACATGAGATCAGCACAGATTTGTACTGATAAACATACATACGGTTTATAATGTAATGTTTATAATCCTCCTCTGCAGTCACACGCACGTTAGTTCCAGCCATAAGAACCATTTTTGCATTCACACAAGCAAACATAACCATATGATTACAGAGAGATTGATTTAAAATTAAAGAGATGGGTTGCCTGATTTATTTTGAACTGCTATTCCTTTCTAAAAAAAAAACACTTGCTTTATTGTTTTGTTGAGATATTATCTAAATGTCACAGAGATAGCTATATATCACATAGGCCTCTAAAACCAGAATTATCTCCTTAAGGAGCCCATGTACCATTCTATCCGATGAGTTATCCTTTTTTTCTGTAGGCCCCCTTCTTATGTAAGTGTGCTGGTGTGCCACGCTGCATTAATCGGATACCCCACAGACTGCTGTGAACGATTACGCACTAGGTAACAAGTTAATGGGAGATACCATATAGTGTGTACACATTGACTTAATGACTTTATATGCTCCTTATGGGACCGCCTCAGAGAGACAGCTAGTGTCAGCCAGATGGAGGAGTGAGTGTTATGTCTGCGGGGTCTGTGTCTGTGTTTTGCCTGCACATGCAAATGAATGTTTATAAAGTTTCTTTGCCAATGTCTGCGTGGCCTTGTGTCTATGTATGCACGTCATCGTTTATGTATCTGATTGGGTTATTGGATGCGAGGGACTGTCCAGTGGCTCTTTTGGAAACCAGTGATAGGTACTGCAAATTTCAATGTGGGGGTGGCGAGGTTAGCCTAATGAGGCAATACAATAGTGGGACGTCATTAGAGTATGTTAAACATCCTCTTCCCATGCCTTCTGAAGATTCAGAATCACAACTGCAAGTACATTAAATGTAAAGGATTTTGGTGGCCTTACAGGGCCTTATTATAGGAAATCAAATAATCCTCTACTTATATGATTAACAATGTTTAAGAGATTGAGATTTGTTTATGTGGGTAAAAGTTATTTTATTATTTAGTTATTTCCAAAATTCAATTATTTTTTACAGGCAATTTTCACAACTGGACTGGTTCTTTTATTGGCCCACCTCACTAAACAATTGCTAAAATCTATCCAATCAGGACAGTTCACTGCATTTGTACCAGGAACTGGTATTGTCGGCCAATCATAGTCCAGTATTGTTCTGCCTGTGAGGACTTCAATTCTTCAAATTCATTCAATAAACACCCTTTCAACTAAACTACATTCATTTGCAAATCATCACCAAGAACATTATTCTTATCCTGAACCATAGTAAATTTGAAGGCAGAATCATGAAAACTGAATAGTATGGGACCTTTATGTTCTAGTGCAATGGGACAGTGGAAGACATAAAATAGGCAGCAGGCTATAGGCAATATATTTCACTCAACAAATATACATTCTGTATTCACTCAGCGTGTGCATTCAGGCGAGTGTACAGTACGGTTACAGCTGCGAGAGGGATGGCGAGTGTCCAGCGGTGCATTGGACCAGTGTGTAGACTGAGTAGAATGAAATGCAGGAACTGAGTTATGAGCATTACGGTGCATGGACATACTCCCTGAGGCTAAAGTGAGCTATTGTATAAAGACTTGTGCAGACATTATTATAAATTGTCCAAACAATCCTGCGAGTTCATGACAAAATTTCGGGAGGACAGATTCTCATTATTCTATTACTGTAATTTACTGACTTCACAGTGGTGCGCACTTTTATGCATAGCTCTCTAAACCTTTTTCCTCCCAGGTAGGAAAGTTTGTCATGTTCAAACATCCAATTATCCAATCATTGCGCTCTCTGTTTGGGTTTATCACCAGCTAACGCACGTCTACACCTCAGTTCACTCACTTTTCACATCCCTCCACCTCCCTAATCTCCTTATAAGTCACATCGCTAACACGCTCCTATTATTCTCAAATAATATCCAACACAGTCCAGCAGCGGGTGGGGGTGGGGGTGGGGGGTCAGCACAACCTCCAACCACATTCAAACACTGACTTCACTCTGCTCTGTCAGAGCCAAATTACAATCATTATATTTCACTATACCATACTCTTCTGTATGAGAATAATGAACTGGTGAATAATGGACTTTGTAGAAGAACACTAGGTCTCCTCTTTTTATAATACATCTTGACCGGGTCGTACGGAAGGGCAAGCACATGAAACTATAAAACGGACGAATCCACAGGAGCATTATGTATGTATATATTAGCAGCCTTCTGTTCTATCTTCAGAAAAAACAATCTAAGTGATAGCCACAGGACAGTAATGTGCTCAATGTCTGACGCCTCCAAGAACTCATGTCACGATGTACCTGTCCTTGAGATATCCTATCCCGAATCTGAGGGTGTCTGCACATACAGTACTTGCTCTGTCTATTTCTCTGTAAGTTGTATGTACATCCTTCACTTTGTTGAGACTAGCTCATCTTTCAGCCTTTGTCTGTTGAAACTGCTACTACTGGGGGGGGGGGGGGGGGGGGGATTGTGTAGGTGTAGCCTTTAGCAAGGATGGAAGTAATTAATTACATTTCTTCTCTCATTGCTGTAATTGAATTGCATTTTTGTCTACTTTTTTGAGTATTTTTGAAGTTACTCATTTTAATTTTAGTTAAGTGTGTTTTGACAGAAGTAGTATTTGTTGAAGTAGTTGCTGCATTTTAAATCAGAGTACAAAATTTGTAGGCTCTCCATAAGCACTGATCTGCATCAATCCTGAGCAAGCAGGTGAAACTAATGTCACGTTAATTAACTGTGACATTTAATGCTCAACCTTATCTATGATAGCAGGTTGGTTAACATTAGCCAAAAAGCTATCCCTCCAGCTACAGTATTGGTTTGTGTTTCCCTGCTGTTTTTTTAAAAGGTATTTTTTCCAATTCTGTTTAATTAGATAGTTTTACAGTGGAGAGAAACAGGAGGATGTTATGTGCCAAAGGTCCCAGGCTGGATTTAGATGTAGGACGCTGCCGTTACATGGTAGGCTAACTGAACCCACACAACACCCATGACTAGCCTTGCTAGCTAGTTAGATAGCTAGTAGTAAAACAAAAAACATAAATTCTGTAATGTTATTGAATAATGGGGATGGGAATTTCAGTTTTTATTTTTAGCACAGATCAGACAATGACATGAATTTCATCTCAACTCAACATAGTCTATAAAAACGTGCAGTAGGCTATCAAATATTGAACTCTGTCCTCTCACCTTCTGCATGGGAAAGATTTGTAATGTATTTTAGAGCAACTCTAACTTTTACTCTGAGTACAGCAAGTTTAAATGAGTTTCTTTTTACTTTGACCTGAGTAGATTTTTACACCAGTAGTTTTACTTCTACAAACAGTAAGTAAAATTTGAGTGGGTATTTTGGTTCTCTTTCCATCCCTGGCTGAACAGGGTGACAGCTCTTGGCCAGACGCTGTTGGTCTTGGTCTTGCTCTTGGTAATGATGGACTGGTACCGTCTTTGGCAGCAGGGGGCTTCCGTGATCCGTTCCCCCGCCCTTTTCCTTGCCTTGGCATCATGCAGCTTCTTGTTGGAAGGCAGCTGACAGCCAATCACTCTCTCAGCAGTGTAGACAACACATTATATCTATCTATCTATCTATCTATCTATCTATCTATCTATCTATCTATCTATCTATCTGTCTATCTATCTATTTATCTATCTATCTATATGGTTGTATTCCTCCTCTATCTTCCACTCCTTTTCTCTCTCTCTATTTCTCAGATTTTCAGATAAAGACCTCAAAAATGCCAACTGCACCAATCCATTCCTATGGCACTGAAATTTCTTGAATGCCTGTTATTACAGCAAGTTTAATGTCCATTACTCTATCCACTATAGGTTATGCTTTAAAGCATGACATATAATGTGCATGCATTATCATGGAACATACAGCACCTAAAAGCATTACATGGTTGCTTAGTCATTATGTTACCAGAGTGTAGTCCTTCGTTATAAAAGATGTATGTGAGATGAAAAGATGCACTACAGTCTCTCCTCGTGAGATAATAATTATAGATTCACTGTGATCTTGTTATTTTCCTTTGGTGTCTTACTGACAGCCAGGCAGTATGTGAAGGTATTGGACTCAGCTGTAGGGGCTTGTGTTTATAATGCCCGTTTTAAACCGACTGCTTGTGTCAGTTTTATAGCGCTGTTATTCTGCTTTTATGGCAGAGGATTCAAATCTGTTTCACTTGTAAAGGTTAATTCTGTGTGATGAGATCCTGTGGGAAAGACAGACTCCATAACCAATGGATCTATGAGAAACCGAGAGAGTGTCGCACCAGAGCATATTCTATTTTTTGACATTTCTGCTTCATTAGACAGTATATAGCAGTCAGTGAGAGGAAAGATGTCTCGGAGAAATGTGATAACATGCATCAGAGTACTTGAGCCAGACTCAAACTTGGTTGCAAAAGGTTGCGAGTGTGTGTGCTTTAGTCCAGTGGCTTAACCTTTCTGTCTCATGGCATCCAAAAACGAAGCCATGCCTAGTCTGGGTTGAAAACCACAGTTTTAGTCCCCTTTTTTTAGCATCTATATTAGGCCTATCATTCACTGGTAATTTTGCCATTTTCTCTTGTATTCTTCCAATATTGTTTGTTAAGCTTCTATACAGCCTGGCTTTCCAATAACCCCCGAAGCTTAGTTTACTGGACTACATCAGTCCTCTGAATTTCACACAATCCCCATTTTGTCTCCGGCCTCCGCTCTTCATTCCCTTTTCCCTGATCTGTTTGCCCCTGTCTCAGTGTTACCGCTCTGACCTGAAGAAGAGTCTGTTTCTCTCAACTCTAATTCACCCAAGTAGCAGTCTAGATGCTCATTCAGCCCCACTTTACTTGCTGTGGATAACATGAGAGCTGCTCTCTCTCTCTCGCTCTCTCTCTACTCCATGTGAGAGTTAACAGTGTGTGTTATGATAGGTTCTGCTTGCTGCCCTGCACCGTAGATAGAGCCTACACACTTACTGGCTCAGTAATGGGATATCTGCTTCCTTCAGATAGGTAGATTTGTAGCAGTGTGCAGTCAGTGCTGTATGACTCTCTGTCTGTCTTTCTGTTTCTCTCTTTGTCAGCCAGGAGCAAGTGCTTTATTCCAAATAAATATCACTGTTAATTTCATGAAACCACAGAAACCTTGAATAATTATATAACCTTGTTAAAATATTTCTAGCAGACCTGAATTATTAATCGCAATATGAACTAATGCAATTTCCAAATAGCAGAGGCTGCAATTAATTGCTTATGAGGGGGGAGTGGGATCCAAAATGGATTTTTCTAAACAAGGTGTTTTAGTGCTCCAGGTAATCTTTGGTCCTTGAATCAAGTACATTATTGGTGAAAACCTTTCATCAATCACTAACTGAAGTAGAAGTAGAGAGGGCAGTTTGAGGGAAAGTGGGTACACCAAAAAGTAAATTACAACACACATCACAGAATAACTCCTAGACACAGATGCCTAGACACAAATTGATTATATCTAACAGTGTAAACGTATCCAACGGTGAATTCACCATCACTCACTTTGTCAATTCTCATGCCTTAACTTTCTCTCTGTGTTCACCCTCTTTTCTGCCCCCCATCTGTCTCTTGCATTGTCCTAAATCCATTGTTCATTGTCCCTTCCCACTGAGCACATAGACGTGATTTCAACGTTGTGTTTGTGCACGTGCATTTTCATCTGTATGCACATGAACATATGTCTTAATAAGCGGCATCACTCGCTATAATATTGGAAATGAGAGTGGGACAGAAAGCGAGGCTGTGACAGAAAGAGAGAGATAGAAACAGAGAGGCTAACCAGGGTGAAGAGAAGATATCAACACAGCCACCGTCTTACTCATCATCGGCCTCCCTGTTTCCTCTCCCCATTTATCATCTCTTCAAAGTACTGTAGAGCACTGTGCTTGGGCCGATACAATGAAGCACTTTAAGTCGGACCCACGATCAATCTAGTCTTCAATGCCAAGAGCTGTGTCTGTTAAAAGAGAAAAAAAAAAAATCTCATAACTACATTCTCTCATCCGTGTGGCTTCTCTCCAGGACTTTCAATCAATCGTTTCACAGCAAGAACCCAGAAAGAAATTGAATTAGGTCCTGGGCTTTGAACCACGGTTTCCTAATTGGCACTGGATTAGTTCACATTGATTGGGCTTGATTGGAGTCCCTAGCTTGCGTTTCCACTTAATCAGTGAGCACGCCCTTCTCTTGAAACACGTATTTGCATGCATTCTTCCCCCCACCCACTGCCAGTCATTCAAAGCCCATGGCAATCTTCTGGATTTGCATGGAGACCACTGGCCTTGACTGTTGCTGGTTTTTACTATCACTGCTTCTCCTGCTGCACAACACATACCATAGCCAGCCGCTGTGTTAATCAGATTTCTTGGTGTCATTATTCCAACACGGTCTAGGTACAGTATAGCAAAGGCTGATGCACTGCCAGGTCTAGAAAATTGCCCTCTGGTTACGGAAAATCGTGTGATAGATCACTGCTGTTATTTTGACAGAGCAGCGGAGAGAGCGATGGAGTGAGAGAAGGAGCAAGAGAAAGATGGAGAGAGAGATAGTCTCCGGGGGAAGGAAAGTGAAGGCAGAGAGTAGGGGAGAGTAGACAGATTATGCATGAGAGAGAACAAAAGAGTGGGAGAGTGCAGAAAAGATCAAAAAATAAGGTTGGGGGGGAGCAATATACTTGGAAAGGGAGCAGTGGAGAGATGATAAGAGGAAGAGAGGCGGTTATGAATGGAGTGGGAGATATAGAAGAGGGACTGGAGCTGTGACAAGGCTGTCTATTAACGCTACGCCCGTTGCTTCCGGCTCTCAAAGCCAAGACCTTGAAGGCAAGCGTCCCTATAGAATTAGATTTATTAAGATATATTGTATATTCTGTAGAATCGGTACATCATTTCAGTGAATTACTTTATATATATATGTGCATCTTTCTGCTGTCTTGGGTGCCAGGTTTGGGAGGTGGTATGGAAATGAGCAGAGCCACCGCACAATAGTACCAATCAGCTGGGAAATCATCCAACAGGAATACGTTTTGCAACTTGTCCTGAACTTTCCCTCCATGATTAAACCCAACCCATGATCTGTCAGAATGTGCGAGTGTATGTAAGTGTGTGCATTGTGTATATGCATTCAGGGTGTGTCACCTAGTCACTGTATGAAAAGGATGTGATTGGACTTGATTATACTTCTTGTGACTCTGTAGACTGCTGTTCTTTCTTTCTCCTCTATCCTCTGAGTCTTTAAAGCCCCCGCCATACCCTCCTCACCCTCTCTGACGCACTACAGATGGGCATTTCTCGCTGGGATACTGTATAGAGGAGTTCTAATATAGATCTCACATTGGCATTCAGTTTCAGTTTCAGGCTCTGTAACATTCACCCAGTCAGACACAATGCGCCATATGTCCCCCTTACTCCTCCGCTACGTTCACACCACAGGCCTTCATGCTCAATTATTTTGGATGGCTGTTCATATCTATTCTCGGATGTAACCTATATCGGATACTGATATGAACTGACAGGGATGTCGGAAAGAAATGCGTGCACAGAGTGACAATAACAAAGGACGTCACATCCGTTTTTGCACCTACGTTTCTCCTGCTCTCATCGCAGGCTAATCTTCTTGCTAACGTTGAAGGGACTCCAGTATGGGGCTTTGCTCTTTGGATGCTGCTAAATTTTCATGCAAGACGGCGACAATTTCATCAGCAAATAATACCCCAAATACCAATCAAATCAGCTATTTTACTGTCTTTTCCGTGGTTGTGCCTCGCTGTCCTCGATGCCAACGCTGGCTCAGCCAAGCGCCAAAATTATGACAATTGTCTCAAGTGAGGGATGTAAGATTAACTTCTTGTCATGGCAGTGCTGACAAATTCCAATTTCAGCGTTCAATTACAAGTCGCATGTTGTGCTTCGGGATCCGATTTTGTACCGCGTATCCATGGGCGCCAAACTGGAATTGGAAAAAAGCAAGTCCATGCAGAACACAGCAGATGATCTGTGTCACGGAAAAAAATCTGAATTGTGACACTTTCAGCTGCAGTGTGAATGTCTGAACATAGCCTTTGTCTCCTCCCGGTGCTCCGATATTTCAGCCCATCCTTGTTGTCCAGGATCTATACCTTTCTTTGCCACTGTCTCTCTCCACATCTCTCATAATCCCTTCCTTGGTCTTTTCTCTGAGAGGAGAGATCGTCACAGAGATTGTCCGTCTCTGTCCGGACACAACTAAAGCATCCTCTGGGCTTTCCATCTTGATTTCCCAGGAAGCATTAGAAAAAGTCATTACAAAGAGTCTGTAGATCCTCAGTTTGAAGTTGTGTGTCTCACTTCCTCGTTCCTTTCTCCTCACAAGACTGTGACTTAAACTTGCATTCCTACTGTGCCTCTACATTACACCTGCACGCGCGCACGCACACACACACACACACCTGCGTTTTATTAAATGACTACCTGTCACGAGTGTGTGGTTCTCACATTACAGCACTGTGAATTCATTAAGTGTGCCCTTTGGAAGTCTAACCTGCCAGGTGGGGTGCCGTCAACCCCCCGCCTCTGAATCACGCCCTGCATTTCAATTGCAAATACTGTACACATCTCATTGCCCTTTTTCAAACCACACACACACACAGGCATGCACACGCTCAAGCAGGTGCAAACACACACACACACAGACGCCAGCGCTTACACACACATCTCAGATCTGGATTTCTCGTTGTTTCAGCAGTGCAGAGAGTTTAACCTGCCTCCTCCTGACTTGACTCCGGTGTTAAAACTGAATTCTCTGTCTAACCCGCAGGCCTAGAGATAGATTTGTACAGTCTGTCTGCTCATTGGAATACAGCCAGATGCTTTCTGAGTAACTCTCTGCTACTCTCACCCTCTTGATCATTTTCTTCAGGTTTTTTTGCACAGCAGGAAAAAAACGTAAGACTGAGATTGTGGCTTCAGATTGGTATCCTGGTTCGTTTAATCACCCACGATTTATTCAAAATCTGGAATTATTTTAATCACGCAGAGATTTGGGCGCATTTTGAATCGGATTAGTGTATGTTTTTCTGCGGATAGATGAGATTCTGCAAGTTCACATCTGACACTGTCCATGCATTCCTTCATCTGTTGTGTATTACATTGCTCAGGCCCTCTGCTTTCTAAAGATACTGTGTATGGCTGATTAGGTTTACATTGATGGGATGAGGCCTGCCTGGGTCAGAACGGGCCACAGCTTAGACTTATAGTTTCTAGTGCAATGTCAGTCCAAAGTGACCTGAGACAGTCTTACTGAGTCATCACCAGTTTATGTGCGAGTGTGTGTATGTCGAGGGGAGGAGGGGAGGGGTTAGAGGCTCTTGTGGACTGGCAGAGCTAAATCTAAATCCCCCTCTTTTCCGTCAATAATTCTCTGCTTTTTCACAGCCTCTCTAATCCTCTTTCTGACGTGACTCACCTCTATTTATCACCAGAGTGCCTGCGTGCCTCAAACAATCAGGCAAAAGTGCGCAAACTGTCCGTTTGTGTGTGTGTGTGTGTGTGTGTGTCTGCACTGATCTCAATCTTGATCCAGATATAGGTCTTTTCCTGTGTGTGTTGGAGTGTGTGTGCGTTTCTTTGTGCTGTCTGTGGGTGATAAGCAATCGCAGAATAACTTCTGAGCAGATGTTATGAGTTTTTTCGCTCCACAAATTCATTCTTTGCCCAAAATAAGCGTCAACATCAGATTCACGGCAGACCAGTGTAAAGTTATGCTGCTGTGAAAACGTAATAAAGCGTAGAGATAATCACTGCTGAAGTTTGAATAATGGCTTTGTATAATGGATCTGTGCTACGCCAGTGTGGAGATTATGCATCATGCCGGCCGGGCAGGCAGCCTGCTGGTGCTGCTGCTGACTCAGTGCTAGCGTAGCTGGGGCTTGGGGGGTTAATGCAGCAGGGCCACAGGCTGATCCACAGCCCATCCTCATCTGCCAGAACTTCAAAGGATACCCTGACGGAGTCTAAATCGCCATCTCCACCGGCCCAGGCTCTCAAGAACACCCCCTCTCCCCGGTGCACAGGTCAAACTCAGCCTCATCTTTTATGTATCGCTTACCCCATTGATTGCGCTCAAACAGATTCATGAATACCGAGGGGCCTATTTCCGTATCACACCCCAGCATATGGAGGTTTCCTTTTTTTTTTTTTTACAAAAGCGGACATTCTTCCCTCGTTTATAAAGCTCTCATTTTCTCTCCCCCTCATTCTTTTCTCTGTGTTTCTGTCCCAGTCGTTTTTTCATCCCTCTCCCATGCCCATCTCTCTCTTTGTACATCGCTCTCCTCTCGGCCGTCCCTCCCCACTCCCTCTTATTTTGCATAGAAGGTCACAGTCATTTCCCCTTTCGACAGACCTCCTATTTCCTATTCTATTCGACAAACCTCCTTTTTCCTATTCCTATTTTTTTTTTTTTCTATTTTTTTGTGCGCTGATGAATTATTCAGACTGCAGCCAGTGAATATGAGAGCTGCAGTCGACTTACAGGAAGGAGCAGGACACTGAGAGCCACTTCCTCAACTCAAGTCTGGACAGATTTGGAGCCGCAGGGTTCGATGACAGTTTGGGCAACATTGGCTGGTTTAATACACCCGTCCACACCAGCTACTCCACGATGAAGGCCCAGCCGAATCACTGAGACTGGTGGTGTAGACTTAAGTATTTATATCAACGTCTTTTTTAAAGATTAAGTAAAGCGTTTTTCTTTCTGTGTGTGTGTGCCTCATGAGGATCCACAGCTTGAGAATGATCATTGGGTCTGTTTTTTCTAAGCTGCTTACTTTTGCTCAGAGCGGCGACATTGTTACTGTGCTGCAGGTAAACTACAGCTCTGTGAAAGTTGTAACAGCATGCCAATGGCGTGTTTGATTTATTCATTTATGTTTATCCCTGGGTTGTTTATACATTTATGAATACACGTGTTGATCCATTTTTAGCAGTGCCACCCCTCCCCCATCTGTGATTTTGTACCTGTGTTTAAGTGATGTGTGTGTTATGCGCCTCAGCAGAGTGTGAAATTGAAATTCTCCCCTACAGAGGTGTCATGATTGACAGAGAGAAGAGACACAGGAGATGAGAAATCTCATCTCTTCCTCAAGCTGCTGTCATTTGTGACTCATAATTCTGAAGTGGTCAATTTACAGATGATTTTATCACTCCTGCTAATAGTTATATTGCCAAACTATGACCTTTTTGTTACATATTCGTGAATTCCGCTGTACAACGTAGATGGTTATCACTTTATTCCAGATGTTAATTTAATGCTGTCCTCAGACTATAATAGATTATCTTGATACAATTTTTTTTTACAATTTAACTTTACATGAACTTTATATTAGCAGAAGTTTTGCTGTCTTGGTATCCTTGCCACCTTGTCATTTGAAAAGGGCCTGAAGCCCCCTGTGAGTATCAGTGTCCTCCCTCTGACCTGCATATATGTGTGTGGGTGGGTGTGTGTGTGTGTGTGCCCATCCCACCTGGCGAGCATTGGACAGACCACCATCTGTTCCTTGCCCCCACACTGAACCACCCTCCACCCCCTCTTTGTCATCTTCATGGGGTATCAGGAAATGGACAGTCCCTACAGAACGCTCACTTGCAAAGCGTTAGTGTATTCTCTAAAACACAGTAATGACTCAGGTTTGATAGGTTATTACAAGGGATAATTATATAAGATGTTTCTGAGAGCTTGGCGTTTGCTACACAAGCCTTTGCACGTGAGAGAAAATCCTCAGCAACATGACAGGCTGCTGCCACATGCTTTAAGAAATGGCAGCAGAGTGCTGGTGATCTGCTTATTGTAAGGCAGAGTGAGTCATTGCCCTGAGACAAAGACTGGTTTCACCCTCCCTCAAAGCACCTCAAGGACTTAACACGCTAGATTTAAAGAAGCGCAAATAGGCTTAAAATGAAATTCTTCCTCTTATCTTTTCTTTTTTCTTGCCGGCAACGGATTCTGTGCATATCCCCTCCCTCCGTTTGTGCCATTTCTCCAAGCTTTTGCTTCCCAAAGCAACAGTGTTTGGGATCAAAACCAAGATGTTGGTGCTTTGATTTTCCAGTGAAACAAAGCTGGTCCTTGCTGAATATGCACACAAGCGTTCTAATGTCTTTCAAGCCAAACACTCTGGTCAATGAAAATCAAAGTTTTTCCATTTTCTTTTGGACTCTGCTCCAAATCAGGAGGGTTTGTTGTTTTTGTTTTTTGTTTTTCAAAGGGAAACTGGGCTGTCCACCCTCCCCCAGCATTTCACCAGTAAATGCAACAGTGAAGAAGAGACTGGAAAGAGAGCAGAGAGCAACGGCACAGCATGAGCACATGGCACAAGTACCAGCGCATAAGCCACCAGGACGCCACAGGACTGTTTTGATTATTTGTGATGAATTCTCAACCATGGATTCTGTCTTTTTTTCATTTCAAGGGGGGAAAATGAGCACGCACGGAGGACAAGGAGCCCGGAATTAAACGCAAGAGAGAAAAGATGCAGAAGAGGAGACAATAAAGAAGGTGAGTTACACTTCACCTCATACTGCGTGTTTGCTCTCCAGTGGAGTGCTATATGGTCCACAGTGTATAGATTTTTAAGCCAGCTCCCTATATGTGGCTTTGCTTGCAACTTTTATTGATGCACAACTCAGTGACACCCAATAACAGTGGGTCACACGGACATAACGCAGTACATAAAAAAAAAAATAACTGTAGGAAACAACAAAAATTGGGAAAAAACTGTTCACCAATTAAGAATAATTGTTTGCCATATACAGTATCAGTTCTGCCAAGGCTGCCCCTGATTGCTGTCAATATTCACACCAGCACACTCTCGCTTTTGTAATTCAACTCTGACCTTTTGAATGGAGCCTTCCATATGCCAGCTATAACCTTGCAGTCAGCCCTATAGTGGAAACGCATCTGTCGCAAGCTTGACAGCATACCATCGATGGCACCAGCAACGAGAGAGAAAGAGACCGGAGAGAATGATGGAGAGGCGAGTTGGAGGGAAAAAAAGTGGATGATAGAGGGATGAGGAGATGAGAGGAACAGAGAAATGAGGAGGAGGGAGGGTTCAGAGAGGCTGTTAGGATGACATTCTTTTTCCCTGTATGTGTAATGATAACTGGTGACAGAGCAGATGGTGGTGGTGAGATAAACAGTTTAAAAAGTGTGGAAAAGTGCTTGACAGCAAATAAAAAGTGCTGAACATGTTTACTCTGCCAAGCATAATTCAAACCAACTCTAGCTATGTTGTAACAGATAGCAAACAGAAGGGAAGGCAAATGATTCATACTTAGTCATGTTGGTCATAGGAATGCAATGAAAACATTTATCTTAAAGTTATAATGTGTGAGATGTTTATATAAATAAAAACACAACAGTGATTCAGTCTATACCCAGTTCATGAATGCTACATTTGCTCTTCTAAACACAGGAAACGTCCTCTGTGCACAGGAGATGATGAGTTTTATGCTTCTGGCAGCAGCAACAGCAATTTATCTGGAATAAATAGAAGAAGAACTGGAGTTAGCATGCGCAGCGATAGCCACCGTGGCTGAACAGACAAAGAAAAAAGCGCCACCTACAGAAACTCAAACTTCATCAACAGAGAATCCAAGGAGAAAGACGTCACAGTACTGGACACACTGTTTGATTGACAGGTGATCTCTGTGAAGTGCAGTGCAGAAACACCACAACAATGAGCGTTTAGCACCAAAGATGTCGTCAAAATATAAAACAAAAACAAAGATCTTGCAGATAACTATTTTAATATTTAGTAGAGTATTTGCTTTGTGGTTGAAATCCACTATAGTACAATGTTACAAAGTAAACTCCAAACAGACTGTTCCTACCGAAAGAAGTCATTTTAACTTATATTAAAAACAATAATATCAGTTGCTACTGTTAACATATTGGTAGAATATGATAATGCTGTAATCTTATGGGTCAGATACCAGGTTTAAATACGATTTTAGGATGCAGTGTGTACATCATCTATGCCAGTATGTTACAAACTCGACTGAAGTGTCCCAAGAGAGAAGCAAGCTTAACTATGTGGAGCTACAATACAATCTACAGAGTTGTTACACTCGCAGGAACAAATTCAGAAAAGTATAAATTATTTCACATTTTTCAGAATAAAATAGTGTGTTAATAAGAGTCAGAGCTACCGTGGCTGAATTAGAATGGATCATCATTACCATGAGTGGTTAATATATAATCACGCATGGGAGCGCATCTCTGGCTCAGCTCCTGCAGGCGGGCCAGCCCTAAAACCTGAGGCCTGGGGCCGCTGCCAGAAAGCTGGATTTACAGCAAGCACAGCTTTCCATTTGAAAAAGTATCATCACGCTGACTGGGGTCATCATCGAAGGCCATTTGAAAAGTTGTAATGTGGTAGAAAAACAACTCTAAGCCAACGTAGCCTGTATCCCAGGGAGGCATTGGGATAAACAGGCCGATGGCTGAGCCTGTATCACAGAGTGCTTACTGCGGAGCCCCATGGTTCAATTTTTCAGATGCCGAAATCTTGATGTTATCCTCTGGAAGTAATGCAACATTTTGGGTTTCCAACATCAAACAGTTTTCTGTGGAGTATGTTTGTGGAGATTAGGTAGGGAATGAGAGTGTAATTAGGAGCGATCAGATGAGGTAAATCTTGGCCACTGGGAGGAGAGCCATGGCACTGATACTGGCAATCACAACAGAACAGAACCGAGCAGAGTGGAACGGACGCCTGGGGTCGGGGAGTGGAGAGATGGAAGAGGAATGATTAAAGAATGGAGAGGGGAGGCAGGTGAGACAGAGAGGGAAGAGAGAGGGAAGAGAGAGGGACGCAAGGAGAAAGAGGAGAGAGTATTATTGGGTGTAGGAGAGAGGACAGAGAGGAGAGAAAGGAGAAACGATCAGGGAGCCAGACTGAAGTGAATGACTGGACAGCCAGCTGGACATTACATACACCACTGACCGAGTGGAAATGTGTGAGAGCTACTCCTCATACCAAACTCACTGCTGTTGGTCATTGATACTCACAGATTAACAGGAAACAGATTGGACTGAGCTAATCTATTGAAGGCACTGTGCAAGCAGCACATTTGTTCAACTAGGGAGCTTTGAGCCAAGGTGTTGCGACTCATTTCTTCATTTCTTCCACTGCAGGCAATCCAAGAAGAGATTTATCTAGAATACAGAGTGGCATAAATAGGTTGCAATAGATGATGCTAGTTCTAAAACTGACAGCTCTGCGTAGCAGGTTGATATCAAGCATCAGAAAGCACCTGATGGTACAAAGGGATTTTGAAGAAGTACAGAGCAGCCTAATATACTGTTTCAGGGCCTGAGATTTAATTTTTACTACATTGAAATTGACATTTAAGTGGCTGTATCATAATAAACATATAATAATATATGTAAGCCATTAGAAACTCTATGCATAATTCAGTGTTTCAAAATGTTTTATGATTAAAGTATTAATGAGGTCTTTTAATAGTTTTTTTTTTTTTTTACACAGAATACTGGGAAACATTAAGTAAAATCTCCTTTAGCTTAGAGCATCCCAAATTCATTAATCCACAATAATTAACTAATTTGCAAACTTTGATTAAATTATTTTTTTCCACCTTTCAAAGCTTAATTTGAGATTATCTCTTTTCTGCAGGAATGAGGCTTTGACTTGACCTTAGTTCACATTTGGTCCATTGTCCATATTTGCCATGTTAATGTACATCTAATGTGCGAAAAGGTAATGTAATGTGATGTATGTTGACTCAGCATACGAGCAACTCAGAGACTATCTGTGTGTACCTGAGCAAATTATGAAATTGGAAACTAATTTGACTTGCTCAATGAGCGGCACATTTCACACTTCATTTGGCCTTCCATGAAACACTTAACAGTGAATCACCATTACGCCCAGAACACTTTGTTTCTAATTCCAACGCTTACTGTGCTAGGGGAACTGAGGAAAGACAATTATATTGTGCATTTAACAGCACACTGTAAAAAAATACATTGTTTCAACACATTACCACAAATAATCAAACTGCCTTTTCTTAAGTCAAATCAGTTGGTTTATTTCAGTGAAATTAGCATTGCTTCTTTTACATTACATTACTTTGTACCTTGAAGGAATGGTACACAAGAGACAAAATACAGTATGTAAGTCAAACCAACTCAATCGCCATATTTACATGAATAAGGTTATTACAAGAAGATTTCTTCCCTATCATTCTAATAATAGATACAGTAAGCTTCCAGAAAATCTATCTTGATATTAAATAAAAAACAACTCACATATCATGAAGCTCTTTGCAGAGCTTTAAAAGCTGTTCTACTAACTAACGCACCAGGTATAATGTCAAGACCATGGAGTTGAAAAAACTGAATTAGTTGACTGAACTCTCTCTATGTTTAAAGTCTTTCAGTTTGCTAAAATGGTATATACTATTCTGTATAGTATACTGTAGGATGGATCCTCCTCCGCAGCCAAATTACTTGTTGGGATCAGTCACCTCCAAGGCAGCTGGTTGGACATTTCAGTCGCTGTGTCTCTCTGTTGTTAATTTTCTGTCGCTGGCCTGTGCACGCTCACTGGGAGGAGGCTGGGGGCGCTTGGAAGGAGACGCAACCCCCTATCTGACCTTGAAAGAAAAGAACTGCACATTTTCCAATCTTGTTAGAACCCATAATGGAATTACCCTGAAATGCACTGATGAAGTGACTGATGTGCGAATGCGGTCTCTTGTTTCTAGCTCGGGGGGGAGAGTTTTTCATGTACACAAATATTGATTCGATTGCCCTCGGGCGCACAAACAACATATGTAAATTCTTAAATTGAGAGTTATTCTCCTTTTAGGATATTGGCCCATATGATTCTGATTGGCTAGACTAGAGTGAATCATATACAACAGAGAGTGAGCGGGGGGGCAGACACAAATGTGAATCTGAAAAACAAAAAACACTGTGCTGCACTAGCTTTGTGGTGCATTATTCCATTTCTTTGCTGTTTCTCTCTCTCTCTCTCTCTCTCTCTCTCTCTCTCTCTCTCTCTCTCTCTCTCATGGTGTTATGCATTATAGATGTTGCTGAACCCTGAGTGACATAACATGTTGACCACAGCTACCAGCTCTGGCAGCAGAGCCCAGCCGCTGACTTTCCGCTGAGGGAAACCGTCTCGGTGGAAATCTGTCAGTTTAGCAGCGAGGCCTCGGTCTTGAGTCTTTGATAGACGTTGGCTAAGCCTGGGCTGACAGGAGACATAATTGAGTCCATTTTGATGACATAAGCCTTGCTGATTCCATTTAGTTGGGAATTTTCAAGTCGTCTCCGTGCCGCTCTGTTGTGATCCGAGGTCAGCTGGGAGCTAGCCGCTAGCCGTCAGCGCACAGCGCTCACCTGGTCTGACACCTGCTCTCTGTGCAGGCAGCATGTTTGGTTGAGGCTCAAATCTCCACGGTGTGCAGGGAGAGCTGGAATTATGCCTCCCGGCCTGTGTGTGTGTGTGTGTGTGTGTATAGTGTGCGTTGTGGGTGTGTGGGGGTGTGTGTATCTGTATTTGCGAGCGCTTGCCTCGTGTATGTGTGTGTCGCATCGGATACGTGTCCACCAGTGCTCATGCGAGAAGACAGCGGGTTAGACTCCCCCCTTGCTCAGTTGGATCTCACTCCCAGATCTGTCAAGCGTCTGTTGACGTGTTCCTAATGCGACAGGCCGCCCACAGAGAAGGACGGGGACAAATTGTCCAGCTTTCCCTCATCGTTCTGCCGCAGCACTTCCCTTCACCAGCCTGCGACCTCTGCCCTCGCAAGTTAAGCAGATAGCCTCGCATTAGTCTTAGAGATGGAGTAGAGATAATCTCATCAAAAGGCTTCAGTCAGTAGTCAGCCCATTATGTTAAGTGTTTTCTCCAAAATAACAGGCAACCAAATTTTGCTATTTTCAATTTTCAATTTTTCAATTTTGTTGTCTTTTTTTCCACAATCTTTAAATTGTTTTGTGAGCATTAGCGAGTTTTACCATTAGAAAATATTATAGAAATATATGTAGATCACCAATTATTGCCTGCTATAATGCCTTACTGGCATTTTTGTTGCACATATTGTCTAATAAAATGGTAATAAATGGTTTGGAAATTGATTTTCTGTGTGTATTTAAGACTATAGTAGCAGAAAGCATATTAACACATTAGCTGTATGCACTTAAGGTCAACTCCTAGTTTCCTAGCATGTAATTAACTGTTGAATCAGTCGCTTGAAATCACCTGACACTCTGGATGCCTCCAGCTGTCTCTCTCTCTCTCTCTCTCTCCCTCTCTCTCTCTCTCCCCCCTCTCTCCCCCCTCTCTCTCATCAGTTTGATGCTTATGCTCCATGACAGCGGCAAGTGACTGTACTATACATACTGTACAAGCAACATGCATACACTAAACTCAAACACACTGCTTGTTCCAGTAGTAATTATGAGTCAATATGTTTTGGATAAAAACAAGAAGAAGTCGCTTTAAGGATGCTGTAAGTCACTTGCAATGGTGGCTCACATTTTTATTGACAAGGATGTGAATTAAAAGATCTGGCAATATTAAACGTACTGTGAGGCAGCTGAATAAAGATAAAGTTTATTTGAAAGTTTACTTTAATAGTTCATTTGCGCAAATACATGAGCCTCAGCACTCTTATTTTCAGATACAACTATGAACACAGCGGTAATGCCACAAGGAGGAAATAGTCTTGGGCCTAACATTGGTATTAGCAGCATTAGCAACTTTTGCACATATGTGGGTCATGGCCGAGGTTGATGGATGACACCGCAGTGTGTTATGTAGAACATGCATACAGAGATACACACTGAGCCTGGCTTTCCAGGGTTCAATGTGCTTATCACCGTCTCAGCATTACCCAGCTTCCACCTCAACCAGGATTACGTGCCCCAGATTTCACAGCCCTTAAGAGAGAATATGCACATGAAAGTTTATTATTCAGTTTAAGCACAGATGGAAATTTGTAAATCCAAACATAGGCCAACAACGCTTTTTACTTGAGCTTTTGTTAGTTTGCATTTCGTCAGGCTCAAAAGAGCTTTCAGAATATTAGTGTGTCCCACTTTTTGAGGAATTCATATAAAATACATATTAAGCCACAGGAATGAATAATTTCATTTTAAAATCAACTTGTCAACACATTCATATTGAATACATATTGTTGTAAAGAAATGCCACAATAAATATTTTTTTCGTGACAAATTGTTTCGTTTATTCAGTTTATTCCTGTGTGTCATTGCACAATATCGCAACATCATGGACGATAGAGATTTAAGTGCATCTTCTTTCTGATCATTTGAATGGTCTCTTTTTTGGTCAGAAACAATAACTAGTCCATGATTATCCTTCTTTGCTGTTTACTAATCAAATTTGTTCCACTATAAAACAGATGAAAAGAATGGGAGTTGGTCATATTTCACTGTTTTCCTGCATGCCCCTCTGATACATGAAGATATAAAGCAGAAGGAATGGAAACTTCAATTTCTGTCCTCACATATAATCCCAGAGCTGCTGGCACATATGACTTCTCACAGCTGCACATTAGCTGGGTTGAAAACACATTGTTTTCCACCAGAAAACCCATTTGTTTCCATGGTGATGCTATCCTCCCTCATCCAATTTTCTTGGCTGTTATTTATGGATAGCTTTATTGAACTTTATTAAAAAAAAAAAAAAAAAAAGAGGATGGAGGAGTTACTTGTGCTTGTCATTTTTCACACTCAGTAATAAGGTGGTTCGTGGAAGTAGATCATACAGCAAGACTCAAAGTGATATTTTACTCATACAACATTATCCTCTTTTAAAACACTTTGGTTTGATTCCATGGGCAGTCAGCCAACCTCCATCATTAGTTTCCCCTGATGTGTGTATTCACTCTTTTTTCCAAACTTGCTTTATCTATAATTGAAAACAGGCAAATTTACTTCTTGAAAAATCTAAACTTAACCTCAGAAAAATACAGATTGCTCAGTTACTAAATTTAAGTTTGCATATGTGTAATATTTATAATACGCAGTCTGCCGTAACCAATATTGTCAGAACAGGCTCATGCATGTTAAAATTTTAAATATACAAAACTGAAATATCGCTATAAAATTTGTTTGATCAGATTTTTGTGGAGT
Source organism: Centroberyx gerrardi (assembly GCF_048128805.1). Lineage (NCBI taxonomy): Eukaryota > Metazoa > Chordata > Actinopteri > Beryciformes > Berycidae > Centroberyx > Centroberyx gerrardi. Next base: position 9,377,452 of record NC_136018.1, read on the forward strand.
CACATCTCTGTAAGATCTTGAAGCTCAGACGCTATCCATTTCATTTGAGAGATCAAATGACTGCCTCAGCTAAAGTGATTTATTATATACATGTAGAAGGGACTGTTAAAAGTGAAGAATGGGGAAGAATTGACTTCTTTATCCTTGCCTCCCACTATGTCCAGGATGAATTTAACCCTAAGCCATACAATAGCAGCCTTAGTGGTATCAGGGCCTTTTGTTATGGAGTCAAAGCTGAATGTCAGATCCAATCTGTTCAATCTTTTTCATTTTTTTACGATCAACGGATTCCTGCATGAGTACATCTTTTTACGAAAGTTTTCTGCATGGTGATCATACAGTCATAACAGTTCTGATGGATTAATGCAACTAGCCAATATATTTCTTAATGATGATATTTCTTAAAGTGTTGCACATCATACAGTATGTGATGACACTTTTAGATTGAGTGATTGTTGGGTATTAGGGATGGGATGATATATCGGAATTCAATATATTGCAATACAAAAATGTGAGAAAATGTACCGTGGGGCAGGAAAATGAATCGCAATATTAGCTCCATTTTATTCTGCTGTAGTAATCACAAATGAGACGGCTTGCTCATCACAATTTCACAAATTATTTGCACTTTGTAATGACATTTGTAAATTGTTGTTTACACTCTAGCAAGCCAATGCCATTGCTAGAAAGATTTGTGGCTCGGAAATAAACATAGTTCTGCACAGTCAGACTTTGTTGTCATTGAACTTTTATTTATTACATCGTATCGTGGTCGTATGGAATTGTGAAACCCATATCGCGTATCGAATCGTATCGTGAGATAAGCATATCGTCCCATCCCTAGTATTGTCGTGCATAGGTAAAATTCCAGGGGATAAAACATTAAGTGAAGCCATTTGTTTCCATCCAAGGTCCCTGGTGGAAGTAAAAATGGGACAAGATCAAATTAAAAATGAAACAAGCAAAACAGAAAAGACATGTAAATGGATTATAACTTTGAATGTCGGTTGCTGGGAGGAAACATAGAAATGCACTCTCAAAACCTCTACTCACCGGAGTAACTCTTAAATGACCTTCTAATCCCATGCTTGGTTTCCTCCAGCGCTGCATATTCACCAAGTCTGTGTGCTTTTCTGCATTGTTGGACAGTGCTTAGGCAGCGAGAGCCTCGGTGACAGCGCTGCCACAGACAAACGACACAGAGCTTTCTCTAGACTTAATGCCATTGTTAATTTGTTTACCTTGATCAAATAGTCCTCATCACCGGAGGAATTTGTCTCCAGGATGTGTTTGGTGGGTCCTGTGCTATAACTCAACACAGTCGCTCCATTTGTCAGAGAGAGCGCTGACAGTCGGCCTAATTAGTTTGGTGGTGACAAAGGAGCTGTCATGGGGAAACTGGGGACATCAATCCATCTATAAAGGCATGTGTTTTCATAATACAGCCAATATAGAGAGCAGAAACATGCCTATTAGGCGTCTGGGGAAACTGCATCCACGACAAGGACCAAGTGATCCGCTTGGAAAATGAATGCATTAAAGCTATGTTGTAAATATGTAATATTTGTTTGTCAGGTCATTTAGCTATGTCTCGATAAGATGCCAACCAGTTTATATATCATTCCCCGGCCGGGAGTCTTTTGAATACAACACTGCATACAAATTACAAACAAAGCACGTTGTGTAAGCTGTCATTTTGTGATACTGAAAAAGATATACTGCCTGGTCCCTTATCTTCCTTCGTGCAACTTTTTTGAAAGGAACACCTTTGTATAAACCCGTCTGTGTTTGAGATTGAATAAGCCCCCCATGAAACGAGAGGGAATGCTGAAAGCTTTTTTTTTCTATCAGTTTCCCCATTTTTATGTGACATTTTGCAAGACTGACATTGCTTTTGTCGATGTACGTATATTTTATGAAGCAGATCATATTAACCAACAGCAATAATTTGCAATTTGTCTAAAAAATATCGTCTTGCAGCAGCCAGAGAGGACAGTCATGAGAGACTGTTATATCTGTCTTTTAAGAGTCATTTTAACAGCACGACATTAAAGTCTGTGGTACTCAGCCTCTCCTGGCGTCCCTAAAAGCCACTTCCATATAATACGCACACGCAGAAAAATACAAATTCCTTCAAAGGCTTTTTGGCCCCTGGCTGTCTTAAAATGTTATACGACATCATCATTCTCAGGAGGAATTTTTTTAAAGGCACTCTTCGCACATTCACAATGAGAACATCCTCTCCGTCACTGTTTCCCGCTTCTCAACACCAACTTCAGCTCTCCTGGGTGTGCACTTCGTTTTTTTGGGTTATGAAAGTTTTAAAGATTCATGTAATAAAACATTCATAATTACTGGTGAGTTTTGTTAAAGTTGCTGTGAGCGTATCGTTGAAATGGCTCCGCAGAAAGTTATCAGGCTTTCTTGATAAAACACACCACTGCAGAGGCATCGATTCAGTCAAACCACTGAGAGAATTTGTGTGTGTGTGTGTGTGTGTGTGCAGGAAGTATAGCATTTGGAACATGTTTTTTTCTATCTCAGGAAAGGTTTTTTTAATTGTATTGACTTTTTCATGTCAGAAAAGCGTACTACTAATTATCTTGTGTATATGAAAAACTAGAGCATACTGCTCAATTATCTTTCGCTGTTTATTTTTAAGAGCCTGATCTGTGATGTGTGCACAAATATTAGCCCAAAATATTGTGAGGAAACACGGGGCCTCCTCAAAAAACAAAACAAAACACTGAGGGATTGTTGGATGTGCTTATCTCAAGAATAATGTGAGAGGAAGACGCTGTATAATCTCCTCCAGCCAACAAGTTTGAGGTAAAACTTGGTTAGGTAAAGAAAGTAGGCTCCATAAATTATGTCTGCAAGAAAAGCAGTCAAAATTCTATCAATTTTGAAAGAGCTGCTCGTGTTGACCCAGTAAAAAAAAGAAACCCCTTGAAATCTCTGTATTCTGATGCTCAAGGATATTTCCTGATGCGGGAGTATGTTGCAACACTTTTGGTTGCGTTTATTTAAGTTTAGGTTCAATTCAATAAACACTCAAAAAAACCACCTGGGTATACTTCCGCTGTCTTTCTCTAACATACACAGAAACCCACACAGAAACATACACAATTTTAGCTGTGCGTGTTTACCCTTACCTTCAGTTCTGTGCAGTAATATCATGCAGTAGCCTGGGACTACAAGCGCTGCAGGATCAAAGTCACAACTTCACTTGACCTGAAAACTGAAGGTAAAGTGCTTTGCTCAGCCTCCCGGTTCTCCTACACAAACACACACACACACACATACACAAACACACGCAAGATGAGCCTCCACAAACGTGATATGATCCCCCATGGAGAGGAGGTTGGTAATCTGTTCAACCTTTGGAGAAATGATTCTCAGGTTGGAGAGAGAAGAGGAGCCCGGCCCTTTGGAGCCTCTTGGCCACTAAAGGCCTTAAAGGTGCTCCCTAAGCCCTAAGCTGCTTCTCGCAACCAGCGTTTGATGTCAACCGAGGAAGACGGACTAACTACGATCCGTTCTGCAGCCTTTTATTTTGCCAGCAACAGAAGCTGCAGTCGACTTCTCACTCACACTAAAGCATATTGATTTCATGACTTCTTAGAGAAACGCTACACAATAAGTCGAGGTTACTTTGCGCTTTCATACCCCGCTTCGTTTATTTGCTTTGGTAAGTCTCAAAGCAAGGGTTGGAATAAGATGAAGATTAGGTTTGGCCACTGCGAGGCTGCGCTCACGATTGGCTACTGTGTTGTAGCTTTACGGAGGATGATGGAGACGGAAAAATCTAGTTTCCATTTATCTCAATTGGCCCCAAAGAAACGTGGCATCTGAACAGAACTTCGCCCGCTGTGCTGATGCAGCGTAGGAGTTAATGGACATTAACATTCGCAGCACGCCTCATTTTATCTACTCCTGTGTTTTGTTTGTAAGCCTTCCTGTTCAGCAATCACTAAAACAGAGTTGCTCAGATTTAATTGGGTCACGTTCTCTCAGGTCAAATGAAATCTCACAATGGTTTCAGAGCCTGTTCGTGAAAAGTAAAAGCAGCGTTTTGTCGTGTTTTTTTCCACACTGTGTTGTGGCGCTGGGGTTATCAAACACTATAGTTCGTGAAACTGTTGTGTACAGCTGGTGCGGCTCAAGTCTATGGAGACTAGTAGCACTATGCATGGAAAGGTACAAAAGGTACAAAATATAAAATAATTTCTTCCTCTTGACTGACATGTTTTATTATTATTATTTCAAAGTTGAAATACAGCCTGTCCAGTTGCAGCACTGCTATAGAATGACAATGAGGCTGGCTTGAGCAGAACGGCAGAGACAGAACTGGGCTAGTCAGCTGCGATGGACACACAGCAGCCTCTCACACCGAGCCACAGCTGCCTGAGCTTTCCTCATGTCACTGTGGCTTGTACCTGACAAACAAGACAGAACCAGCAGATCCTGTTGTTATTGTTGATATCCTGTGCTTTACAAGCTAGCAGCATCAGAATTCAGCATGGATATGCAGCCTGTCAGATACGCTACATATTTGTGTGTGTGCGCGTGTGTGTGTGTGTGTGTGTGTGTGTGTGTGTGTGCGTGGCTAGCAGGCAGAAAGCCAGCGTGACCCAACTTCAGCTTTTCAGCTTTAGTGCAGCGCTGCAGACAGCTGTGCCACAAACACGCTGCTGTGGACCGCCGCGAGGGCCTTTTATTTAGGTCACATTCTGTGCTTCAGCGGCCAACAGAAGGGAATCTCTGTCAATCGGCTGCAATGAATACCTTTAGTTGGACACAGCCCAGTTTTTAAGTGCCCTCTAAGAAGCAGACACTGTGCATCTAGTGTGTGCTTTGTGTGTGTGTGCGTGCGTGTGTATGTGTGTGTGTGTGTGCCTGCGCTTATCTTTTCAGGCAGTACAATTCGCTGCTGTGCAGAATGTATATTGCAGATGGGGATGGGGATTGGCCGTTACATTTTCCATTTTCACCGTCACAATACAAGATAGAATAATACATTATAACAGGCTTAATTTTCTCCCAGGGAGATTTTCCTTGCCTGCCTTTGTGCAGGCAAGGAAATGACATGAATTAATTTAACAATTTTCCAATTTATACAATGCCCAGTTTGCATCTACATCAGAGAAAATAAAGTTTATTCATTCTATATTCATTCTATACACAGTGCACACTCATGCACATGTATGCACCCTGTATGTACCCCACATAGTGTCATCCAGTTATGTAAAGAATCGACCTGATATTTTTTCATTCCTCTGTCTCCCTCATTTTCTCTTGTTATGTTTCCGCCTGTTGCCCTTTTTTTTCTCCCCCCCCCCCCCCCCCCCCCTCCTCTTTTTCTTTTTTATTTACCACAGTGGCCTTTGGTAGTGCATTATAAATCGCAGTAATGAATTCCCCACGCTGGCTCGGCCATGCTGCTGCCACAGTGCTACACCGGGGTGCGTGGGCTCTTATTATTGTCTCGTTAGCTTCACCTCCAGTCCATTGGAAACAGTGTGGGATCAGCAGCTAGCCAGCCTCAGCCCCAGATGGGTAAGGAAGGCAGTTTAAGGGCTCTGATGGATGCCATTGTTTTCATGTCACCATGTAACGGAAAGGTCGTTTATTGCCCATTGCCTCGGCCGGCCCAGGAGCTGTCGGCTGGGGTTTACTGGCCAATTAGTTTGCCCTTAGAGGAACACTAGAGGTATAGAGGGACTCTGCAGGACCTGACTGTGATCATTTGTAGTGTGTATGTTTGTGTGTGGGGGAGTGTATGTGTGCACGTTAAGCAGGTGTAGGCTAAAGCAAAAATAAATGCTCTGTTGGAGTACTACCTGCTCTATTACGTCCTGTACTGTGAAAGGATTGGATCATCTCTCTATAAGGCATTGGACAGTTTGGTGAAATCATCCCAGGGATTAAGAGTCTGCAGAGGGATGGCTACATCTCTGCATTCTCCTCACTCGTTTCTTGATATTTTCCGTTTCCTTTTGTTGAGTTAGACTGATGCTTCATTTCTAACAACACCCTTGAACAAATATAGCATACACTTGAGTTGGAAATAGATCTGAACTCTTCTTGTTACCTCTTCCGCCTTTGTTTCTGTCAATTCCCTAGATCCCCTGTCACTTTTTCACTTGTGTGCTGAAATCTACTAGAGCAAACAAGAGATGTGGGAGAGGAAGCTTGAGGACAGATCTGGATGTCAGGGACCACATGCCAAGTCCCTGCTATATTTAGAGAACCTCCTTTGGAGTTTTGAAGGACAAAAATAAAAGGATGAAACAGAGGAATTGGCCCAACTCTTGTCAACATCAGCATGTTTTCGCATCTGCTGCGTAGAGCCAAAAGACATCTTCAAATTAAGGCAGATGAAGACATTACACTGTGCTGTGAGTGTATGCAAATATGAGGTATTTATAATTCTCTTTTCTGTGTCTGTCTCTCTTCCTACTTGTTTGTTTGTCTGTTCTTCCTCATGGCGGTGTGTTTCTCTGTAGAGCTAGTTTTGGTGCCTGTGCAGACTTCCCTCGGCAGCAGTTGGATGTGCACGTCGACCCGGCCGCGATGACGATGAAAGGCCTGTCCAGCAGCCGCAGCCACCACCACACGGTGACCTGCGACCCCTCTTACGACTCCATGACCCTGGGGCACACGGACCGCCGACCCTACTTCCTCAACCCCGGGGACGCTCACCCCGCTGACCACCCCTACTACGCCCAGCGCAACTCCTTCCAGTCCGAGTGCGGTGCCTACACTGATCTGGCCAGCTGCACCTTCCCTCGCAGACACTACAGCTCCCATCATGAGCTTAAAGAGGAGTGTGGCACTGTGGTGCCTTACACCGGGGGGCCAACAGGGAGCAGTAAAGGAGGTGGAGGAGGTGGTGGTGCTGGTGGAAATAACAACCGCATCCCTCCTAACCTGCTGGAGCAGTTTGAGCGCCAGGCACCGGTGCGGCGTGACGGATACCACACACTGCAGTACAAACGCACTGCAGTGGAGCACCAGCGCAGCGACAGCCCCGGACGAATCCGCCACCTGGTCCACTCTGTCCAGAAGCTCTTCACCAAGTCCCACTCCCTGGAGGGGCCCTCAGGGTCCGGGGGAGGGGGAAGCGGGAGGATGAATGGCGGCAAAGCCAGCCCAGATGACCCGCCCTCCTGCTCTGGCACCCTGAAGCACAGCAAGCGCGGCAAGAGCAAAGACCGCTCCAAGTCGGAGCCTAAGATGCGCTCTGCCATCTCAGGCTACTGGAGCTCAGACGACACGCTCGACCGGGAGATGTGTCTCTACCACCACCAGCACGGGGGCAGCGGTGGGGGCCCGCCCTCCGGGGTGATGACCATGGGGCGCCGCCCGGACAAGTCCCAGTCGCAGTACTTCATGGAGTCCTACAACACCATCAGCGCCCACTCTCTCAAGACGTCGCGCAGCAACAACGACGTGAAGTGCTCGACGTGCTCTGGGGGCAGCAGTGGGGGGCTGCCGCTGGTGGGCGGGCTGGACGGCCAACTGCAGCTGAAGAAGAGCTCATGGTCTTCTACTCTGACGGTGAGCAGGGCCAGAGAGGTCTACCAGAAGGCCTCAGTCAACCTAGATAAAGCTCTAGTGAAAGCCGAGCAGGGACGCACCTGCCACTTCCTACAGGTAGGACTGTTACAACAGCCCCGCCTCTCGCATCTCATGACGCATGCGTCTTCAGGTCCCAGTTGCTCCTGCATGCTCACGTGTTTTTGTGTCTATCTGTGTGTATTTGTGTATATGCGTGTTTGCCTGCCTGCACATTCTCTTGGAGTTGGAGAGAGGATGAGTGGAGAGGCAGTGGCCCGGACCTCATCTCGTCAATCCCTCTGTCCCAAGTGATTATGGAATGTGTGATCTTCTGGTCACTTTATCCCTTGTATTACCATAAAACTCTATGTCCACTCATCACATGTCATCACTCCTCTTCTGTGCCTGTGTCCATGTGTATGGAAATTGCCATACATGAGCATGTGGATGTCTATGCCACTACTGCTACACAGCTGTACTGTGTATGTCAAAAGTCTGGATGTTCACTTAGCCTGTGCACTTACTCTGTTAGATAAGTCAAGTTCTAAGTTGATTTTACAACCAGTGTCTAAGAGGCCAGGCACATGCAGCTTGAACCAACATTTCTTTATACTGTATACAAGCAGAGGCACTTTGGCCTTCAGAAAACACCAACGCCAGAAGATGTTTTCAAAGCTTAGATGGAGAATTGCCACTCAGCACCACATTTCTGCAGCTACTGAGGCTGTGGTGGCGGCAGTGATAGTAGCAGTGGTGGTGTGTGTGTGTGTGTGTGTTTCTGTGTGTGTTTCTGTGCATGTGTCTATCCATAGAGCAAGAGCAGGGTGCTACTGTGAGATCAGAGAGAGCCAGAGGTGAGCAGACAAAGATTGGAAAGAAAAGCACATATGCCTGAGCCCCGTGGCCACACTACACCCCCCTCCCCCCCACCCCCCTCTCCCTCATACACACACCACCACTGCTACTACAACTGCTGCCACCACAGCCTCAGTAGCTCACACACACACACAAAGACACACACACACACACACGTGCGCACATACGCACCAAGTCCACCCCATCGCCCTTCTCTTTCTCTGTTTGGGAAAAGATAAAAGAGGAAGCGATTCAGCTTGAATACATTTCCTCACATCGGGGTGAGCTGCAAATATGAGCCTGAGGAGAGAGAGATGGCAGAGGGAGAGGCAAGGCAGAAAGAAAAAAGGGGAGGATATGCACATGTGAATGCGTGTTTGCATAAAAAGGACCAAGAAAGAGCAAGTAAGGGCAATGGAAGGAAGGTGTGAACGGAGGAACTAAAAGGGAGGAAGTGAGAGTGGGAGCATAAAAGACAGAGAGAAAGTTCTATGTGGCCGTGCATTTTAACAGCCTGGAAAACGGAGCGAGCAGATCAAGGAGGGATGTTGTCGCTGCCGTACGGCAACATTACTCCCAGCCTGAAAGAGCCATCGCTTTTTTCTTGAAAGAGAGAGGAAAGGAAAAACTGGCTTTTAAAGAGAGCAGCCCGACGAGTTAGTGTGCAGACGTTTTTTGAATCCTTAAAACAAGAACTTGACATGTTCTTTCCTTCCCCTGCTGGGATGGGATTCTGTATTCCAGTCCTTGCTATTCACACACACACATACATGCGCACACGCACACTCAAATTAATGCCAAACCCTTTCATGCACTTTCGCAACGGTCAAAGGTTAGAATGTGTTGAGCATCTTTAATACTCTGCCCTGTGCTGCTAGTATAATAGGGTTAGCATTCATATATCAGCTTGCCATTTAAACTCAACTTCATTATAAATAACAATAAATGTTTTCGGTGTCATCGCAGACCTTGTCTGTCCCAAGATGTTAACATGGTCTGTCGCTGGTTGCCCCTGACGTCAAGGTCGGCTTGGTTTCCTAGTTACCAGTCTGTTGAATGATTCTCACGCACTTTTTTTCTCACTCTGTATCTCATTTCTTTCACTTCAGAGCTGGTGCCCTAACAGCCACTCACATTGGGACTGCAGTGGTTCTGCTGAACAAAACCTCCTTTGTTTTGCTCTCTCTCAATCTCCTCTCTTTCACTCTCTCTCTTTTAGATTAGGGCTGGGAGATAGCTTTGCCTCTTTTTTTTTTTTCACGTTCATTAGCGTGTGTGAAAAGTCAGAAAAGCAGACAGGGGCCGGGGTACTGCAACATTTTGTCAAAACAATTAACTCCCTGCTTTTGATATGCCGCATGCGTTCAAGGACAGACAAAAGAAGGCCACCGGCACTCACAACCTTATGGTACGATCAGGGCAAGCCTCGCTCCGATGCTGTTACTATCTATCAGTCTTTTTTATGGCATGAAGTGCACTGTGCCATGCAGGTGTTTACTTCAGGCTAGGGAAGAGAATGCTTCAGCACTTTTGTGTCTTCCTGTTTTCTTGTTGTGTCTGTACGAGCTCTTAAGTCTGGAGGGTGACTTCTGTTCGTTCTCCTTATCTCCCCTCGCCTCTCCAGGTGCCTCAGGATGAGTGGAGCGGCTTCTCTCCACTGGGGAAAGATGACGAGATCCCATGCCGGAGGATGCGCAGCGGCAGTTACATCAAGGCCATGGCCGAGGAGGACAGCGGCGACTCGGACTGCAGTCCCAAACCCTCGCCGAAGGTCCAGGCGCGGCGGGCGAGCTACCTGAAGGCCACTCAGCCGTCCCTCACCGAGATGACCACGCTCAAGTGAGTACATCATGACATCTGTGACTATGCATGCATGTGTGTATGTGCGTGTGTGTGTGTGTGTGTGTGTGTGTGTGTGTGTGTGTGTATGGTGTAACTGTTCTCCTTAGATGCACAAGGCTGTTGCGCACACTTAAAAGTCCAACAATCTAGACTCCAGGAACGTATCAATTCAACCAGCATGAAGAGAATCCGCACACTACTTATCAAGAGGAAAAAGTTCTTTTCACTGAAGTATCCAAAAACATATAATATTTTATTACATGATGCTAATAAAAAATTAAAGTGCAAAGTGCTCAAGTTTGTACAGAACTTGAGCATCATGTAATAAAATATAATATATTTTTGGATACCTCTTTTTTTTCCTCTTGCTAAGTAGTTTGCGGATTCTCTTCATGCTGGTTGAATTGATACGTAACTGTACTCCTGCCTTTATATCCGTGTTTACATTCACAGTGTTTTACATAATGTTCACATTTCCTAAAGCTTGTGTTCAGCATGCATATTTGGATGTGCTGTTTGAGTGAAACAGACCGACAGAGAGGGAGAGAAGGAGAGAGAGAGTAAGAGAGAGAGGGAGAGAGACCTAGACAGATGGAAGCAGCCAGTGTCAGGTGCAGGCAGGCGCCTGCCTGGCAGCGGTTTTGTTTGTCTGTGAGTGCCTGATTCTCAGCGGCCCCAGCTTAATTACCTGTCCTGTGTTTATAACTCAGACACACACTTCAATCTTCATAGTTAGCCTCTGTATCTTTATGATCAAACAAACACATTGAACAGACTATGGTATAATTGAAAATACGTGATGTCTGTTCACGTACTGAAATCTCTATAAAAATAAATACCATGTTCTTCAGATATGCACTGCGGGTTGTAAACATCAGTAAATACGTTCTCTCCCCCAAGGCAATGCTTTTTTTTTTCTTTTCTGAAAGATCTGAGGTTAAAAGCCGAGCTGTATAAGTTGACGGTTTTTATGAAGTTGTTTTCTTGTTGCAAAAGGCATTCTTGGTGCAGCAGCAGATTCCTTTCACAGTGTGTGTTCATAAAATATTCAACAGTATTAGAACCCAGCAAGTGGGTTTCTGATTCAACAAAGTCTTGAATCACATCAAGTTGACTACATTGTTCACACTGAAGTCCACCGAACCTTTTAACGTGGCTAACACAAGACGCTCAGTGGTAAAACTCAGACGTCTGACTTCACACTTCTGACTTCTCTTTCCTTCATTCTGAAGGAATAAACCATCTGAATTTCAAGAACCATGTTGGTGGCTTTAAATTCAGTTTGTGCATTTTCACATTTTCACTATATCTAGTACCTGTCTTGATAGCTGTGGGTGTATCCTTTCTGTTGACAACAGAGCTTTGATTGACAAGTTGATGGCCAATAACTGGAGGTGACCACACATGTAAATTGTTAACAGTGTTGGACATGTTGGACAGAGGCTAGCAAACAACACGCTAGCATATGGAAGCTAACATTAACTGTAAATAATCAGCAGTGGCTTCTTGCATATTGCTGCTTATGTGAGTTGACTGAAGGAATGGCATCAGGTGCTTGCCAATGAAATTGTCAAGCTCACGGTAAATTGTCCTCTTGGGCTTTGTGCAGATTGACACGATGACTATCTGCTATGTTTGATTAGTGATTTTGGCAGTATGTTAAATAATCAGCTTCTCAAAAGTAACTGTCTAGCTTGCAGTCACAACAACAGATCGGTTATACTTGCACAGTGAGAAGGAGGGTGTTGTGTTTGCTGGGATTAGGAAAGGTGGGACAAAAAAAATGGAACCAATGATATTTGCCATAATTCTTGATGTAAATGCGTCAAGAATTTTACCCAATTCTAAGCCGATTTTACAACCACAAGGAGCGAGTTTTGGTCATACAAAGTTTATTTAAAATATCACAAACCCTCATTTTCAATATTCCTTCATGCCAATTTACAGACCAAATGCCTCATAACCAAGTAGAAAGCTGGAAAATTGAGTTTTTCAGTGGAATGGGCCTTTGAGAATTCCTTACCTAGTGGGGAAAATGAAAAATGTAATCCAAAATTTGATTTTCCTCTGCAGGTAACACTACCAGCTGATTTAAGATTTAATGTTTTCAAGGGACTTAACAAAAGAATCAATTTAGGCGAGCAGTACCTTTAAAAATGTATGTCCGTCCACCATCTTCTCAACTGTACTGGACATGACAGCTCATAACTGATGCAGTAATATGTCTGAATACATAATTATCTCATATGACAGGTTGACAGCATAATTAACCTTAAGCTGAGTGCAGACACATGCAGACAGATATGTACCCACCACCCACCCACACACACACACACACACACAAAGGCAATTTAACAAAAACAAAGTGTTATATTGCAGCACAGGGCTGTAAATGATAAGCTGTGTGATATACAGAGAGATGAGGAGAACACCAATGTTTCTAATCCCTGGATGCTCAGTTATCGTGACTGGTTGCACACACACACACACACACACACACACACAAACACACACACTTAAGTGCGAGTGGCGCAGCTTGGGGTCCACTAATGACTTGAATTTGGCCCGGGGAACGCCATCATCATCTGATGGAACCCAATGGAACAAACCAAACTGCAGTGCTGCACATTGGAGATAGAGAATGAGGCAGGAGCAGCTGACATCTTGTTTTCACACTGTGCGTTTGGGAGCTGGCACAAGTCTGTGTTACACTCCACAATGATTAAATAATCAGCTACATTGTTCCATATGTTTTAGAGCCTATTTTGTGACCATTGTGTCTTTGCTTGGTGAAGCATTGTTCCTGACAAGTTGCGGGATTTGTTTAGTCTCGCCCAATGCTAGCCTTACTCCTTATTAAAACACATAGTGCACAGATAAAGCATGTGTTTAAATGGCTAGGATTATTCCTTGCAGAGAAACAGACAAACAAGCTCAGGAGAAAATGACATGCTTTCTTGTTTCACTCACTCGCTAACAGCCATCTTTCCCTGTTTGCTGCAAACTCATTTATTTCTGGCCTAGATTTTATCGTGTTTATTTTTTTATTTCTCTCCGAGAACAGACATCCTGAATAATAGGTTGCAGTAATCACATCTCCATCCTTCTGTTCCTCCATCCCTCCAACCACACTCATCACTCTCAAGACTGTCAGTGACTGAGAGGAGGAGAAACAGGCAGAAGTAAGAAAGAGGAGAAGGTAGAAGGAAACGGGGGAAAGGGGAGATGTGGGGAGAGAAGTTCCCAAGTGCGGAAGCAGGAGGCTGACAGGAGAGGAAGACAAAGTTACAGGATGGAGAAGACAGGGAAGAAGACAGAAGAAAACGAAACAGAGATCTAGCTGGAGGACTGTAAGAACACCCTGTAGTGCAGTAGAATCTGCAGACAGACAGTCATAGACCTGACGGCTGACTGGCCGAGGGGAACATGTGTTCATTAATGGCACTTGTTCCATGGATGAGCACCCTGGGACATGCTGACCTCCCTCCTCAGGTCGCACTGATTACAGGCCCATTCACGTTGCCACAATAGGCATCCTTCTTCCTCACTATAATCAAGCCCACAGGGAGTTCAAGATATGAGACAATGAGAAGAGATATGGATAGAGATACTAGTGTAGATAGATAGAGATCGTCCTTTGCTTCATTCTTCTGTGTATCACCCAAAATCACAGACCCCAGGTGGTTGAAATGGACGATTCATGCCAATCCATGAGGTTTGGGATATACATTGTGATTTTTTTTATTCTCGGTTAAATTTTTAAATTAATATCTAATCATTTCTATCATCAGCTAACTCCTCAGAGTGGGTAAAATCAGCTGATTTTGCACTGGCTGGATGACAAATTTTGCTTTGGCCATAAAGTCAGGTCAGAAAATGTTAATTAACAGAGTGTTTGTCTATTAAAGTTGTTCTTTTTCTGTGAACCTGTCACAACACAGCCCACTTTTGGCTGCCAACCCAACAGATTGAGAAACACTAGTTTAAATATGCAGCAAAACCCTACTGACACCTCATCTCTAAGCCTCATATTAAAAAAGAATGAACTGTGTTTAAAAAAAAATAAAAAAAAAATGTGCAGCTATGTACACGCTTACACTTGCTAAGCATGTACATAGCTGAGTAAGCACTGACATGCTTTGCTTTTATACAGTAGCCCTGATTAGATTCTATTCCATGTTAAATAGCCAGGAGACTCATTTAGCTGCATGGAGATGAGTTTTCAAAATAAGCCGTCTTTGAGATGCACAGTAACCCGTACATCCAAAATTGCCACCCCTATTCCCACCTCAATACCTCATCCATCCTTCCACCCCCCCCTCCACCCCCCCACCTCCATCCCTCGCTCCATCCCTTCTTCCATCCAAGAATGAGTAATCCAGTTCGCTTCGCTGTGGTAACCACGCTCTATTTTAAGGAGGACATACATAATTAAAGCAGACTGGACCTGGAGGGAGAGAGTCATAAGAGTTGTGTGTGTGTGTGTGTGTGTGTGTGTGTGTGTGTGTACGCATGGGTACGCGTACAGTACGTGTTTGTGTGTGTGTGTGTGTGTGCGAACGTTTTGTATGTACCCACAAATGAAAGAGAGAGAGATAGAAAGAGAGAAATAAAGGGGCTATTGGACATTTGCTTCTCACGGTTGGGTTGAGAATAGACTTTCTATTCTCGGTTGTGTTCATTTCTTTCCATACACTTTGTTCCCAGTAAGTTTGTTTAGTAGGCCACTGAGTTCATAGAGAGGAAAGCAAGTCAGCTTTTTAGGTTTTTATTTCCCCTGATTAATGAATTGTTTAGCTTGCATGCAACTACTCCGTAACACACACACACCCACACACGCATGCACACAGGCGTGAAGGTGCTGAGCGATAGCCCACCTGCTTGTCGGAGGCAGGTGAGAGCTAATGAGACACCTATTCATCTTCCTTGGAGAGAGAATGTGTTTGTGCGAGTGTTTTCGTGTGTGTGTTTTTGTGTTTCTGCCTATATCTGTCTTCTACATTTTTATGTGAAAGTCTCTAAATTCAGTGGATCACACACACACACACACACACACACACACACACTTCCCCTTCCCACCCCTATGCATGAGTGTTTTCCCTGTGAAGTGTTTAGAAGTGCTTAGAAGGTGCTTCAAGGACAGACTACCTAAGCTACTGTGAGTGTTCCTTGATAGTACTGTGCTTGTTGATTAGATAAGGGTGTCTCCTGAAGCAATTGTGGATTGATCTCTATCTTTTGGGTTCATACACTCTGCCAAGTACTTTGCAGTTACTCTCTCTCTCTCTCTTGCTCTCTCTCTCTCTCTCTTTCTCTCTCGGTTTGCTTGTCTCTATCTCGCTTTGACTCTTTCTTTTCTCTATCTCTTTCCATCAATGCGTCTCTCCCTCTCTTTCTCCCTCTCTTCGTCTGGTCTATCTCGCTTTGACTCTTTCTTTTCTCTATCTCTTTCCATCAATGTATCTCTCCCTCTCTTTCTCCCTCTCTTCGTCTGCTCTATCTCGCTTTGACTCTTTCTTTGTCTCTCTCTCTCTCTCTCTCTCTCTCTCTCTCTCTCTCTCTTTCCATTACTTTATCTCTCCCTCTCTTGCTCTTTTCCTGCCTCTCTCTACCTCGCTTTCTCTCTCTCTACCATGCTCTCTCTCTCTCTCTCTCTACCATGCTCTCTCTCTCTCTCTCTCTCTCTCTCTCCCTGTCTCTCTCTGTCAAGTCAATTCAATTTAATGAGCTTTATTGGCATGGAAGTTAGGAAAACAATATTGCCAAAGTGATAGCCTATAATACAATTAGCAAATTCAAAACAGCATTTAAATCATAAGGAATGGGCAAAGATGCAACATATATTTTAAGTTACAGAGTGACAATAGTTTATATGGACTAAATAGGATGACAATGGGTCAAATATATAGAATAATAACTGGTAAAAATATATGGAAATCAGGTCCAGTTACTCAGAGCTTCTCTCTCCCTCTCTATCTCCCTCTCCCTCTCTCTCTCTCTCTCTCTCTCTCTCTCTCTCTCTCTCTCTCTCTCTCTTTCTGGCGACAGGATTTCCACGGAGCATTCTCCCAAGCTGCAGATCCGGAGTCACAGCTACCTGCGGGCGGTGAGTGAGGTTTCCATCAATAGGAGTCTGGACAGCTTGGACCCGGCGGGGCTGCTGGCCTCGCCAAAATTCCGCTCGCGAAACGAGAGCTACATGAGAGCCATGAGCACCATCAGCCAGGTTAGTGGCACCCGCGGGCCCGTGCCCTCCTGCCATCGGCCCCTACACCCCCCTGTACCCCCACCTCTATGTCCATTAAGGTTGTGCAGGGGGGAGGAAATCCCGCCCCGTAGCCGCCCTAACCCTAAATTAATCAGGTCACCATACGGCAACTGTGAGTATGAATAGTTAATGGGCTAAAACCATCGCCCAATTTTTGCATATGCATCTGCTTGCTGTTTTCTTAAGCTCAGATGATCAGAGGCATATTCACATTGGCTAATTAAACAGTGTGCAGTTGCCCCCCCCCCCCCCCCTTTACCCGATACCCTCCTTCTGCCTCAGCGCCCTTTGTGAAGCAGAATGACTTCAATTTGGCGTCCTCATTTGTGAAGAAAAACAAGAATTAACGTGCAGGCATATGAATTTTATGCATAAGTTAAATAGAGATGGGTTTCAAACGACCACGGGCATGTGCCTTGATTTGATAGATATTGAACATATTGAAGAATTGGCCAGGAAACAGTGGAAGCGCTCAGCTGTCAGCGATAAAGATTTCAGGCAGGAGAGCTCTCTTATTGTCACGGCTGGCACAAAATAAGATATTAGTCGGCTTGGATTTTGAGCACAGCTTGGTACTCTAAATGATTTGGAGTGGCAGGAGAGCTTAGCTTACCTTTTCACCTGGGGGAACGGGGATCTGTGCTCCCCCCAAAGCCCAGGGGCAACGCTTTGTCTCACCAGGTGAAGGATGGACCCTCGAGACATCCCTTCAAGTCCTGGCATGGAGCAGGCCCACAGGAGAATGGGACACTAGACCGGGTATCTACAAAAACACACCTGCAGAAAGAGGTGCCACTAGGCCCTCTCTCTCTCTCCCTCTCTCTCTCTCTCATACGTGTGTGGGTAGTGTGTGCGCGCATAAAGTGTGTATGTATGCACACAATAAAAAAATGAGTCATATCATTGGATTGAATCGAGGCCTGAAAACCTTTCTGACTCCAAGCTATACACACTTGCACTCTTGTGTACCGCACACACTGTCTCTCTTCACTGACACACACCCAAACCATCCCAACTGCTTACACATCCAGTCCTTGGCTGCATCCCATTCCCATTATTCTGCTCCCTGCACAGTGCTCTTGTTTGTTTTTCTTTATTATTCTGAACTAACTGAGCACATTCAGGTGATTTGCTAATTATGTCAGATTTCAAAAAGAGGGCGGAACAAGGGCAACTTCATGGAATGGGATGAAGCTTCATCTTATATACCCTCACACAACCCAATCTCCCACACACCCACCAGTCTCTTCCTCTCACCATGCAAGTCTGCAACAAGGCTCTCTAAAGTTTGCTGTTGTCTTTTTTTTGTTTATTTGATTTATAGGCCCTGGTTTGAAGCCTATTCAATTCCCCTAAAACTCAAACTCCAGTAGTTGGTGCTGTAGGTGTAGTTACATTCCTGTAGTCACACTCCAGTTCCCAGTAGTCTTAGCAGTGACACTTCCTGAATCTCACCTGTGATACCAATACTCCTGCAGTCACAGCACTCGTAGTTCTTCACTCCATTGGATGGAAGTTTTATCCCACAATGATTCCTCCCCTCTGCACTCCTTGGACGTTCTTTTATCCTTGAATATATTTGTTTTTTATTAATTTCTATACATCACTTAAAGCTACACTAGGCAATTTCGCACACTGGCAGCTCCGAAAGCGAGAGGTAACTGTTCAAACAATTTGAACTTCAGTACCCAGGAATTATGTGATGTGACGTTAGCAAACTGCACACAGCACGCTCATGTTAACCAAGGCTTTATACCAAAGAGATGAGAGAGGCTAACGATCTAACACTGGTGAGTCCAGCTTTCTCTGGACGGAGCGCTCACTCACTGCTGTTCAGGAGACAGTTTGTATTTCAAGTTTCGATTCATCACTTTCTGTGGGCAGAGAAGTATCCATATCCAACACCAGGATTTTATTTCGGCAAATAGGGAAAATCTACAGGGTCTCAATTAGGGGGGATGGGACGCTCTTCTCTATTGCAGCCCCACTTTGTAATTTAGGCTGATAAGACAGGTGTATTTTTACATAAAAATCTTGCCTAGTGGAGCTTTAATCAATTGACTAGCTCTGTAAGATTAAGTATTGCAGCACTAAGTAATGTTGCCCTGGCTTTTGCTTTTCTAACCCAGTGTCTCTTCTCCCTTGCCCTGCACTGGGCTGGACTGGTGTGTGTCTGTGCATTTCTGTTTTCCTCTGTGCGTGGCTGCACGTGCTCCTGTGTGTGTTTGTGGTTGTGTGTTTGTGTGTGCCTGTGTCCGTGTGTTTCCCCTCCTCCGCAGGTGAGCGAGGTGGAGGTGAACGGGCAGATCGAGGCGGTGTGTGAGTCAGTGTTCAGTGAGATGGAGTCGCAGGCGGTGGATGCCCTGGACCTGCCCATGTCGGGCTGCTTCCGCATGCGGAGCCACAGCTACGTGCGTGCCATTGAGAAAGGCTGCTCCCAGGAGGAGGAGGAGGGGGGGCTCGTGGTGGGCGCCAGGAGGGCCATCTCACCCCCGCGCACCACCACCACTGTCAGAACCATCCAGAGCAGCACAGGTGAGTGGCAACGCACGCTCACACGCGTGTACTCATAAACGTGCGAACATGCATAATCCATAGCACATTACCGATTCATATGTGTGCATGGAGAGGATGCATTATAGATGTGCTGTGTGTGTATAAGTTATACATTATACAGCATGTGTCCACTGTCAGCAGAGAATTACATAAATGAGTACTGCAGTTACTGCAAAGGGTGATTTATCCTTATATAAAGTGTGGACATAGAATCGGCCAGTGGTTTTCTTCAAATCCTGTCTTTTCCAATTCTGCACTGTATATTGTTCATAGTGGAAAGAGTCACCTCGGTTAGCTGACTAGGGAGTAGTTTCACTTTGCAAAGGCAGACCCAAACTCTGTGCATTATTATCCATCTGACCCAGTTTTCCTCTCAGATACAATATGATGAATGCAGAACTGTTTTTTTTCTCATAAGAGCTTATTCAAGCTGTAAAGCTCAGTGGCTGGGTCTTATTTTAGCCCTCTTGTGTGCCTCGTGGTCTGGGGTGCTCGGCTTTCCAGCATTACTGCATGCAGTATTGATGCTGAGTGGTGTTGGCATTCAGCACTGGGCGCTTCTATGTTTCCCACTGCAAATCCAGGCGTCATTCCCTTACATTGTGCGCAGTGAGTCACCGTCGGCCACCGCACATCGCCGTTCTTCTCCGCTTTTGTTTAATTATGCCGATTAAAACACAACATTTCCCCAAACCCGGCCGACGAGGTTACAGTCAGCTAATTAAAATCATTCACTGCAAATTGTGAGGATGGCAAAACCAGTCCCATCAATTTAAAGGGCTCGCTGTTGACTCTGAGCAAACATTCATTTAGTGCCATTTAAGATTTGCTTCAATTGACTTCCTCCAAGACTACTAAACGATTTCCTTTCTACGCAGCTGATAAAAGGCTGGCCAGTTACAAAAATTTGTTAAAATGTGAAGTTGCAGCGAACAACGTTCTCATCACTCATCTATCGACAGTTCAGTCAAACGGCACAGTTAAAGGCAACGGCGGGTTCAGCTGATTGTTCTATTGTGTAGTGGTAGTTATTGATCTATAAAGAGAGATTGATAAGATCAAGAGAGGGACATTCAGAGCTCCTTCCCCCAAGGAAGGGAGAGATAATGAAGACCATTTATCAGGTGAAGTGTTGTTGGGAACAGATCCATGGCTTTCAAGCTAGACAGCTGCTTTGCGCTGCTGAGACGGATAAAAAAACAGATAAAACATGATCAGATACAGTTGCACTTATCCTGCTGTGTCACTCCCCCCAGACCCCACCCCACCCCTCCCTCTCTCTCTCTCTCTCTCTCTCTCTCTCTCTCTCTCTCTTGCTTTCTTACTCACTCCTTCTCTAGCTATCTTTCACACACACCTTGCAGAAGTAATTTTGTTGATCAATAGTCATTTGCCAATGATGTAAAGGTAACACCTTTAAATCCATGTCAGGTAGATAGTAGCTGGAGGTGGCTGAGCAGCGTGCGCGCATGCGTGTGTGCGTGCGTGTATGTGTGTGTGCGCGCATACATGTCAGCAGCAGCGGCAGCAGCATAACAGCTGTTGGCCATCCATTTTGTGTGTCTGATTTTGTCACATGATGAATGGACATTGTGGAAGTACAAAGTAGAGATACTAGTCTGGTGTGTGGGCAGGAAAGATCCAGCGTCATCTTGTTGCATCCAATCGAGCCCGGTCCTCTGATTGGCTTGTGTAGCTCTTTGTGGTTTGATTGGCAGTGTTTTCCTCTGACCTTTGACCTTAATTCACTGCCAACCTTATTGTGTCTTGGAATCAATTGCAAGTGAGGCGAGAGAGAGAGAGAGCGAGAGTGAGAGAGAGAGACAGACAGACAGACAGAGAGAGAGAGAGAGATTATGGGGCAATGTGGGGAGCAGTACTGTGGTAGGTACTGAAGGTAGGGGATTGCTACAGATTACTGTCATAGCTGTACTACTGAGCAATTCATCACCTCCTTAGATCTCCACTACTGAGTCGTCAGTCACTGTAATTAATTAGCCACCTCTCCTCTTTCTCCTCCTGGGGAGAGGCTGTGATTGAAGAGGAGAGGGAGAGAGAGATTGGAAGGAGAGGAGGTAGAGAAGGTTTCGGTCTGACTGCAGTCTGAGTGAACGTTTGCCTTTCTCGCTCTCTATCTTTTCCCCACATGCATTAACACGGACACATAATGGAGATGTGTTGTAACGCAGCCGTATGCCAGCCATGTGCGCCGGTCGCTGCTCAGAGGATTAGGGCAAACAGTGCAGGATACAACTCAGATATACACACACAGACAGATAAACACATGGTAGCTCTTATGCACAGGTTTGTACAATATGTATTATACAACGTACTGTTCATAATGGAAGTTTGGAGTCTGACAGTCTTTGCTTTCTCACTCATTTTTTCTCTTACTCGCTTTCTGCGATAATAAAAACCTGATCACACCCATAAACTACGCATAAATAATGCTACAATAAGTTCCTACACAGAATACAGTCGCTGCATAAACAGGCTTGTTTATTTCTCTCTGTTCTTCCACTAGCTAAGGGCGATGCATGCATGTAGACGCTCACACACACGCACACACACACACACACACACACACACACACACACACACACACACACACAATCACACATTTCACAGGAAAGCTGCTGGGAGGCCAAAGTGAGAAGTGAAGACGTTGTTGTGGTGAATATTGCATGATGCTTCTGAAGGATGGCTCAGGCACCGGTTCCAGAAAAACAGCCCGCACTTATGGTTTCTGCTCCCACTTGTCCCCCGGCAAACCGCCAAAATATCACACACACACACACACACACACACACACACAGGAGAGACGTAACAGCTTCCGCTCATACTCCTCCCCAGTTTGCCCACTGCGCTGCTCCAGCCCATTATTATTGATGATCTTTTTAATCCTGAGGAAGGAGACCGAAGTAAGGGGTTGTCCTTTGATCTCTTCTCTTTGAACGTCAAGTGGCTGTGGCTGCTATCGTCTGTCTCTCACCCCCTCAAACTGGCATACACGCACGTACACACACACACACACACACACACACACACACTGACAGTTGCTACTATTGCCTGGGACAGACATGTTGGCCTAGACATCAGCTCCTTTGGATCGGTTTAACAAAATCTGGAGCAGATCCTCTCTCTAAAGCTTCAGAAAATCCATAGCAATCGGTTAATGTGAGGATTTTACTGCCTCTAAGCCCTGGCTCCTCCACCCCGCGTCGTCTCCAGTTAACATATTCGTCACCTCTTCAATCTGCTTTGTCTTTCCTTTCCTCCGCCTCCGACGGAGCAACTAGATTCCCTGCTTTTCCACTAGCAGCAGCTAGGTGTGTGGAAAAAAGCAACCTGTTGTTTCACTGAAAGGAGACGTGACCTTCAATTAAAAAGAGAGTACACACAGGTCTTAAGCCTGGGAACTGTGCCATGGTCTCTCTCTCTCTCTCTCTCTCTCTCTCCCTCTCTCTCTCTCCCTCCCTCTCTCTCACTGGCGCGCTGTCAATTATCCAGCCTCATTTTCCCAGCATCTATTTTTCAGAGGTGTGGAGAGATTGGCTGCAAAGAGTTCTCTTCCTCCCCTAGCTCCTGTAATAAGCTATGGGACAATGTTTAATTTAATGGATGTGAATTTCCTATGGCCCGCAACAAAGGCCCAGCGCTCAATAAAGCGCTCCTTAAGTAAGCGTTTGAGGCTCATTTTGCTGATAGACTTGTCACTTGATGGACTACCAGCTCCTGTTTTAGTTTATTGTCGCATCTCTGGACTCACTATCCTATCTGCCTTCACTGTGCTATCTGGAAAACTCAAAATTACTGAAACTAAAAACTCAAAAACTCAAAATACAGAATGACTGCTACTTTCTTGAATAGAATGTTTTAGGCAAGTTCCGTACAAAAGGGGAGAAGTAACAGAACAACAATAAAGAACGTAGATCAAAATATACATGAAGATAAAGAAGTTGTTTACAGTGCAATACAATACACTTTATAGAGGTAGTGGATGATCAGAGCGAGTAACAAGTGTCAGGTAGATTTGCTGTGCTGCTCCAGAAATATGAAAAAATATTAATATAAATATTTAATCCAATGTTTAGATAATGTTTGCATGTTTTATATTTAAATGCATGGGAGCACTACTGCGTGCTCTCCAGCTGGATGCATACTGTAGTAGCAGAGGATAAAATAAAGCCTGTACAACACTGCCCCTAGAGGCTGGATGTAACACAGCACTGCACTTCTCTCCTAGGTGTGTGAGTGGGTGGATGAAAACCACCAGACAGCTTGATCCAATTAAGGACAATCGTTGCCGCCACTGGCATGTTTCCAATAGCGCTGCTCGGAGAGAGCTTGTGAGAATAAATACCTTCGAATTTCCCAATGTTCTAAATATAAGTGGAAGGGATGCAAACAAGACCCAAGTCTGGTCAAATCAAGATCAAGCCAAGATTTTGACCAGATCTACCCTCACACCTCCACCAGCCCACGCAAATTTAGAAGAGCAAGGATGAAATTTGTTTGTCACATGTCAAGATGACTCATCTGTTAAAGTAAAGTACAGGAAAAAAAAAACTCTGCTCCGGGGCCCTGCTTGTTCCTCTGCTGTGTGTGTGTGTGTGAGCGGGTCCCATCTCCAGGTGGGTTTGAGGAGGACTGCAGGTGAAAGGCCCCTGTGGCTGTATTAGGTCTGACAGAGCTATTGGTCCTGATGACACTGACCTGAGCGCTGTTTCTCTGCTCCATGCTGCTGAGGTCGGTTACCGTGGATTTGGCCATCTGCTTGCCTGTTGTGTCTGTTGACAGAGACTGATCAGGTCAGAGCAAGGGCAAAACCAAAGGTAAACACGTAATCCCCGAGGCTGTATGAATAAAGTGTATTAGGGTAAGGATGCTAATCTCTGATGCTTTTGCCTCTTAAAGTGCAGTTAAGTCCATATTCCATATTGTCATGTAATCTGACTGGTGATCGATTCTGCGATTTAAGTTTTTATGCATATAGGCTGACTAATGGTGACCTTCATTTATACAACATAAAATGAAAAAGAACAAATCTTGATCTATATCAGTGTTGCAAAAAAAGTGTCACAGGCATATGCATGGTGGTAAAAGATGCAATAACTATGACCTCCAGGTGGTGATCACCATAATAATAATAATAATAATAATAATAATAACAATAATAATAATAAAATTAACTTGTATAGCTCCTTTCTAAAAACTGTTTACAAAGTGCTTTACAGAAAACGAGAGAAACAACTAAAAAAAAAAGACAGACAGCAATACAGAAGACAGACAGTAGTATAAAAGACAGAAGTAATAGAAAACTAAATCATTCTAAACTAAATCTTTTTTTTTAACTGAAAATATCTTTTATCCTCATACAGCTTACATCAGTTTGGGGCTACTTACTGTGAATTATTATTTATGTCAGAATACAAAGTGGGTGAATGGAGTTCAGGTGGGGTTGCCCTGCACTACATCTCTAACCCTGCTGGGTGTGAGAATGCTCAGTGCAGAACCAGCTAATCCTCTGTTTAGTGAAAATGGCTACTCGGCCACAAGGTGGCAGCCATGAGTTTATGTACCATATTCTCTGTTTGGCTGAATATTTTTAGTGTTCCTGGGAATCAAAGTAAGGTGAAACCATCACTCCTTGATGGCTCATATGCTGCATTTGCTGTATGAAGTATCAAAAAGATGGAGGATATTACAATGTATGTTGTGTGTTTTATATTTGGTTTTGTTTAGAACGGCTCCCATATGAAAAAAAGATCTATAGTAATCCTATAATACCTGTTAGAGAGATACTACACAGTTAGGTTATCACAACACAATTAAAAGTGTAAGAATATCATAGTGATACCACAGGAGATTTAAAACAAAAAATACCACAAAGCACGATAAGACCATTATAAACACACTACTGAACACCACAAACACACGAAAAGTCCCTATAGAAATATTACAAGAATATTATAGTGTTTTTCGTAAGTTGTGAACGGGACTGTCCCACCCAGGGCAGAATGAGTCAGAAAGTGCACGCGCGTGTGTGTGTTTGTGTGTGTGTGTGTGTGTGTGTGCGCGCGTGTGTGTGTTGGGAGGAGGGGGGGTGACGCGCGTCCACATCCTGACATAAGATCCAATATCGTCAGAGTGAGAGAGGAAAAGAGGGAGCAGAGAAGAGTCCTATCATCTCATCTCATCTCATCTCATCAGAGAAGCGCCAGTTGTTTTGAAGCCGCAGCGTTTATGACATTGCTTCAGTGTTTCTACCGCGCGCTGCTCGGCATGTGCGACTACTGGATCCGCCTTTGTGAGTAAAAGCCGCTGTTCTGTTGTGTTTCTGTTGTTTGTGCCAGAGCGAGAGGCATGACTTGATAGCGAGCTGCGTTTGCGTCAAGGCATACAGAGGCATAGTGATGCCGGAAGTCAGGCTACGTTGCCTTCAAAATAAAAGACTAACGTGTGCGTGCGTGTATGTGTGCGTGCGTGGGGGAGGGGGGTAATTACTGTAAGTATTAAGATGTACAGAAAATCTTATTACATATAAATAGAGAACACAGAATGGAATCACTAGAAATTTGAAATTCTATATTTCCTGATGAGAGTGTCAAATTTCA
Organism: Centroberyx gerrardi; assembly: GCF_048128805.1. NCBI lineage: Eukaryota > Metazoa > Chordata > Actinopteri > Beryciformes > Berycidae > Centroberyx > Centroberyx gerrardi. The sequence goes on from NC_136018.1 coordinate 9,403,153, forward strand.
GGCTAAAATATTAGGGCTGGATGATTTGAACCTCGAAAATATACTATACAGCCTAAAGGGATTTCTACGATCTAAGAAGTTAATTAATCCATAACAGCATACAAATTGTTCCTAAAGGCTGCAGAGTGGGCGATCCAATACCTGGTGTCAAATCAGTCAGACTAATCCACCAATGAATGCCCCGCGTTTCAATATATTCTTTATTTTCACGTTGGTACTTTGTATTTCTCAAGAAACGTTGCACCACGTTTTTCAATAAGGGTTTTATTTTGAAAGTAATGGGAACCGGAAGTGGTATATGTTATTGTGTGTCGCTTGACAATGGAACTATCAGCGCCCATCCCAGCTTTTCTGCTTATTCACGCTTCAGATGAAAATCTACGAGGCTACTTGTATTGTTAATATAAAACGAGGCAATTATAATGATAGTGACAACGCCAGTGACAAGATCCCAATCATAATGAAATAGGGAATGTGAGAATTTTTTGGTGATAAACGCAAATAAATAGGATTATCATAAGAGTATGGTCATGATATTTAAAAACTAGTAATAAATTCATTGTTAAAGTGACATTAGACTAATAAGAAATAATAGACTGAATTATGTGAGTATAGTTTATCTACTTTATTTTACTTTCTTTAGGCCTGTAAGCCTGTAGGCCTGTAGTCCACAAGTCTTGACACTGTTACTGAATAGAGTTTTTGCTCTTTCCCATGCCCATGGCAAGTAGTTTTCCCTCCAAATCAGTCACCATGTGAGCATGCTGAGATTAGCCTGCGAGCTGTTTGCTCTCAGGACCGCTCACTCATGGTAGCCGGGAAATGCTGAACAGCTTCCAGCTCCCAGTCTATTTTGGTGTCTGATCCTTGATGTGGGACAACAGGTGTGGCCTACATCACACAGCGCACGCCTGGCACAGCATCACAACACAAGTCTCTGCAGTTATTTAGGTTGTATTCAGGGCCGGTCTGGAGCCGCAGTTCATCCACGGTTCATCTCAGGCTTCTGTGACAGTTGAAGTGAGCATCAAGGAGGCAGAGGGGAAAGATGCTAAGCCCTCAGGCCTCATGGGAAACAGCGGTGTCAATTACTGGAGCAAGGCATGCTGGGGGAGACGGAAGGTCCCTAACACCCTGCTGTGTGACAGATGAGCAGTCTGTGGCCCCACTTCTCCAGCAGACCATCTGTGTTTGAGTGAGTCATGCACACCATTCAGTTCATGATGCCAGCGATGCCGCCTGCTTGCTCACCTATCCGCTTTCTGCTTGCTATTTTCAGACGAGCTGTGAGACTCTCCTGAGCTCAACATGCCAGGGACACACACACACACACACACACATGTCCAACTAGGCCATAGTCATGTGGGATTACATCAGTATCACTTATATGACAGAGGCCATCCTGAATATGTCTTGTGTAGCATTTAACATGCGGCTCAGATGTTGACACATTCATTCAGGAAGGTCTTAGTCACAGTGACCCTCCATCATCAAGCCATAAATAAAACCACAGCAAAATTAAGGGTTGAGTTAGTAGTACACAGTAGTGTCTTTTCTACTTATTTATATATAAAGAACATGTTTCTAATTTCTGTATTCCATATTTGAGTAAGCAGTCGTGTCTGGCAGTAACAACTGTAAGTAACTGCTCATACTTTCAACTCATACAGGTTACTTAACTTGTTTAAATTGTTTACATTCTGTTTACCTTCTATTTCATTGCTTTATTGTCTTTATTTGTTTTACTGTATTTATTGCTTATTTCATATGCCTGCTGAACCCTATTACTTTTGCTGCTACATCCACCTAATTTCCCCACAGGGATCATTAAAATGTGATTTACAAAATGTTCCCACTCATCAGTATTGGCGCTAAATTCAATGTGAAAGCCCATTTGGAAGTGGCAGCTGTTTAAATGCGTTATGTATTGGCGTTTAAACTGGCAGCAAAAAGTTCCTGGGGCGATGTTAGTTTTAAAGAACAGAATCATTGCTTGATAAATGAGGTTTATTGTATTTCAATACAGAGTGGAACAAGTTTATTAAGATGTTAGCTTCTGGCTTGGCATCATTACTTGTCGAAGTGTCCAAACAACAACATCCACATTTAATAATTAGAAATGTGTGTTGCATGTGTGGTATGATCCTGGAAAACCAAATGATTTTAATTAGGGATGAAGAACACAATAATGTTGTTAGTGATCTGTCAGTTTTATTAGCAATTAACTGATTCATCTAAACAGCTATTTCTACGTTTATTAACACGCATTATGGAGTATGTCATTGTAACCAAACTACATTTTAGCTTGTTGCCTGAGTGCAGACCCAAATAAAATAGTGCATTATGGGTATTGACAGCTACTGTTTTGTTATATTTAAGTGTATAGACTTACCCTGCTATTGTAGCTTGTAATGGGCTAAAGAGCTGAGTTCTAAGATGGACTGGGGAACAAATTGTTAATCCAATCTTTGTGTTCCTTGTCCATCCCATAATGCATAGCCTGTTGAGTATGGTGAAAACAGCCTGCATACATGTATTAACTAGTATGTTTTTGAAGGCTTTGAAATACGCTTTGAAATAGACACCATGCTCCAATGGATACTTCAAACCAATATATGATAATATTGTAGATTATGAGTTGTGTGTGTGTGTGTGTGTGTGTGTGTGTGGTGTTTGGAGAGTGGATGGCTGACTTGTGTTTGTAAAGGAGTATATCCAGTTGCCTCAGGTCTGTTGTACCTCTGTGTTACTATGGGGACTAATGTAGTTAGTCATGGCTTGCAATGATCTCTCTCTCTCTCTCTCTCTCTCTCTCTCTCTCTCTCTCTCTCTCTCTCTCTCTCTCTCTGCCTTATCTACTGTCAATTATCCAGTCTGATTTTCCCAGCAACACAGATTTTTAACACCACACACACACACACACACTGTCTTCGCCGTGTCTATTAAGAAGCAATTATCATGCTAAAGCTAAGTTGATGAAACACTTGTCAAGAGATAGAGGGACACTTTTAACCCAGTCATCTAGCTAAGGTATGAAGTGTCCACATATCATTTTGGATAAATAAAGATGTGATGACAGGCGACTCAAAACACAGCCTCCCTGGCTCGGGTGCTGCCATGACGACGACAACGACAGAATGACACGGGTCAGAGGTGGGAAGAGCACCAAAATGTCCTACTCAAATACAAGTACTGTTACGTGGCTGAAATTTTACTTAAGTAGATGTAAAATGCTGTAAAAATCTAGTTGAGTAAAAAGTAGCAAGTAAAAGTTACTGAGTTACTTAAATTGTTACATACAGTTTGATTTTTCCCACCTAATGTAAAATGGACGAGAGGACAGAGAGTCCAAACTAGGTTCTTTTAATTGAAAAGAAAAATTTTACAAAATAAAATGCATCAACAAAATAAGGCATGAATCAACACAACATTTAGGAATATGTTAGTGGTGGTTTCTGTGCAGACCATCCTTCTTTTCTTCACCACCATTCTCAGGCCAAGGCCAAGGCCTTGGATCTGGATGGATGGTCAGTCACTGACTTTCCCCACCTATTCAGTGTTTCCCTCACTCACTAACTTTATCTTTCTCTTACCTAATTTTACTTCCCCATTCACTTTTCCTTTTTAATAACCCTACTAATTATTTCCCTCAATTACCTAAAAGAGGTCACTCTGGGCAACGTTTAATTGCAGCTTTGTATTAGCCCACATAAAATGCAGATTGAAGACAGAATAACAAAGACAAAGCGGTCGGGTGAAAATGTGGTGCTTAATTGGCAGGATAATGCACTGTGCTATGGAGAGTATGCACCTCTCCTCCCACAACTCCATTATCAACTGATTATTGTTTACTCTCTTTGAATACACTGTTGATATTGCATATTCATGACTATGTTGAGCGTTCTGTAATGCATGTCATTATTCGATCTGTGATTAAAAAAACAACAGAAAATGTCCATCCCTATTATTCAATTATGTTATTACAGTGTTTCTTTAGCCAATAATAGTGTAGCTGGACGGATGGCTTTTTATCTAATATTAACCACTATGATGGATACATTTGAGCATTTAATGTTAGTTACTTAACATTACCTCCATATGGTTGTGCAGGTTTGATGCAAATGCAGTCTACAATTGACCAATTTCTGATGCAATGCTTATAGAGACAAAATGTGTATTCTATAATGGATGTTAGAAAATGTAGCAAAGTAAATACTTCAGTCAAGACATCCTCAAGTAATAGTGAAATTACTGACTTCAAAAAAGTTCATGTACACCAAAAAGCTATTTGGTTACAGTAATGAGAGTAAATGTAATTCATTCCTTCCACCTCTGGCATCAGCAAAATATATGACTAAACCATAACTTATATATATGCTGAGTGTACAAAATAGCAATCCAGTGCAGCTCTTGAGTTTTCAATTTGTCAATTTATTTGTGTCATTTAGAATTAAACAATTTGTCTTAATAAGCATCTGATGACAGTCACCACCTGTATTTACCAAGGTGTATTTATCTGGGTCATCAATCAGTCCAAGCTCTATTGATTTGCTCTCACTGTGTTTGCCTCATCCAGCCCCTCAGCTGATCTCTCTAGTCTCCCTGGGCCTAAAGAGAGGCTGAAGGCTCTCTGTCTTGCTCCTGCAGTTTGTTAGGTGCTGCAAACGGCAAGAACACGTATTGTCGGCACATTTCTCTGATAATCCTAAATTGCCATTTTACCTTGTTCATCTGGGGAAAAAATGTGGCCATGGCAAATAAGCAAATCAGGCGGCTATGACAGCACATAATGAAATGAATCAGAGTTTTCTCAAGGTATGAAATTACACCAGCTTTCCCTGTGAAAATAGATGTGTTGTTTTGATGCCATAATAGTAGCTGATGTGACAGCGCTATGAGCAATGTGCCTCTGAGGAGAGAAATTGCCTCTTGTCTCGATCAGTGACTTTGCATCAGAGACAATTCCCAGAAATACATTTTTAAACTCTAGTTTTTCACCACTAGAGGGGGCTGCATCCCTTCATTGGATTTAGCCCATGACAGCCTTTTCATGTTTGACCACAGCACTAGGGCTCAGCACACATGGCAAGTCTAGAGTCTTACCCTGTGAGATCACTTAAGAACGTTATTCCAGTCAGATTTTTAGGTCATATCTACAATTCAAGTGTGTGTGTGTGTGTGAGAGAGAGACAGCGAGAGAGAGGAAGAGAGAGAGAGAGAGAGATGTGAGCAGGATGGGACAGAGTGTGGAGTGTGAGATACTGTACACTTGAGGCGTGACTGACATGCAATGCATTGCCTACTGTACATGTGTGAGACTGAGAGACAAGGAGATCAAACAGCACTCGCACTGGAATGCTCCTTTGAGCTCCATCAATCCCTCATGCCATGCCTGTTCAGTCACACACACGCACACACACACACACACACGCACACACACTAGTTCTCTATTTCCTGGCCTGGTGTTAATTACAGGGACAGATAAAGCCCTGCCTTAGCAGCGTGCCCCTCTGCATGTGAAATACACCTGTGTGTCAGTGGATCAAAGCTGCCATCCGCTAAGGTGGAATTATTATTCAAAGAGTGGATGTAAATTAAACAGTAGTCTGCTGTCATCTCTCTGTCTCTCCATCTCTCTCTCTCTCTCCATTTCTCTCCCTCGCTCTCCCTCGCACACACACCTGCATAATGCTGTCATTCCACATGCTTTGATGCTGGAAGTAGGTGTGTTTGACAGGAAACAAGGGCTGGGTCTAGGCATGTGGTGACACACTAGCACACGCACCACACACACACACACACACACATAAGGGGAGAAAGACACTATTCTCTGTTGTGGTTGCCAGCCGTACCGCGATCAAGCAGTACCTTTCTTGTGTGTGTGTGTGTGTGTGTGTGTGTGTGTGCACGCATGCGTTTGTGCCTGTAAATGTCTACAGTGTCAGTCAGTCTGTGTGTGGCTTCTCCCGCTGCAGCTGTGGGATCAAGCCCAAACTGGGAGCTCGATGTGGGTAAACTGTGATTTGGCTATCTCTCTTCCTGGAGGAGATAAATCCTAGCCATGCTGGTGTGTCAACCACTCAGTAATTACTTCATCCTGTCACGGCTGTCTGAGAATGCAAGCCAGTGGGAACTTGCACTGTCGCTCTCTCGTGGCACGAGGGGGAAAGAATCGGCGTCTCTTTTATTTTGCCCTGTGTGAGCTTACGAGCGTTAGTCATCGGCCGAACGGCTCCTGAGGAATCACATCTAAGTCACAATTCTCAGTTTTACATCAGCGGATTTATTGCCTATTATTCCCACATGGGATGGCTTAGGTTAATCGCAGCGTGTTAGTGATGTTTGTCACGGATGTGTTTGGACTCTTAACTTCCCACTGAATCTAACCTGCTGTGTGTGATTTAGCCCGATCCACAGCAACAGCAGTCAGCGCATTCTAATCGGTCTAATATCAAATTTTAAAACTGATTTGATCATGAAGTGAATTGGCCTCTTCCTGTGAACTGCGATGAAAGGAAGGAGCAAGACTTGACTTGCAATATGAAACCTTTCACTAGGGGTCATCATAGCTTCAGATCATCATCATTGTGTGAACAGTTGCTTTGAAGCATGCTTGCTGCACAAATGTATGTAGGCTGGTCAAACCTTCAAGTGTTAAATATGGCACACATTCTGCACAACATGACATTCTGATGCAATGTGATCTTAAATGCTTATGCAAGTGAATTGCAACTGTAGTTCTTCTTGAATATTTTGCAGAATGCAAGCAGAAGTTGCTTTATCATAATTTTCATTACCTGTAATTATTTTCATGGCCTGAATCGGCAATGATTTCCTGCCCGTACATGCTCTGAACCAGAATAAAAGTCAATACTGGTAAACCTCCGGGACTTCAAGCTTTGGTTTGTGGCTGCTAGGTGTTTATGTTTACTTACGACTTAATTGGTCCCAGCTTGTTTGGGCCTGGAATGCTTTGATTATGGCCACTCAGGGAGGAAGAGTGGCGTTTGGATATCTTTTGACACAGGAAGCGCGGGGCAGGAGAATGTCATTCGTTCCTCTCCTCCTGTTCTCAGTTAAAAAGATGGAGAGGGAGAGAGGGGGAAAATGAGAGGGGTGCAGGGAGGAGCTGACAGGACTGTGGCAAATGCAGTGCTGATACAAAGAAGGGCCACGGCGGTGCACCCCCGCTGTCTCCACTCTTTCTCTTTCTCACTGTCTCTCTTTCGCTGCTCGGAGAAAGACATGCGCATTATTCTGACACTCGGATACACAGAGAACACATGGGACCGGTTTCCCGCTGAAGTGAAGGAGTCAGCACCGCATTTTCAATCATGTTTACTTTGAGGATTACTTTCCCAGATGTAGACTTTTTAATGTGAGTGTCAGGCCAGGTAGACAGCAGCGGCAGTTGTGTCAGGTAGGGGCTGTCCCTCCTCCCTCCGCTCTTCCTGTCTGTGTTTTGGCATCAGAAAGAGCAAAGGAAAAGCAAAGCCCCTAGAGGATTTCCTCGCTGTTGACTGTGGATGATCCTCATGGCTCCTACATGCTAAGGCTGGGCAGGGCAGGGCCCGCAAACTCAAAGCCCCGGGGGAATGAAAAACACAAGAGGGGTTAGGATGCCAAATTAAATCTCCTCCAGGCTGGCTGGCTGCGTTTTAGGGGAAAATAAAAATGGCCCCTCTAGATATGCATGCTCTTTGCTCTGTCCTCTAGACAGAAACTTTTAGGACTAAGTTTACTTCAGACAAGTCCTCTTGACAGCCAAGATGTGTGTTTGAGAGTTTGTCCATGCTGCTCTCACTGTTCTGGAGGGGAGGGGGCAAGTTGGAGTAAAAGTCAACCTCTCTGTGTGTATTCCTCTTGCTCAAGCTGAGGAATGGTGCATGGCGGTGGCTGTAAGTGGGTGGTTTGGGCTGTGCAGTGTGGGAGGCCAGGCCCCAGCGCAAATTAAAGACTTCTCTGTGAAAGTCCCAGACTCAGCTACAGCAGTGTGTACATGTGTTTGTGTGTGTGTGTGTTTGTGCCTATGTGACTGAGTCTGTGTGCAAGTGGCTGGCGGGGGAGAGACCCAGCCTTCGCTTTTTTTTTTTTTTTTTTTTAACCAGTCATTAAAAATAAGCCACAACTCACCCCCGGTACACACTGAGAGACAGCAACAGGGAGAGAAAGAATGCATCTCCCTTTTCCCCTCCCTTTCTTTTTAGCTTTGCTGCTTCACTAACCAAGTAAAGAGGGGAGGAGAGGGGAGGTTGTGCTCGAGGGGACTGATTCCACTCCGAGGTTTTAAGACACACACTCAGACCCCCTCCCCGCCCCTGTAAAAGAGTAGCGGGCCGTTTATTCTGGCCAGGAGAGAGAGAGAGAGAGAGAGAGAGAGGGAGAGAAAAGAGAAAGAGAGATGAATGGGGAAAGGAATGCAGGAGACAAACGAGTGCTCTCGGCAGGAGAGTGGGAATGCTGGAGAGGCCATTGTTCCTCCCCCACGAGATTCTGCTGGGAGTGGATGTAAACACACAGGAAGAGAGGGAAGAGGGGTGTGAAAAATCACACCTGAGAGGCTGATAGAGCTCTGTGGCATCTACTCAGAAATATATATATATGTATCTATAGTCTGATACGTGCGTTATGCGCTTTGGACACACACAAGCGCACACACACACCATTACTTAGCTGCCATCTCGTCTTTCCCTCGCCCCCCTCCGCCCCTTCGACAGGATGTATAGGGTCAGAGGGTCAGGACTGGAAACCACAAAGACAGAATGCGTCAGTGTGGCCTGGCTCTTGTTCCACCCCCCCACCCACTCCACCCCCACTCCCCGTTGTACCTCCTACCTCTCTGTCTCCCCCTCTTTTTCTGTTCCCTCTCTCTCTCTCTCTCTCTCGTTTTCTTCTTTTCTCTCCGTCTTCTGACTTTCCATCGGCCCAGCCCCCTTCACCTCTGCTGCAGACCCGAGCCTGACGTTTGGTTTTGGGCCCAGATGGCTTTAGCATGCCTCTGGCTGAGGATTAAGCCGCCAGTGTCTCCTTTCCCCTCCATGTGCGAGTGGTCGGGACAAAGAACGTCAAACAGGGGAGCGGGGGGAAGGAATGCGAGGAAAAACCCCAGGACTGTGAACCGACACCCGACACTGACGTTTCACGGCATTCCTGGAAGAGTAAACGCAAACCCTTGTAAAGACCGCTCGCCAGCTTTCCTGTTACATTTTGTGCCCAGTAACTTTGTGAACCAAGTTTTGACTTCTTGTCTTTTTGAGTGCAGTAGATCCCCCAGAGTCCATGTAGCATGAACACCCTGTCTTTTTCTGTGAGGTTGGAGGAAGAAGTGAACTTTTGACCACATACCGCTGCATTTGTATGTAAATAGCAGCTGCAGCGAGCGGTGATTCTTCATGTAATGACATGACATCGGCATTGTGTTTCAGCCCTCTTAGTTAGGCTGACTCAGTGTGGATGTGTGTGTGTGTGTTTTCTGTCAGTGTCTCTGTCTGTTTGTCTGTCCGCCTGTGTGTTTGCTGTTTTGTCCCGTTCCTCTTTTATTCTCCAGGCTGGCGGTCTTGTTTCCCTGTCCTCGGCTGTAACTCCAGAGACGTTTAGTTCTTGCCGACAGTCTGTCATGTTTCTTTTTTATCAGGGAGCTGTGTCAGTACTTGGAGACAGTGTGGTGGCAACACTGTTCTGAGGCTGTGTCGCTGTGTTTATTTTTAGTCACCACACTCACTGGCCTAAGTGGCCTCTATTAACCACTTAGCGACAGAAAATGCCACACCAAGACGACTCTCTGTCCACTCTTCCTTCTCTCACTCATCTCCGTCTCTCTGTCACGTACATGTTAACATAGTTTTATATTTTGGGCCTTTTTACGAGTCTAGTCACTGCACAAGCACAATTTCCTTAAACTAAGATAGTTTTATGTTCTGAGTAATTGAATTCCCTCTCCTACACGACTCTCTTTAGGTATGCTAGGACTTGCCCATGCTGTCATTGCCAGCACATGCGGTGTGTCATTCCAACACCGAGCCAGTGGACTCTTAGCTTAGTCTCAGTCGGTGAGCAATACTCTGGGAAATGAGTGCAGTGAAAGCATGCGTGAGATGTGTGGGTGTGTTAGCTTTAGCATTAGGGCTAACGCTCAGGTTTATGCCCCGCGAAGCAGCTGGAATGTTAATACAGGAACTGAAGGAAATGGCACGGCAAACTTATCCTGTCTTATCCCCCTTTCTCTCTATCTCCCCCTCTCTCTCTTTCTCCTCTTTCTTTCTTTCCCTCCTTTTTCTTCCTCCCCTGATGTTGAGTCACTTAGAGATATCCTCTCTCTTTCACCTCCCCGCAGGCAGGTCTTTTGGACAGAAACAAAGGAGTGATGTGTCTCTTCATGTGGTTGCGGACTAGTCAGGCCTAAGCCCTTGGCAAGGAGCACCAGAGAACAATGGAAACGGCCCGGAGCCCCTACAGGGCAGGTCTAATGAGAAAACCCCCTTCATGTTAGAAACACTTACTGAGCAAGCTCCTCAAAGTCCTCAGGAGATTAGCCCACATGTTTCAGTAGTGTACAGGGTGGAACGTTAGGGTCACATATTTATGCCAACTCTTGGATGATTATAACTGACAGCGCTGTATATGTCATCCAGCTGGTATTTACAGTGTCGATGTTGACAATTACGCAGTCGTTAGAGTAATTGTTAGTAATTTTCAGAATTAGGTGGACATAAAACAATCAGTCGCATATTTCGGGACTGCTCCTGGTTATTTTTTCCTAAGTTTCGTTCCAAAATTAGGTCTTAACTGACACAATGACTCTCACAGAATGGTTGATTGCGCAGAATGTAAACAAATTATGGCACTTTTTAAAAGATAAAAGCTAACTTAGTTCTTGGCTGATAACGCTTTCACAGACTAGATCACAGAGATTTTAGAGATCTTCAGCGATGACCTTTATGTGATAATTTCCTCCCCTCAAAATGGTTATGTAGTGTTTTGGAAATGAACTCTCGATTTTCATTCCTCCCTCCCTTCTGTTTTCTGCACTCAGCATGTCTCTCCCTGCCTGTCACTGATTGACAAGGCGAGGAGAGCGTGGGCCCATAAAAGAGGAATGCAGGTAACCAGGCTCTCTATTTGAACTTGGAACACAGGAAAGTGGGTTAAGTGGATTGAATCTATTGCCTAACAGGGAGCAGCTGCCTGCCAGATTTAGCATTGGCTGACAGTTGTAAACACACTCTTATCTGGTGATGCAGGGGACACGAGCCTGGGAGAGCAGTTACACACTGTTGACATGGGTTTCTGTCTGGAGCACACTGAGCACACTGTTTTGTTGATAGCACTGCTTTGACTGGTGCTCTGAACACACCTGGGGCATATTTCACAAATGTTTTGTACTGATATGCATGCTTATGTTTAACTCAAACTCAGCTGTTATGGAAAAAAACAAATCAATTTGAATGGAACGCAGTGCATTCAAGAGCTTTAAAGAGTAGCAGTTTGTCCAGGATGTTTATAACACTGGTGCCATTTGCACTGAATCCTCCCTGCTTCACAAGCACTCACACATGCTAAATATACTTCTTTAAAAGGCACTCACAGACTGCTACCTTCCCCACACTCACACACACACACACACACACACACACACACACACACACACATACACACATACATGCACACACAGTGAGCTATTGTGTCTGACTCTGAGAGAGTTCAGGCATCTGGAGAGCAGAAACCCTCTCCAGTGACCTCTGACCTCTGGTGGCTAGAGAGCTGTAGACTGACATGAGGGCCTCTGGGAGACTTTCAGGTGACTCATAAGGCTGTCAGAGGACTTTTAAAGGACTATTGTATGTAGTGTGTGCAGGGTTTGTTGTGTCTCTGTCCTATTTGTTACTTATTGCTGTCTTTTTTTTAGCACAGCATAACTTTTTGAAACACAAGGCTGTTTTGTAAAACTTTTTTTGTGTTTTATGGTAGCTAGTAGTACTGGTGGCCATGCTGAATAGTTTGGGATATGCCTTGTGCTGCCATCAGCTTGTTTATAATGTGCTACATAGCTGTTCACAAGAGCAGTGCAACGTCACACGGTGTGAACTTTCAGGTAATTGTCACCACATGACATTGTCCCGGAAACCCAGTGACAAGGCTGTTTGACAAGGTTTCAAAGACAAACTGGTTGGTGGAGTTTAGCATTCGGCTGCACACACTGCCAAGGCCAGTGCTTCGCCTCTGCACGCTGTAAACATCATTAGATATTCATTTGCAACACACTGGCACTTGATTGCTCACTCTATGCTGATAGCCTGGTGTTTACTTGTCTGATTTTTAGTTATGCTAGCTGCTTCCCATTATTCCCGCCGTGTTTTCTTGTTGGCTCGTGTTTAGCCGAGTGTCAGTGCAGCTGCAGTGTAGCCTGTCAAGGTAAACAAACGGCCAACAGAAGCTTCCCTCTGCCTGCTGCTGTTCAAACGCCAAGCCTCCCAGCAAACTTCATGTTGCTACGTGTCGCCATGGTGACGCTATCACAAAGGACTCCAGCTGGTTCTGTGTGTGTGTGTGTGTGTGTATGTGTGTGTGGGAGAGAGAGAGAGAGAGAGAGAGAGAGAGAGAGAGAGAGAGAGAGCAGACGGAGCCAGGCAGTGGCTCTCCAGCCTCCCTCCACCCTCCTCCTCCTCACTCTTGTTCCTCCACCCCCTCAGCTCTTCTTGTCTGTCTGCTATTCTCTGCCCTCTCCCCTCTGGCAGACCCTCATCCCAAACACAGTGCAGCTGGGCTCAGCTGTCAATGTTCCCCCATACCAACCGCCCCCTTTCCTGGCCTTTGTATTTGTTTGGATGGTGGTGGATTTGCCCTTGGCCCCCGCGCGGGGGAGCCCGATACTGTTAGCTAGCTTCTTAAGCCAAACTGCTCTTTGAAGTGGCCTACTCTGTATCACACAGATACACAGATTGGAGATTACAAGGCAGTTCCCTGCCTTCAATCTGTCCACTAAGTAACATGAACTTGCTTGATTGTATAAAGGAAATGGCATACACCTACACACACACACACACACAGTCTTCAAATGGGACACTGTGATCAGCGGAGCCAGAGAGGTGGCTAACTAGTCTGTTTTTTTCTCTCTGAGCTAGAGAAATGAATGGAGACTTTGCTTTGTTTCAGGGGAGGAGAGGGCTTTCTTTGATATTATCAAGCCCTGGGGAGGGGGTGGGCTTTGCCAGAAGGACTGCTATTCACACCGACTTGTCGGCATGGGACTTTTGAAGCATTTGTCAAAGAGGGATTTGGCCGAGTGCCACTAGAGTTTTGTCATTCACAAACTCTTCTCTTCTGTGGAATGACAATGCTCGCAGCAGGCTGCACCTCTGCAAGGGAAGACAACTGACATTCCACAATCCCACTTCAATTAAGTGAGGGAATTTGTCGCTGGTTCTTCTTGCACACAAGAAAATATGAATGCTGTCTTTTTTTGATCCTGTGATCAAAGTCGCATTAACTTGATATTATGAAGAAATGAGAGAAAAGCTGTGTGTGCCAGTCAGTGTGTATCTGTGGTGGCGAAGAGGGTTTTCCACATTCCCTCTTAAGGGTCTGGTGGAATCCAGTGTCACATTCCGCCTTCCGTATAACACTGTGTCCTTGACTGTGTGTGTGTATGTCTGTGCATGTGTGTGTGTGTGTGTGTGCGTGTGTGTCTGCATGTCTGTCTGTGTGTGTGGGAGGTCCAGGGCGGTATAGTACTCTCATGCTTTCATGGCTGCAAGAAGACCAAACTATTTTTCCCCTCTGTGGAAACTTGGCCTCCGTCTTATCAGGACAGTTGTTTTGGTCAACGATTTTTCCCCTCACTGCTGTCATGGTGGTGCGGCGCTGAGCAGCCAAAAAGGGATTAGAAGATTTCACATACTCTGTTTTTTGGAACACACAAATTCTGGATTTTTCAAATCTGGCAACGATAATCCATGTGAGCGATTCATTTTTTGCCAAATGTTTGATGGCACACTAATACACACACTCGCACACAGTCTCTGGTTTGGTCCAGATCGTTGTTGACAACAGTTTCAGATGGATGGAGAGTATATCAGTGGCAGGAAGTCTGTGGTCTCCATTGATGTGGAGAGTTTGAAACGTTAGGTTGGGCTGTGTCAATGTATTTGTGTGCCGCGTGTGTGTGTGTGTGTGTGTGTGTGTGGGCCCTTCTGCGCATACATGTGTGTGTGGGCATGTTCCGACTCCTGAGTGTGTTTACTTAACCTGTCTCGGCATTCAAAGCCCCTGTCATTCTCCGGTGTGTCTGGCCCTCGCAGTGACAGCCAGGTGGGGCGCGGCGCGGCACGGCGTCTCCTGTTTCATACAGCGCTTTACTGAGTGCATGAAAACCCTCTGTTCTTTAACCCTTCTCTTGGCCTGGGAGGAACACACACACACACAGTCACCCCACACGCACGCAGACACACACCCACACGATGTGTGACTTTTAGATGACTTCAGGGGATAGCAGCTCTGAAAGGGCTGACATTCTATCCTTTGAACCTCCATGGCTGATAGGGGCAGGACCTCGCCCTCCCCGCTGTGTGAGTGCATGTGTGTGTGTTCAGCGTGCCTTTTGTTGTTCTCTTGGCGGTTTGTACGGTTTGTACTCGGTGACCTTTTCGAAGATCGGCCCTGTGTGTCGATCATGTTCCCAAGACATCTGCGAACCGTCTGGACACTGCTACATATCGAGGCATGTTCAGATGCTTTTGCCTGCGACGGCTTTGACAGTAATTCCTGCATCCCCTTCATCTGTCTCCAGAACAGATACAGCTGACATTTAGAGGCAGGATGGTACAGAATAGAGATGTAATAAGTCATTTTCTTTCGCCTTTGTGGCTTGTTACAGCACCAACAAAGACTCAGATGTTAGTGTGATCTAATCTCAACACAATCTTCCTCCCGTCTGAGTACTTTTCAACTTGTCAAAACCTGACCGAGATCCTGTCTGGGATCATCCAATCACTTCTGGTGAGGGAGGGAGGGAGAAGGGGGGTGACACTGACAGAACAAGTGGATGAAGTCAGCCTTCTGTTCACCTCCAATATGTCAAGGCCTCTATAGCTGTCAGTGAGACAGCAAGACACAAAGAAAACCACGTCCTGTTCTAATGGTTTTAGACATGGCTCCTCGTGCTGGGTGTGGCTGGCAACAGTTGTCTGCCACACACACACACACAGCAGCGATCTCGCCACGGTAGGATGTTTGTCTTTTGTAGGGATTAAAGGGATCCAGGAAACTCACTGTCCTAGTTTTGCTGCAGAGCGAGGAGAGCGACCTAGTTTTGATGATAGCACCGGGTCAGAAAGGGGATTCCAAGGCATAATGCAGTTAGGGGGTGGCTGTGTTTTGTTTCTTTAGACAGGCCATGTTTTTTGTTTTTTTTTGTCTGTTGGCATGTTCTATACACAGGCTACTGACTCAGTCTGTGTGTGAGAGGCTCCATTGTCTGTGCTAACCTGTAGCTGTAACCTGAGAGAGGAGAGAGAGACGGAGAGAAAGATACTGAGCAGCACTGTTGCGGTTTTACCTGACTGGCTGTAATGCTGATTTTAATATCTATTTGCTTTGATTTATCACATAGCCTTGACTAGACTATTAGAGTGTACTGAGCTCTCTCTGTCTCCTACAATTTCATTTAACTGCCGTGATTACACTTAATTATGCATGCAAACAACACCCGGGCACACACGCACACAGAGCTATATTCAGCACCGTCAAATCGTTCCGAGTACAATAAGTGGGTAGAGGACTGGAGAGGTTTTAACCATCTAGATCAGTAGGTCAAGTGGCTAGCATGCTAATCCTTTTACTAGACTGGCTCTGATTTGGTAAAGTTGGCCCTAATCTACTGTCCATTTCAGTTCCAGCAGGGATCTCAGACCTCTGGCTAAACTGTGTTAGTCTAGCTGTCACACAAATCATTCCCTGAGTGATTTTCATATTGTATGTATTTTTCATTCATTTTTCTCTTCATCTGTTCTATTATTTTGCGCACCCTGCACCCATGTTGTAATTTGTATATTTTCATTTCATTCATAAATTTCTACTTAATATATTCTAGTGTTGTAATTATGGGTTGTGTTATGATTAATGTCCCCTATTCACAGTCTTATTTATATTCTATTTTTCTTTGTTGTATCCTATTATTTACTTCTGCAACAACCCAATTTCCCCACAGGGATCATTAAAGTTTCATCCTATTCAATAGAACAAGCCCTTTTTTGAGAGTTATGTATTCACTGTGTAGCCAAGGTAATCGTTCATTATCTCTCTCTCTCTCTCTCTTTCTCTCTCTCCTCCCTGCAGTATCATCATGCATCACCACCTACAAGAAGACCCCTCCCCCCGTCCCGCCACGGACCACCCCGTCCAAACCCTTCATATCCATCACGGCCCAGAGCAGCACCGAGTCGGCCCAGGACGCCTACATGGACGGGGGGAGCGGCCCGCGGACCGGCATCAGCTCCCAGCCGGGCCTGTCCAACTCCACGGAGAGCATCGACAGCATGAAGGCCCTGACGGCGGCCATCGAGGCGGCTAACGCCCAGGTGCACGGCCCCGCCAGCCAGCACGTCACCAACAGCACCATCACCATCACCGCCACCGCCGTCGCTCACGTCTCCGCCGACAGCAAGGCGCAGAGGGAAGCGCTCCGCAAGTGCCTCTCCATAGGGATCCAGGTGAGAGGATGAACTCAGCTTTAGCCCAGCTGTGGCGCGAATGGGCAGTCGCACGACAAGTTGGACGTTCAGTTTGACAGTTTCTCTCCTCCTCTAACCCGCCACTCCTCCCCTCCACCCTCGCTGCTGTAGGTGGACCCAGAGGAAGCAGGGCCAACAGAGGAACAGTCCAAGTTCCAGTCCATAGGCATTCAGGTGGAGGATGAGCGATGGTGAGTAGAGAGGGAGAGAGAGAGAGAGAGAGAGCATGAGGCTATAAAAGTGAAATTGGATAAGTCAGATGGGATGAATGTGAGAGAGATAGCATGGGCAGAGAGAGGACTTGTGGAGACAGAGAGAGGTTTGTAGTATGTGGTAGGAGTGCTTGCCCCCCTACTCTAGCTTCCCCGCAGCAGCTGTCCCCAGCTCAGGGGAGGCTGGCGTCAGAAACCCCTCAGCCAGGGGCCCCAAGTGACAGCTGGGCCAGAGGATGTGGTGCAGGGAGCTGGGGAGGTGGAGGGGGTGAGTTGACAGCCATCTGTTGCTCCAGTCATTGTGATTCAGGCAGCAGGCTACTTTTACGGCTCTGTGTGTGTATGTGTGGGAGGGAGAGAGAGAGAGAGAAAAGGGGAGGGACTTTTAGGGGATTTGTTTAGTTCTGAGAGAGAGTGCGCTGTCAACTACAGCCTCTCTTCCAGCCTAATGTTGCTGGTTTGAGAAGAAGCAGCCTAGTATGCATGCTACACCATTAGCTCACATTGCAGCAGGCCTGTCATGGCCTAGTTACTCTGGCAGGAACTGTCCAGGAGTTGTGCGAAAAGTCACGCAGGCATTTACGGCTTGTGTGCCAGTAACGCCTGCCTGTGTTCGCCCTGTCAAAACAGTGACCCTCTGTTTGGTGAGGGAAGATGACAAATTTAGCCACCGTGCTGGCTTTTCATACTGTAGCCAAGACTGTAGCGGGAATTCAAAGAGACATCACCTCAATCAAAGGTCAGTTTGAGGGCTGACTCCAGCACTTAAAAACACACACTCACGCTCATACACACACACATACTCAGTGTGAGGGAATGTGAGGGGCTTTCTGAGAGAGGAGGTCTCAGCTGACTGACCAAGCTTTGAAAAAGAGGCTGACTTCCCTGAGTTGCCAAGGCAAATATTAACTCCTCCAGACACCTACAAGTCTGCTAGTCTGCTGAGGCCTGGATGTGATGCAGCATTTCACTAGTTAATGTTTGGAGTGGGTGGGTGGGTGTTTTTGTTGGTGCATGTTTGATTGTTTACCTGTTGGCATGCATTTGTGCGTGTGTGTGTGCGTGTCCGTGTGTGTGTGTGTGTGTGTGTGTGCGTGTGTTGTCCTGGGAGGTCTGGGCATTAGATTTCCAGACGGTGAGAGTGCCAAACTCCTGTGGCCTTGCCCCGGCACTCAAACTCCCCTATTTGTGTGTGTGTGTGTGTGTGTGTGTGTGTGTGTGTGTGTGTGTGTGTGTGTCTGTTTGTGTGTCCTCATGTGCCTGTGTGTTTATATGTAGCAGTCGTAGGTCATAACCTCACCTTGCTGTTTGAACTAGGATTAGGCCTGTCTAACTGAAAGGGAGTGGAGGAGAGCTGTAGAAAGAGATGAATGCTACAAACGAGACGCTTGTCTTTACATAGGCTTTACCTGGACTTCTCTCTGCCCGGGCATGTTGGGAGATGTTGATTTTATTCATGCATCACATATTCACTCCCACACAGATGTATACAAGTGAACCTTGCCTAGTGATTTGAGCAGGGACGTGATCAGGAACACGAAAACGCAGGAAAAGATCCCCGAAATGGGTTATACAGGCTAGATACCATTTGATGGACGAATTGATTGATTCCCAAGACATGTCAGGTTTGGGTTGGTGGTCACCAGGTGGCTTTGCAGTCACAGGGGAAGTGGAATGTTGCTCATGGTCTATAGTGACTAAACCATATGCACAGCCATCTTGAAAAGTCAACTTAACTTAACCTAGCTAGACCTCCCTGTCTTTTTCGTCCGTGTCCAAACTGACTGAGAGTTTGTCATTACTGGGATAAGACAAACAAACAGTGAAAAGCCTCAGGTGTATACAACTGGTGAGTGTTAATTTGTGGTCCATAATAAGCCTGAGAGGGTCTGTGTACTGTATGTTTCATCGTTCAACGTACCTCTTTCACCTTGTTCTAGACCTCCATCCTATCTCCAGATTAGTAGTTGTGTGCCCTTTGTGTTTTTAACCATTATTTCTGGTCCTTGTGTTTCTGGTTTGAACTCCTTTCTCTCTAAATGGACAGACAATATCAATGCATTGAAACAAAGCGCCCAGAGGTAAAGAGGCTGTCCGAAGGAGGCAGCTTATGGAATGCGAGACTCCCTCTCTACCTCTAGTGTGATTTACAACTTTCCGCTATATACTCCTCATGAGTGTAACAAGAACATGGGGCTTTCTGCCTTTTTATTTCACTCTCATATTCCCTCTTTCCCTCCTTTTTCCTCTCCTGCTTACCGTCCTCATATTTTTTACCAGCTCCTCTTTCTCAGTCCCTCAGCTTTCCTCTATTGTTTCCCTTCCTTGTTGTTTTGCTACCTCCTATCTATCAATATGCCTATCTCTCTGTCTATCTGTCTGTCTGTCTATCTCTCTCTCTCTCTCTCTCTCTCTCTCTCTCTCTCTCTCTCTCTCTCACTCTCTCTCTCTGTCTGGGCTGTGTTTGGCCTTGCCTGTCTCTGCCCCTGCAGGAAGTTGTTAGCGGGCTGATAGAAAGCAGGCTGAGGTCATTAGAGCTGAACACCTGCTCGGAGGAGTTACTCTTTAACTGCTGTGCACACACACTCACACACTTGCAGGCGCTGGTACGTACACATGCACACATACACACTCTGTTTGATCTACCCCAAAGCCACTCCCTTGCCCTCTCTCTCTCTCTGTTCACGGAAGAGAAGAGATGAATGAGAAAGGGGAGGTGGAGATGAATAGGTAGAGTCTAGGAGGACTGAGTGTCCGGAGATGGGCTGAGGCAGACGTGATGGAGCTAGACTGATTTGTGTGTGTCATGCTGCGGGCAGGTCAAGCCGAGGTTCATGTGTGAGAGGGTTATGGGTATGTATAGATACACAGGGGCGACTGGTTAGCAATGCTACCAGTCTCTCTTAATGGCTGTTGGCATTGCAAAGTTTTTACCCGTTTGTTGACAGCTGAGGTAGTCAAAAATATGTAAAACCAGACATGACTAACATCATGATAATCCATGTTTGGTATACCAGAATTCTAAAAATACATGGTTTGCATGTGGATCCATGAGTTGGGACAAATGTGTACCCCACTAGTGTGTTTTTCCCTGTTTTTATCTGCTCTCTGTGTGTATCTATGGGGACACTGTGTGTCTGTGTGCTATTATGTGCACGTATCAAAGCGCAGACATTGTTTTTTGAGTGATTCGATGAGCAGCATTCTGGCATATTCTTGTATGTGTTAATAAAAGATGTGCTTTGAGTCTTTTACAGCTTCAAGTTGTAATCTGGCAGTGATTAGACTGCTGGCTGTCTAGTCACTGCACAGTCAGTTGGCCAGTTTTTCCCTAACACCCCCATCCCTCTGGCCTCCCATTCATCACTGGGGTGGTGAGCTGCTCTATAGAACAAGCCAAGTGTGTGTGTGTGTGTGTATATGTGTGTTTGTGTGTGTGTGTGTGTGTGTGTGCGTGTTGATTTTATCTTTGCACACGAGTGTGTGTGTGTCTGTCTTGGCACATAGTGTGGAGGGACTTGGCAAGGAGTGTCTGACAGGGGCACAAAGCCTCTGAGCCAAATACGACACGGCACACCCAGCTGTAGAGAAGGGTCCCAGGTGTGTGTGTGTGTTTGTGTGTGTGTTTGTGTGTGTGTCTTGAGTGTGTGTGTGTGCATGTATGTGTGCATGTGCATCAGCCCCAGAGCGCGGGCTGTGGTGTGACAGACGATTGCACACTCTGTTGCTTTTGAATGAGCCAGGTGACAAGACACACACACACACACACACACACACACACACACAAAAGACTCTCCTCGTTCCAAACGCTATCTACAGCTATCAGATATGGAATCACTGTGATCATTTGAATTCCTCATACCGGGACCACCTCCAAGAAGCGGGTGTAAACAATATTAGCATAATTACTGCTAAAAGGAAGACACTGATGTGGTATTACTGTACTATATCAGTACATGTAATCAATTGCTAAATAAAATCGGATCAGTAGCAGATGGAAAAATGAAATACACTCCCTCTCTGTCCTCCTCTCCTTCAGTTACCGCAGGATGACCCGCTCCAACAGCGTCACCACGGCTGTGCAGGCTGACCTCGACAACCCGGCGGACGGCCCGGAGCTGCCGCCGCGCCACTGTGCCACCATGCCGCGGCAGCACTCCCGCGACGCCGCCTCCTCCACCGTCAGCATCCAGGGCTCGGGGAACCACTACCACGCTTGCGCCGGGGACGACTACGGGGAGGTGGGGTTCGACCCGTCCATCCTGCCCCCTCCGGACCCCTGGATGGACAGCGTGGCCGAGCCCGAGGAAGAGGCGCTGGAGGCGGCGGGCCGGTCGGTGTGCCCCCAGGACGGCCGCTGGTTCCTCAAGTTGCTGCAGGCCGAGACGGAGCGCATGGAGGGCTGGTGTAGACAGATGGAGAAGGACGAGACGGAGAACCAGCTGCCGGATGAGAGTGAGTAGAGTCACGGAGTTTATGTGCCAAAACATTGGGGACAAGAAAGAATGAATGAATGAATTTATTATTATTGTGTCCTGCCACAAAGTGACCCCACAAGACACCATTACAGAAAGGGAAACAGTAATTGACACAGTCAAACACGGTTTCCGGTATGCATGAGGATTTGGGACCATGACTGACAGGTGGATAGATATGAAAAGGAAGTCCTTTGCACACTGGTGATATTGTTTTTCTTCTCCCTGCTTCTCTAGTTTCTTGAGACATTTTGCCTCTTTGGATTGTCTTCCTCCTTTCTCAATTTCAGATTTAAACTCAATTTCCTCTCCTCTCCTCTCCTCTCCTCTCCTCTCCTCTCCTCTCCTCTCCTCTCCTCTCCACTCCTCTCCACTCCTCTCCTCTCCTCTCTCTTCCAAACATCCAACTGACTTGGAGAGTGCTGGTATTCATGGTATTAGACCACAATAGCTGCTTGTTCCTGTCTCAGGCCCTCTGGCCTCCACAGACATACCGGGCATATTTATCAATATGGCACTGCTGGCTGCAGCCACACATCTGTCCTCTGGATGTACTGTATAATGACCTCTCACACAAACATGAATGTCAATGAAGGGATTTCTCCCAGTGCGCCTTCAAGGCAACTATTTGATCTTGATGTAACATACACAGAGAGAGAGAGAGAGAGAGAGCGTGTGTGTTTATAGTCACACACATGCCTATACTGATGCATGCACACACACTCACACACACACACACAAACACACACACCTGTCCAGGGAACAAGCCTTAGGCATTGTGTTTATACCTATCCTAACTGCGCAAGTGATTTCATCCCTCACCGAAAATACATCATTGCCTATGCAGCTAGTGTGCTGTTATGGTTTGAGGCAAGAGATTCTTTCACACAATGTGCAGAACAGGGAGGCTGCCTCAAGGTTATGTCTTCCAGATCCAACACTATCTCACACACACACACACACACACACACACACACACACACAACCTGAAGGGCCGAAGACATTTTGTGTTTGTAGTGCAGATTCATTACTCCCCCTCTCAGTTTGTGATCCTATTCTCTTCATGTTCAGAAATGTATTCACTGACAGTTCCTCTCCATAGAGATTTGTGCGTCAATAGCACTGAACAGTGCAGTGGAGGTTATACAGTACAACCTTGTTTATCCTGACCTCATACCTCAGAACTGACCAGCCTGCCAAACTGACTTAATGAGGGAAATTAAATGTAGCAATCCTGAAATATATTCTTTTGACCTTGGGCTTGATTTATGAAGTTTCCTTTTTGATACATAACAACTAAAAGCATTTAATATGCAAATGTGCACGTAGTATTTTGGGTTGTTTGTAGATGTAGGCTTTCTATTTTGGGTAAGCATTGCTCTGGATTTGGAATTTCAATGCGTTTCAGTAATTATTTCATTTCCCTAAATGACTTCCCCTCCTGTGGGGCACAGATGAAGGGGATTCTAGCGCAGCCTTCGCTATTGTATTACTAATGCACCTTCACTGTTAGTTGTGCAACATGCCTGCAGTATGCAGTTCTGTGAGTAATTGCATCGTGGTGTGTGTGTGTGTGTGTGTGTGTGTGTGTGTGTGCGTGCGCATGTGTGCCTGTGTCTTTCTGCAGTCCTGGGGAAGATCCGCAGTGCAGTGGGGAGTGCCCAGCTGCTGATGTCCCAGAAGTTCCAGCAGTTCCGGGAGCTGTGTGAGGAGAATCTGGTATGTGTCGCCTCATCCACTGCATGCACCCACATCCCTCCCCCCACGCTGACATCATCCTGCACAAATCACTCTGACAGGCTAGGCCAGCGCTCATTTACTATGCGTCTAGAGTGGATGTTCTACACAACATTGCTGTCTTTCACATACAAAAAATATAACTAGGGTGTTCGACCGATATGGGTTTTTGAAGGCTGATACCAGTACTGGTATTTCTGTATTGAAGCAGCCAAAAGCCGATATTTTGTTCACTACATTTTTCCATTTTCATGCCACAAAAATACAAATATTCAGTGTTTACCCCCAGTATTTTATTCTTGGCAGGGTGGAAAAGCCTGTAGACCAGCATTTAGACCATCTTGTGATGCTAAAACTCTCCACTGAAATCCATATTAATGAAAATCTTTAAGGCAGGGTCACCCACCCCAGCTATTCAATAACAGTGATAGTCTGGAATAGATTAGTGCCTTTAAATGAATGAATCAATTTACAAGAAACATTATTGAAGAATTAAATGAATAATTAGAATGTCCAAAGAAATTAAAATTTATAGATTTTTAATGTAGCTGAGGTCAGGGAGGAACCTCCATCATCCAGCATATCTGATATTTAATGAAAGGCAAATATTAGTCCGATATGTTGGCAGCCATAGTGGAAATATAATTCTAAACAAAGGATAAGTAAGACAAAAGACCAAAATAATCACATTTATTTACAAAAAGGCATAGTGCCTGTTTCATAAATAACTTTTGTAAATCTATGTGATTATTTGCTATTTTTGTCCAGCAAATTTTTGCCTAACTGTGCCTTTGACTTCATCTGAATGTAAATTCCATGCACCAGCACTAACACTGAGTCATCTGAGCGCAGCAGCATCTTTCTAAAAATATAGGATTAGCAAGTAAAATTACCTGTTGTTAATAACTGTGTGTGTGTGTGTGTGTGTGTGTGTGTGTGTGTGTGTTCATGTGTGCCTGTGCGTGCATGTATGCAATTGTGTTTATCAGAACCCAAACGCACACCCGCGGCCCATCTCCCAGGACCTGGCAGGTTTCTGGGACATGCTCCAGCTGTCCATCGAGAACATCAGCCTGAAGTTCGATGAGCTCCACCAGCTCAAAGCCAACAACTGGAAACCTCTGGACCCCCCGCAAATTAAGGTGCGGACGCACGTAGCAGAGATCAAATATATCAGATTCATTCAACTCCATATTAACTAATCTAATTCATCTAACATTCATTTTGTTTTGGAATGCCTTATTAACCTGCACGTATTTGCTATCATTAATGTATAATTTGAATTGTCCAAGTGACTGCTGGAGGTCCACACTAAACATTGTTGTAGCATGCATACATGTTGCGTATTGTCATGTTGCCTGCCTGACGTCACCACTTGTGACTTGTGTCTGTGTGTTTTGTTCTGTCTTGTTGTCGACAGTGAGCTGCTTTTGAGAAGCTACTCTACCTGCCATGCACCGTTGGGGCCTGTCCGTCTCCAATGGCCACTTTTACCTCACGCAAATGGCCACCGCCGTGCACTCTTACCCCATACAAACAGCTGCCACCGTGAACCATAACCTCATTCAAAATTGCATGCTCTGACATTATGCCGGCAGAAGCTGTTCTGCTCTGTCTAACCCCTGTGCAAAACGGCTGCCATGGTGTCGCTCCTCGCTGTGTTTTGCCGCGGCTTGCCATGAGGACTCAGTGGTCTGTTATTAAGACTATTTGTCATTCCTGTCCAGGAGAGAAGGATGCCCCCTCCTGTGCCAAAGAAGCCCCAGAAGGGCCACCCTCCCCTGGCTAGGGACCGCTCCCTGGAGAGCTCTGAGCGCCAGCGTCTGGAGGCTCGCAAACGCCTGCTGGCTGCCAAGCGTGCCGCCTCAGTCCGACAGAGCTCTGCTACCGAGAGCGCAGACAGTATCGAGATCTATATCCCCGAGGCTCAGACCAGACTATGAGACACACAAGCACATGTACCACACACACACACACACACACACACACACAGACATGCCCAAGACACTGTCCGGTCACACAACAGCACTGAATGGTGAGGGTAGGGTGCTAACGTAACATAATCACATCTTTGTTGACTTCCCATAGCAGGGTGGGGTCGCCGCGGCAGAGTCATTCGAACAAGAATTGTACATTTATTTATTTATTTATTTATTCCCCCCATTTCCTTCTCCCAGCTTTGATGTAGCACTCCCCCCCCCCCCCCCACACACACCACCCGCCCCTTACTCCCAAAGAAGTATCTAATAATCCTCTTTTCCCTTCAACCAATACTCCATCAAGTGACCTGCTATCACAAAGCAAGCCAGGTGTAGCACAGCAGTGACGCTTTACGTATCGAGTTTCAGGTGCGGAGAAAGAGAGCAGAGGAGAACAGGGAGGGAAGAACGTGTGTGCACGTGTGTGTGTGTGTGTGTGTACGTGCACACACACACACACACACACAAAGGTGTGACTGATGTATTTGATCTGATCTGTTCATAGCAGATTACTCCTAAGACCTATAGACACATATTTGATATCTGTCCCAGAATCGGTTCACCTCTTCAGGAAGCAATCAGATGTCATGTCAGCGTAACACTAGACATGATCCTGCCACACGTGCTAAACATGTGGCGCTAAGTCTCTGGCGCCTTTGAGAAGCTATATTTTCATTTGACCTTCTGTACTTGTTTGTATTATCAAATTGCACAATTATGTTAACTAAAAAGTTTTTTTGTATCTCGATACCATAAGCTGATTCTGAAAATACCATAAGCTGAAAAGAAAAACAACGGGGTGAGGGGGGATTTGGTGAAAAAGCACTGGTCTGTTGTAGCCAAAAAAAAAAAAAAAGACCAGACAAGAAAATCATAGTGTCAGATAGTAACACAATTCTCCCTCTGTATAAAAGTGGGTCTTTCCAATAGCAGGAGGCTGACCCTAGAGAGGAGAGGTCAAAGGTCAGAAGTTGCTCCCCCAGGTGAGGCAAAGTGGCTTTTCAACCAGGAGCAGAGTTTGAGGCTCCGCTGTTAGTTTGCAGAGAGAGTGCAATTCACTGAAAGAATCAGTGTTGTGAAATGCCACAAAACTATTCTGTGTGTGGGTGTGTGCGTGTGTGTGTGTGCGCGTGTGTGTGTGTGTGTGTATGTGTGTTTTAATTCAAAAGCTCATTTCAAAAGTGCTTCCTATTTTTCTAGGTCCAAAGGGGCCTAGTTATTACTGATGATTAAAGTAGCAGTATCGACAAACTGTAAACAAGACACCCATCCTGTCCATCATTTTAAAATACAAAACATGTTTGTATAAAGAACGTACTATGACATTACATGCATGCTGACACAAGGTAATTGATTTTTTGTCTTTCCCATCGTTTCCTTTTTTTTTTTTTTTTTCACTGTTTTGATCCTTTCTCATATTGTCTTGGCGTTTCAGATGATCATCTAAAATACTGATATTTGGTACAATATTGGTCATGGTACTATATTTTATGATGCCATTTTCAGAAAAAAAAAGGTTCATTGACAGTATTGAGACTGAAAAGGGACTATTTTCTCCTCACTGTGTGTGCACTATCTCTGCCTCTAAATGAAGCAATTATTTGAAGGTCCTATAAAATCCAATTTCTAATGTTTTGTATTCATGTTTTATTTATTGATTAGGAAAAACTGACTGTTTATCAACATTGTGATTATTATTATGCACTGACAACAAGGCCCTTATACTGTGTTTATGTTATTTTTACGTTGGTTCTTTAGCATGACAGGCACCTTTTGTCTTTCTGTTTCAGTGATCAGCCTTAATTTCTAATGTGATAGTCGAGCACAATAACAGCCTCAGGGGAAGAAGAATAATGTGTGCATGTGTGTTTGTGTGTGTGTGTGTGTGTGTGTGAGAGAGAGAGAGAGAGAGAGAGAGAGACAGAGAGAGAGAGAGAAAATGATTGTCAATGTAACTTCATGTGACTGTATGTGACCCATGAATAGGCTTTGTCTCTTACTGTATATAACCCTAGTCACCTGGATAGGCCATGAACTTTAATACGGGAAATAGTACAACGCCGTCTTCTGAATGATGTTTCTATTCAAGACCTCAACCCTAATCAGTTCAACGTAACAAGGTATTTTTGTCAGCTGCTTGAATGTGGAGACAATCTGAAGCCAGTTTACCGTCACATGATAGTTTTAATAACAGAATAGCAGGAATTTGGAGTGTATTCCAATCCTCTGTATTGATTTGACAAGGTTTTGTGCCATTGGGTAACTATAGGGAAGGATATATTCCTGCTAAATGTCCCCAGTATTGCTGTTACTGAACGGCTACGATGTTCTTACCTGAAGTTTTCATAGAGAGAAGTCCAGTTTGTTTGTGATGGAACTCACGTGATGAAGTAACCGTACTGTATGATTTATATTTCCTTTAGTTGGTCAATATGAATTTTAGAGAGGATACAAAAAAGTTACGATAGTTCTAACTTTATGCCATTAGATCAAGATCATTTTAGTATTTTTTACTTTGGAACCTGTATTTGAATTGAACTGTCTGTCAAATGATTGACTTATTATTTATGTTTATTATATTAACATATCAATATAATGCCCCTGGTATAGCAGGGAGTTGACATAGAAACCAGAATGTTGGATTGTGGTTAATTGCCAAACTAAAGACACTTCAGCAATCCTGGCAATTCTGAGGCTTGTGATGTAGTTATATTAAGAAAAAAACATTCAAATGAACATTTGTACATAAATGAATGTTTCCCTATGTAAATGTAAACTAAAAAACAATCAAATAACATATTAAGCAGATATACATTTTGTAATTAATGTTATTACACTGTTGATGTTATGGCACGTGTATGAAAATCTTATCAGCATTAAAAAAAAATATATCATTGCCATAATGTTGTTGTGTGCATTTCTTTCCTTTCCTTCTCCACATGTGTTTTCAATTGGAATATAATTAAACAGATTACAAGGCCAGCATGGGGTGTTTTTAGGGCATTTCCCTTCCGCAGGGGCGGGCCCCCATAATTAGACAGCACTTTTGGCCTTGGCTTAGCCCCGTCACTCCTGCACATACAGCGTCTGGTGATTCGTCATTCACACATCAATCATGCTCAGCGGAGGCATGCTGACCTCAGTGGCTAGAGTTCGGGAGGGGGGGGGGAGTGGTACTTGTCATAAGCCCTGGCCCTGGGTCAGTCTAGCCTTCAGATGGCCCTCCATGGTGAGCTACAGCTGCCCACTGTGTGCCTGCAGGTCTGTTTGAACCCTCATTAGTGATTACATCCTCCAGGTTAGACTCAACCTCCACCACAAGAGCTATCTGTCACTTTTGACAAGCAGCATCTGACAAACGATGGAAAACCCAATGTGTGTTCAGTACATCTGCTGATGATCGGCAGTTGTAAGCATTTAGGTACAATGCTAAAAACAGTATCTATAGTGATTATTTGGATATTGCCATTTGAATAACTAACTGTCCTAACTGTAAGCATACTGTATTATTATTATTAGTATGTATAACTAGCTGATAACCTAAAGTGGAAGATCTGAGAGTTACTTAGATCATTTTAATAAAACAAAGGATAACCTCAGCACACCTTTTTATTGCCATTCAAATCAGAAAAATTGATTTTTGGTTAAGCTTGGAAAAAGAACATGGTGCAAATGAAAGGGTGATTGTCTTAGTAAATATAGACGACAAATCCTATTGAAGAGAAGCTTTAGGACTGTAGCAGGACCAGAAGGGAACAGCTGTCTGCCTAGCCTTGGATGAGCCAGCATCCTCTAAAGTTGTAAGCTGCCTTACATTGACTCTATTGAGACGCAAACACACATAAAACCCCCTGTTGGCAGGAAACTGTTGACGTCTGCTGGTTGCCCGTGTTAATTTATGCAGGATTATGCTAATTGGCAGGAGCTGTTGTAAACCTCTCACACGCAGGAATGTCTCAGAATGACTAACAGGGTAGCCTGTGGAAAGGAAAGACATCAACAACACACTATTTCTGTCCTCCCATACACACTCCTTTTATTTACCGAACATTATGACTCAATACACTTTCTTTATCCCCGAGGGATGAATTGGTAAGCTTCAGAAAGTTTAGTAGGACTGACAAGATTAAAGTCTGTAGAAACTGCCGTTAGTGTTAAGTGATCTGAGTGATCCTCAGCGGGAAAATAGCAAAAGATCAATTCTGAGTTGTAGAAAAACAAAACTTTATTTGAATCCCATGTGACCCCTATTTGCCACAAACATTGCACAGTATGAAAAGAAATCACATCATTGGGCATCGTGTCACATTAACTATACACATGGTCCTATTGTACATGAAAATGCTTTTTTGGTGATTTCAAAATGCTGTCTTTGTCGGGTTGTAAAACAGCAAATGCAGAACAGACATTTGTAGTGTTACATTTTCCAGTCCACTGGCCGTCGCTACGCTGAGTGATGGGATGAAGGCTCAGACTACGAACCTGCTACATTGGTCATCTGAAATATCCCTCGGTGGGAAAACTTGAATAAAAAAAAAAAAGTAGAGAGGTTTTTTCTTTTAAAATAGCAAAAAGTTAAAGTAAATTACAAAATCAAAACTATACTCTTATCATGAAAACACATAACATTTACTACAGTAGTGAATAAGTTCGTCATAGATGCCAAGAGCAAAGTATGTTTAAGACACTGAGATGACCTTCCTCTGCCTTAGTGTGCAAACAAACGAGGCAGACCAATCATGAACTGATCGCTGAAATGTAAAACAGTAAACGGGTGTGGAATCAAACAATCCCATTTCAAACTGGTGTTTGGAGGAGGGGTGAACCTACCTCCTTTTTCTAAAAATGATATATAAAGGAAAGACGTAAGACAGGCAGCATTTGTCTGATAACATTTTTGGTCCCTGTGTGCAAATAAGATACACATGTAGATACATACGCATGTATATGAAATTAATAAACAACTAACAGCCAAGGCACCTTGATACAGTTTTTTTCTTTTCAATAAAAAACATCCTCATCAATTTGATTGGTATACCAAAAATAGAAATGATCAGGCTTTCATGTGGATTTGTTCTCTGTTGCGTGCGGACAAGTCACTGAACTCAGAGGAGTTCCGTAGTCGAGAGACAAAGTCAGTCTCTTTTCCCTCCTCTTCTTCTCTGTCACTTTCTCCTTTAAGAGACCAGTTGTTTGGCTTGCAGCTCCATCTCGGCCGCCCGTTTGAGCGCCACATCCACCAGGAGCTGGAAGCCGCTGAAGTCTTGTGTGAGGTCTGGAGGGGTGGGGGGAGGGGTGTTGAACAGCCCGCTGCGGGGGCTCAGGTTGCCCTCCATGCTGGTGCTGCTGGGGATGGTGGTAGTGGTTGGAACTGGCTGGCTGCCCGGCCCGTCCTCCCGGCACCTGAGCAGCCCCAGAGCCTGCGCCGACTGCAGCAGCTCGGCCGCCTTGTCAGGGTTCATTCCCGGCACGGAGGGGAGGGCGGCCGTGGGGCTGGCCTGCATCGCCGCGGTGACAGTGGTGTGACAGATGACGGACGGCCGGGTGGGCATGGGCCCCGGGGAGGGGGAAGCGGAGGTGGGAGAGGGTGTGGAGGGGGACATGGCCTTCCTCAGGACACTGGGCATAGCGGGCTCGAAGCTGGAGGGGTGCAGAACGCGCTTGTCGTAGCTCTCCTCTACGCCGGTCGCGGTGCTGCCGTGTTTGGGAGACTGGGAGCTGTCGGAGAAGCTGTCGCCCGCCTTGCTGCCTTTCCTGGAGATGGTGAACTGGTTTGGGTCTTTGCCGTCTTTCCGCAGCATCTCCGGGAGAAGTCGCCGCCGTGCGTTAATGAACCAGTTGCACACCTGGAAAAGAAAACAAACAAAATCCAGACTGTCAGAGAACCAAACTTCACTTCTGTTCCACCCCTGGCTTACAATTTAATTGAAAAAATGCCTATGACGGGTCTGAAGGTCTGATTCTGTTGGCACACTTATCACCAGGTGCAGTTTGCACCTGTTTTTCTCAATAGAGAATTCAGCACAAAAAAGAAAAACACCTTCTGTTACACACTGAGATTTCACACCAGGCAGTTACTTGTCTGGTCATTAGTTTTGTACATTGCACACCATCAGTTTCCTGTTTATCCTTTTAGCAAGCATAAAACCTGACCTTAAATGTCAAATTAAAGATTTACACAAAAGATTATGATAGCACTTCAAACTAGGAGAGGCTAAACATTCAGCTTTCATCGAAAAAAGTAACTTGGAAAAGTCTATTTTAAGTATTCTTATTCCTTTATTTGAAATAGTGTTCAATAAAAAGTAATTTCTCTTTTGTCAACTCATTGAACTTGGTCATCTCTCCCTCTTTTTCTCTCAGTTCTCCTCTCCCTGTGCTCCAGTCTTTTGTTGGTGGTAACTGGCTCAGGGAGGCTTGTAGCTCTAACTATGTAAATGACTCTGCATTGTTCCCAGACAGCTGGGATGGAAAGGGGCTGGAGGGAGGGAAATTCCTGTCCAAGTGCCTCAGCCAAGCCCACAGCACACTGGGAGTGAGTTTACTCACTTTGTCTCACAGACCTTAATGTTGCAACAGCAAGCTGGCTTGGATGACCTTCAATTCACTGTTCATGTGTCATGTTTTGTTTGCCATCACGACAGGAAATGATTCACTCAAACTGACACTTGTTTTCTTTCTACTTTTACAGTAGTCTGTGCACACTACAAAGCCATACCAGAAATAAAGACGTAAGAAATCCTAAGCACTGCCTTCTGTCCTGTGTTTGTCCATACCTGCAGTGTGGAGAGCTGAGTCTGCTTGGACAGGAGGGCTTTCTCCTGTTCGGAAGGGTAAGCGTTGTAGCGGTGTTCGTACAACCAGTCCCGGAGGATCTGAACGGACTCCTTGGGCAGGTTTCCCCTACGTTTCCTCTTCCCGCTGCTCCCCGTGCTGGACGACAGATCCAGAGGGGCATCCACGCTGTCCTCATCATCCGTCTCGCTCCCTGACAGCAACATCAAACCTGCGTGCGGCAATCGCGGGTGAGGAAAAAAAAAAAAAGACACCGTATGAGAACAGTGAGAACGGGACAGAATATATATCCTCTTTATGTCAACCACTCTCTTGTCAAGTCTCCCGCCCGCTCTGCCGCAGCCGTCTGCCAAACGCTGGCTGTCTGGGAGGCAGCTGATGTGTCAGAGGCAAGCTGTCAAGTTCAGCCATGTGATTCATATAGGGAGGGAGGGTGTGAGGAGGAGGAGGAGGAGGAGGAGGAGGAGTGAGAGAGGGAGGGAGGGATGGTGGGGGGACGTCACAAAGGCTGATCCGACGCTGTGTCAGTTATAAAACCTGCCTCGACAAATACAGACCAGGTCTATTGCACAGACCAAGCACACCTTGCATGCTTAGATAAGTAAAGTACACTAGGTTGACCACAGCAACAATGACTGTACAAAGGGGGAATTTCCTCGAAGAACATATACAGTAATAGTTTGTTTTGGTTTTTTTAAATCAAGGTGTTTTAGACATGTCTAATCAAAATCAGCCATGATGAAACAAAAATATTTGCATCTAGTTGACACATGACTAACTGTGACTGTGACTCACATTAGGCAAACAGAGTTTGAGCATTTGAATTCGTTTGAACAACTTGTACCCAAGGATGAAGTGGAGGGTAAATCCACATAAACTATGCAAAATATATTTTACCCACGTTTTAGTCTGACATAAACCTTTATTATCAGTATACATAAACAGTAAAGTATCAAACTGACACAAGTTATGAAGATAGGGCTTTTCTAAAGGGGGGGGGGGAAAGCAATTATGTTTTTTAATGTTTTTCTGAATTGTTAGGGTTGTTCGTATGATGATCACGTCACTACTTATACCTGAACACCAACAACTAACCGTGCAGAAAACGGTTTTTTAAGCAATAATCCAGTCCAGTCTGCTCTAGGGCAAACTAGTGGGAAATGAATAAGAAAGTTCCCAAGTCTGAGCAGCCAACAGGATGAGGTAATTACGTAGGCTGGAGAGAGGAAGGGGGAGGGGAGACCTGTTGCAAATCAGCGTCTCCAGACTAAACAAAAGAATCTAGGGCTGCGTGGTTCTTTGTATGCAATTCAAAAAGTTTCTACTTCAAAACTGCGTGGTCGACTTAAACTTCAGTCCCTCCGAAATACAAATATTCAAAAGGGAGGGAAAAAGACGGTATAAGCGCACGAAGACAGTATTTTTGTAAAGTTTAAAACAACTTGTAAGGGGTTTTCTATTGTGTGTGCGCTCTGCACCACGAGGTACAAGAATGTAACAAGGCAAACAGCAACTTCCCACAATGAGGTCAGGATGAATATTAGCCTATATCCGAGTATAGATACAAAATAACGGCAGTTTTTCTGTGCGGATAATCTTTCCATTCGTAATAGACAGTTAGGAGATACAATATATCGACTTGTAGGACGTGCACGTTGTAAAAATGTAACGCTACGTACTCTCGAGGCACAATAGTCGCCAAACTCCAGTCAACTTTTATCATCACTTTGTAAAACCGAAGACTTCTACACAATGTAACCATTCGCCCACATTCAAGCTGAAAGTAAGCTTTCGTAAATTAAGTTTTGACCTTTGAAGTCAGCTACAAAGTTAGCCTAATTAAACCGCGAGAGAAAAAAAAAAAACATACCCAGCAACATTGCCGTCTGCTACTGTGGTAAACTTTGATTAAAATACGACTAGCCAAATAGCAGACAACGGACAAACCTATATCAATTTTGACATTCCGCCAGCACATGGGAGAAAAAGCCCCCTGTTTTGTCTGGAAAGGAAACAATAGACTGCATGGTTTGCATAAGAGGGGAAAATCGCTCTGTAAATCGTTCTGTACGCTGTCTGGCTATCTAAACCAACTGTGACCTTATTGATTCCTGCAAAAAGCACCAAACCTACCTTTTTTCGTCTTCATCTCCGTCCGAAATTCCCCCCTTTTTGCCTCGTCAAGCGCAGTTGAAAATTTTCTTCTGTTTTAGTCCTTGCAGGGCTTTTTTTTTCTTTTCCTCCAGATATCCACAGCGTGTATCCGAATAGTCGAAAATCCTTATTCATCAAAAACCTTTTTTTTCCTTTTGGATTCCTTCTCCTTTTTGGTCGTCCTTTTTGTTTGTTTGGTGACTTGAGGGGGTTACCTGAGATCTGCGCTTCCCTTCAGCCCAAAGCCCTTTTCTCATTGAATGTGTGTTTGATCCTGAAACTGGGTGACAGCTATCTTTGACAGCTGCGTGACTCAACGCACAGAGATCCTCCCACTGTGGAGGGCAGAGGAAAAATCTCTGACATCAGCATGGCTTGTTCCAGTGACATGGATACAATCTCACCAAGCCATAACTGCAGCAGACCCCTGGTAATGCCAAACAAACATCAATACCCTATATATTAAGTTATGATTAGTAGAAATCCCCTACATTATTTGGTCAATCATAATAAACAACAACAAACAACAACAGGCTCTGGTGAAAGGATTGCGAACCTCGTGTTACTGTTTTGACGATTTATTCTGCAACCTTAACAAAAAATCACCATAATATTGCTTTATTCCTATAGGGGTTTACAATGTGCCTGTGGTACAAAATATTGAGTTTATGGTGGCTTTATCATACTTTTTTTTATTTTTTTATCTTCTCCTATGGTATCACTATAATATTTTCTATAATATTCCTACAGAAGTTTATAGTGTATCTGTGGTATTTAGTGAGTTTCCAGACCTTATCGTACTTTTTTAATCTCGTATGATATCATCAAAGTATTTTCTGTAATATTCCTATATAGTTATAGTGTGTCTGTGGTATTTAATATTGAGTCAATACAAACATTATCGTACTTTGTTTTTCTTTTAGTATCCTATGGTATCACTAGCCTATAGTATTATTTATAATATTCTTAGAGGGGCGTATAGTGTGTGTGTGCCTGGTAGCCAATTTAAAAGTGAGTTTATAGTGACATTATAGCACTTTGTTTAATATTGTTGTATCTCGTATGATACCTCTATAGTATTTCCTATAATATCCCTATAGGGATTTGTAGTGTGTCTATAGTGATCTTATCGTACTTTATGGTATTTTTTTTTCATCTCCTATGCTATCACTATAATAGCTCATTATGTAAAACGGGTTTTTGCGTGATAGTGATATTTGTAGACTATAGTTTCCTTCTAAAATTATTATTATTATTCTTAGTGTGACTGTGGAAATGAAGGGATATGTTGTATAAATGTGTGTTTTATATACACAGGGAAGGTGAGCCAGCCCTGCGGTGGCTGGAGGTCAGTGTAGTACAGTAGGTTACAAACAAAAAGGCAACGGTACGGTGAAGGAAACGATCAATGGCTTCATTTGTATGCGACGCACAGCCTTGCGACAGCTGCTGTAGCATCGTCTCTGCATTCATTTGTTTCAGGCACTCATGTTTTTTTTTCCCAGAAGCCAAATGTCTCCCCCATGCGTGTGTTGGTGGTACTTACTTGAAAGCAACCTAATTTATTAGACAAGGGCCTCGGATGCTCTCTGGTGGTAATTATACCACACTATACAGTATATTACCATTGATTTCACCCTGGTTTAACATACAGATACACACAGTATGACACATTTGGTTTGAGGAACAACTGTTGATATTAATACAATCCTAGTACCAGGCCACGTTAAATGTATCATCACCCTCACCAGGCCTTTATAGCCAGAATTCAGAATTCTGGCTTTAATCTCAGAATTCTGACTTTAAACTCAGAACTCAAATACATTTTTCACATGTGGCGCTAATCCTTTTCCAATTAACCTGCTTTCTGTCTGTAGCCGTTGAATTTAAGTGAACTCCTTCCCTTACAAAAAAGAACTACAGTATTCCTATAAATGTTAGAAGGATATTATACAAATATCACAGCAAATCTATATATGGGCCCTACAGGAATATTGTAGGAATATTATAGAGTTACCACAGGAGATGAAAAAATACCATAATGTAGGCCTATGATAAAGTCTCTATAAACTCACAACTGAGTACCTCAGACACCCTAACGTAACAGGATTATTAGTGTGATTTTTCTTATGGTTTCCTGGAATTTCAGTTGGATCTATTGACAAGTGCAGTCTGAAATGGAGAGCGTGCAGACCCAGTGAGGTTATATCTATATTAAGCCCTCATATTCTTACCAAGACAAACAGAAGTTGTGCCTGTGTCTATCCAACAGGACAGGCTCAAAGAGTCAGCCATTGTGTTAAAAATAGCCATATGAGCGGAAAGGGTAGGCCTGCATGCACATGGTGTTACTAATAATCAACTACGCCAATTTCATTTAGGAATATGACTAATCATTATACACAAAAAAGGAAAATAGGCCTATACAGCTCAACAGTTTAATAGGCCTATTGAGTCTTAAAATCTTATTTTTCCTAAAATTATTTCTTTCTTTCTTAAATCAAATTTTAAAAAATCTAGCAATGGGGTGAGATAATTTGAATTGTTTCAAATGTAAATTAACTTGTTTCAAGAATTTCAGTGACATTTTCTGATACTGGTGGTGTGACCCCTTCTATCAAGATACCGACAAAATCCTGAAACGAGTGAAAATGTGTTGGAAACAAGTGAAATGTCACTCTGTTGGCAGACATTTCATTTGTTTTGAAGATAAATAAGAATTTAAGAATGAATATGAGACTAAATGACTTAAGATGGGTGTTTTTTTTTTACTGTCCAAACATGGAAGAGCCTACATAGTCCTGGTGGTAATTAGGCCACACAAGCATGTGTAACCTCTGTGCACCAATAACTGAAGATCAATAAGTTATAACTGAAAACTTCTTTGTCTAAATGCAATAGCCTATTATGGGCTGTTGTTGGCTTTATCTGGCTTAAGATTTGTTCGGTCAACCCCCATGCTGGATCTAGTTCAGTTACTTGACTTGTTATGTTTATAAGAAATCATCTCGCCAAATCAGGACATGCAATTCAGATTGAGAATTGTTGCACTTGCACGTAAAATCTTGAGTTCACTATTTCACTAAAGATGTATTACTAACTCAAGCATGCAGCATTAGCATATTGCCTGAAGGCCAGAATGATATGAAGGGGATGTGGCGAGACATGATCCAAACCCCTAAATCCCCCTCTCTCCCTATTATCTAACGGTACAGTTTTTCACAATTGTTTACTAAAACTGGAACTTGGAACACAATCACTAAAACCTGAAACGCATGTATCAAATCCCTAAACAAAGTCTGCAACAATATAAGCACATTTTCAGCTTTTTCACTGCAATTCTCAGTCACACTTTTTGCAAAACACTACACACAGTTCTCTACATTAGGCACAACATTCAAAAACTAAAATCGCATGTGTTCATTTGGAAGCACTGCCATCCCAAATGCTTAACTTCATTTACCAATTGGCAACATCCACTCATCACAGATATAAACACTAATATCTGAATTCAGAGCTTTAGCACCATAAAAAAGCCACAGGTGAGCTCTCTTGTTTTTGAGAACAATGGAAACCAATGTTGCAGTGAGAGCTAGGAAGAGGAGTGAGAGTAAGAGGAGGACGAGGACAAAGAAGAACAAGGAGAACATCTCATCTGATCTCATCTAAGGTCACTTTGGTTCACCATGTGGTCGACCATGGGTTGAGCATGAGGGAGGCTGGGCAGTGTCCAGCCCAACCTGAGCTTCACTGCTGCTTCCATCATCCAGATATTCAGAAATGAGAACAGGCAAGTGGCCTACTCTCTACACCATGCTACTGTTCTTCATAGTATACTGTAGTAGTAGTAGTAGTAGTAGTAGTAGTAGTAGTAGTAGTAGTAGTCCTACACATCACTAGGCCTGTGCTACTCAGTGATGGTTGGCCAATGTTACAGTAATGTGTCATTTCATATTGAAAAATAGAAATATTCTTGTACCCTAACCAATCACATCATGTTTTTAGATCTTCAGCAGAACTGAGAGACGACCAGTCTGTGTGAACATGCTTGTGATGTAGATGAGGTGCTGTCCGACACAAACAGCAGGCAGGATGCAGCATCATTTTTTATCCTTTTTCTTTTCTTTTTTTTTTTACAGAAAACATTTTTTCTGTTTTTCTGCTACTGCATTGTGTTTTGTATGTAGAACACTTCACATATCCAACACATATTCAAGTGTTGAAATAAAGTATTTGTGATTGAAATAAAGTATTTGGGCGTACAAATTTTTGTGTATATACATTACTGTAACGGCCTTTTACAACAGGCTGCTCTGCATACTGTCAGTCTAACTCTGAACATGCAAAAGGCATAAGTCTACTGATGAGATATTCATAATAGTGTTTTCCCTTGAGCACATCAGTGTGTAGTCAGTTGTTAGAAAGATTCATATGATGGTTGTGTGTGTCATTTTTTTGCAAAATTACATTTTGAAAAGAGATAAAATGGTTTTGAATGCAGTATTTGATTTTGCAAGAGATTTGTGGAGTTTTGCATTTTGTGTTAGTGTTTTTGTGTGTTGTGTTTAGAGTTTTGAGAAAATTAGCCTTAGTTTCAGAAAATGTGTGTAAGCAATTGTGAAAAACTGAACAAAATACACTTTTGACTGCCCTAGACAGACCCATGATCTAAGTTGTTTTATATAAACCGGCCCAGTGGCCTAATGGATAAGGCATCAGCCTCCGGAGCTGGGGATTGTGGGTTCAAGTCCCACCTGGGTCGCACACCCCTGTCTTTAATTGACTCAATGGGACGTGAGTCGCAATTAAAGAAGAGATATCTTTGAATCGAGCATATTAAAGGTCCCATATTCTACACTTTCCAATGTTTTATTTTATGTCTTGAGGTCCATTCAAAGCTCTTTGTGTGGTGTCATGTACCAAAAACACTCAATCCATTTTTACACGTTCATTTTCCAGCATCTCTCTGAGCCTTGCCAAGAACAGGCTGTTTCTGTTGCTGTGTCTTTAAGGCTCATTAATATTAACGACCCCTCTGTTCTGATTGGCTAACCGTTTCAAGAGTGAAACATGAGACACCACAGACACCAGACAGCAACAGGCAAGGAAAAACTCTCCGGTAATAAACAATGACAATCGCTCAACTGCTTTGAAAAAAACACTTTGTTAGCCTATTAATTCTTACAAAAATGATAATATGATAATGAGCGTACCTTTGTGACGCCACAAAGTTACGGAAGTCCAAACGGCTCGTTTAGAGGCTCGGTTTTCTAATATGGATTGTGTGGATTTAGCTGGCTACCGTGCGTTTTGATACTTTAGTGATGTTTAGATAGCGCATCCAACTCCTTTATAATCAAAGAGGAACCTTTAAAGGGCTATTTGTAGGGGCAACGACAATGCTTCATAAGCTTTGTTTTTTTGTTTTTTTTGGTCTACATCAGCTTTAATAAAACAAGGCAAAGAAGAAAAAGGATAAAACAAAAAATCCATATAAATAAAATTACATGATCACTATTTCACAGAAGGTGTCATTTATTTATTCATTTTGTGAATGCAATGTCGGGGATCTTGCCTTCCATCTTCAACTGGGTGAACATTTGTGCAGCTCTGTTGAAATCCCATTCATTGTCCTGTAGACACTTTTGGGACCACTGCAGGTTCATGCTGGAATTCAGGAAGAAGGCTGAGGGCATCTCCTGCTGCGGTGCGGTGAGGGTGGGCACCGGGCTAGAAGACGGGGGCAGGGCGGGAGCCACAAAGGCTCGGCAGATCTCCTCTGTTGTGGCCATCCGGATGGAAAGCTGGTCGTTCACTATGCGCAAACCAGAATCCCCGGCAGGGACCGCGATGAAGACTCGAGAGAAGGCCTTAGTACAGTCCCGCGATTTACCGTCCACTTCTTTGAAAATCCCGCTCACTGTGAATGACAGCAGTGTATTCGTGTAGGTGTTTACGTCAACAGTGAAGGAGGCAGGGTCATGCTGAGTTTTGGGGAGCTCGTTGAGGAAAGCCACCACATTTACTCGCGTGTGTTTTA
This sequence comes from Centroberyx gerrardi, assembly GCF_048128805.1. Taxonomy (NCBI): domain Eukaryota; kingdom Metazoa; phylum Chordata; class Actinopteri; order Beryciformes; family Berycidae; genus Centroberyx; species Centroberyx gerrardi. Next base: position 9,443,272 of record NC_136018.1, read on the forward strand.
GTAGGCAAGACCGCATCGTGGAGTCTTTGATCGGCTTCAGGTTTCGACTGTCTTTGTGGTACTCTCCCTGTATCACGAGGGATAAGGAAGCTCCATCATGGTAGGCATCCAGAAGAGGCTGTCTGTCCCCTGAGTCGTAGATGCTGTAATATTTTTGCAAGAAGCGAAGAATGAAAGCCTTGATTTCATCGGAGCCAAAACAGCTGCCCTTGAAGGGGGGGAAGGCGGTGGGCGTTGCCATGAGGTCATGGACATCCAGTTTGAGAAGCCCGGGAAACCTCTGCTGCACAGCACTGATGTAGGAGACCTGGTCCTTGAACAGGTCACACAGAGGGTTCCCGACCAGCCACAGCTCCACCAGCTTCAGGCCTTTCACCTGGTCCAGCTCCTGGTCAGACTTCAGCTTATTGTGGGACAGGTTGAGGGTCTTCAGTTTGGGTGCCTTGGTGACCAATTCAGCCAGTTTGTCCACTTTCTGAATACGGTTGCTGCTCAGGTTCAAGCACACCAGCTCTGGAATGTTTCCCTCAATGATCTTGATCACAGCCTCCATGCTTGTCTTCCTATTCAGGATGACCTCAATGTTCTGTGACGCCAGGTCCGAGTCTGTTCGGATGTTGTTCAAGTCAAGTGCTTGCTGGGAGCCGTCGAAGCGCTTTGCCATGCATTGCTTCAGGCGCTCCAAGTGTTCAGGCTTCAGGCCAGAGAGGAGGAAGGACGGAGGAGATCTGGCGTTGATGTGTACTGCCACCTTATAACCGTCTGTGTCTGTGATCTTGTGGGAACATTTGTGCAGAGCAGTGGCGGCAGCGGCATCATCCACATAAAAATGGGCCCGGTGACTGACAATATGAAAGTGTACAGGTGTGTAGGGTACTGAGCAGATGTTCTGGAGAGCTGTCAATAACCATTTCTTGTCATATTTCCTTCCGTGTGGTATCGTCACTTTGTACCAGCCTGATCGGCTTTTCCCTCCTCCACCACTGTTTCCTCCTCCTCGGTCTCCTCCTCTCCCACCTCCTCTCCCACCTCCTCTCCCTCTGCCTCCTCGCCCATCTCCTCTCAGATTGGGCCTTCCATAGGGGTTGAATCTGCGCTGGGAGCCGCTGTCCTGAGAGCTGTCAGTCATAGTTACATTCCCGTCATTGTCATCAAGCCTGGACCGTGGTCCGGGGCCACCGAAGTTCCCTGAGTGGCCTCCCCGCTGGCGGACGTCCCTGCGGGACCCGTCGCTGTCCGACCGACCCCTGTGGGAGCCTCTGCCTTCACGGCTGCGGAGCTGCGGAATTAGCCTGTTATTGAAGGAGACATTATGTTACCCATTTAACTCAAACTAGACATTTCCAGTTTCTTATGTAAAGTTAACACCAGGTCACACAGAGGGTTCCCTATAGCCTATACACCCCCTCCCTGAGTCCTTCTGTATGAAAGTCCCCGTGAGAATGGGGAGCACAGTCAAGGTCAACACACATTATGCTACTTTTATACAAGGGTTAATCAGGTGATTCAATTCACTCAGTTACCATTACTCCCTGGGAGCAGTAGCCTAATTCATTACACTACTTCGTTATATTACTTTTCTGGGACACCCCCAAGATTGACGTTTGAATCCTTTTATTTTCATAAATAAATAGTCTACCTCTTCTGTGGATGTTCAGGGAGACCAAATAGAGTTGATGTAATCTTTCCACCTGGAGAACTTTACTGTCATTTTCCATCTTCTATATTGCCATTTTCCGGGGGATGTGGATAATCAATAATTTTTGGCTAGTTTAACTTCAAACTGATATGAAGAGGGGGTAATATCAAAGGTAACGACTTGATTTTTGATGGGTAATAGCCTACTGTTATTGGAATTGACGTAGCATTTCGTTACACTACACGTTACTGAGTTACAGTTTAGCACCCAACAGTGGCTGTGACACATCAAATCCCTCATATTATCGCCTTGTGGTAAAACTCCAGTGATGCACTCTTCCAGTCTGCTGGAAGAGGAGAGCTGCGTCAAGCCGCCTACAGACAGCCAGGACAATACCGGGAGTTAAGTGATTTTGCCTTCAAAATAAAATCATAATCATCACTCATAGGTGAAACTCCACTGAGATGTCAGCGCTGGTTCCCTATACCTTCAGAAGAAGCCATTCGCTAGGAGTCTCTGCCAGGAAATAATTCCTCAAAACTTGTCACCTTACAAACTTTGTCACATCCATGACATTTTATGTAGGGTGCCTCTGTTAGCCTGGAACAAATAGAAACGTGTCCATGTGTACAAACATTCAGTGTAGCTGTTCACACTGTCAGATTTACCAGTGGAGGAAATATGATGTAGGCTACAAAAATATGGGCAGAACAATTTCAGATGAGGTAGGCCTAACTTAAATAACTGACAGAAATTAGTCTGGACATCAATTATATACTAAGAATATCTTAAAAAAAAATAAAAAAAATATACAATTTTTTTTTAATACTGCATAGGCCATGGGCAGAACTTTTTTGGGAAAAAAAAGCAGATTCAAATTCCTAATACAGATTCCTCCTTAAATATAAGCCTGTTATTTATATTAACTTTAGTAAATTGTATTATTAACCTAGGCCCATTCAAAAACGCTCCAGTGCAGTTTCCGTCAGTAAGGGTTTTATTTTGAAAGAAGATGCTCGGAAGTCGTCTTGGTTTCTTTCTGGTTGGCTTGACACTGGAGAAGCGGAGCGGGTCCAGTTACACTTTCAGGTCTAAAATTAGGGAGGCTCCGCAACTCCGACTGACGCAAGATGGCTAAACTGGACTGTCTACTCCTCGCTGTGTCAATGGTATCAGGATTCAGGACCATGGAAACGTTCCCTACAACTTTGCTGTTATTGATGACATGCTGGGTATTTTTAGATGTTGTTGTCATATTTCCGTAACAGCCCGGCTACAGCGTTCAGTATAAAGGAGTCCTTCAAAATGCAGCTGTACAACAGTGTGCTGACACACTATCCGAAGTCCTCTCGCAAAGTTTCAATAACTATATCGAGCGGATCTGACCGTTTGACCGGGACAACATCAACTTCTTCTGCGGTTAATAAACCGGGCGTCACACAACAAGACACAACTTCAACGGCCAACGGGGATCCAGTAAGAGAGACGCCGTCTTCCGCAAACATGCCTGCCTTTTCATGTTACGAAACTTCGTCGATGAAGCCAGTTTACTTCACGTCGACTGCTGAAATAATAATTCGCCGACCTGATGGAGTGGAGCGGTCCGTACCTATCCATATCATGAGGGAGTCAAAGAGCAAACGCTCGTCCCCTGACTCAGTTTCACATGATGGGGAAAGTATGACTAATAACTGTGATTCCGACCTGATAGTGGACTTGATTGATCATTGGAGCAATGGGACAGAGCTTTTCTCTGACTGCCCAGAACTGGTTGAAAGTAATCTGTTGAACAGCAAGAGCATCACTGGACCCAGAATAGAAGAATGCAAGAGGACGGTGGGAATTTCAAGTGAGGATGATGAGGTTTCAGTGACTAATGCCCCCTTCAAAAGCAACGGATGGACCTCATTTCACGAAGTGGAGCCCATTCCCTGCAGGGCAGCTCAACCTAAAGACCTCATAGATGAAGATCTCCATCATCTACGCAGTGGGCAAAGTGTCCCGCCATCAGATGAGACACGGGCCTTCGAGCTCAGCGTCCTGCAGGAGTCGTCCCCACAGAGATGCCCAGAGAAAGGGGACATCAACGATAAAGTCACCCTGTATCTGGCTGAAGTGGAGAAACAGAACAAGTACCTCCAGGAGAGGCATAAATACAGGTACCACATCATCCCGGATGGTAACTGCCTGTACAGAGCCGTGTGCAAAGCCACTTTCGGAGAGCAGTCGAGGCACAGGGAGCTGAGGGAGCAGACGGTGCACCATATAGCCGACCACCTGGATGAGTTCAACCCCATCATCGAAGGGGATGTAGGGGAGTTCCTGATCAATGCAGCACAGGATGGTGCCTGGGCTGGGTACCCTGAGCTGCTAGCCATGAGCCAGATGCTGAACGTCAACATCCACCTGACAACAGGGGGGAGCTTGGAGAGTCCCACCGTCTCCACCATGGTGCACTATCTCGGGGAGGAAGATGCTTCCAAACCAGCCGTCTGGCTCAGCTGGCTCAGCAACGGACACTACGACGTCCTTCTGGACAAGAGTCTCCCCAACCCGGAGTATGAGGACTGGTGCCGTCACTCACAGATACAGAGGAAACGGGACGAGGAACTGGCAAAGTCGATGGCAGCCTCACTATCCAAAATGTACATTGAGCAAAATGGGCATATGTGAAAGCAATATGTTGAGAATTGAGAGGCGCACTGTTACAGTACAGTGCAAAACTGTTATTTGCACATTGATTCTGCTTGGTTTCTACATGCTTTAAATTATTTTTCTAAGTTTTATATTGTTAGAGAAAGGAAGTGCAGTGCACATACTTTGGTCTTTGTACATACTTAGATAGCCGAATGGTAGGCAGTTGCCTCTGAAAGTGTTTGTAAGAGTGTGTGAGCCTGTGCTTTTTGATAATGTTTGGGATAATGTTGAAGTGAGTGAACTTTAAAACTGCCAATTTACTTGTATGTGATTTTTGAGTACATACAGTATTTATTTACCTTTCATTGGCAGGTCAGTGACAGTTAATTTTCTATTATGCCTATTAGGCCTTTGCCAAATATTTTGCAATAAAGAGAAACCTGGTTTGCATTTTTTCCCCTTATTTGCATACATTGTTTACTATCCGTCTCTAGCCTACACTCTTGCACAAAAATTGCCATCTGATAGTAAGTCCACAGTTTGGTTTGTATCTGTGAGAACAAATCAGCAGTTTTCTTCATTTTTTTTGTATTATGTCTATTCTTCATAGGCCTCGTAGACAAAATGTTTCAAAATAAACTTTTTTTATGTCTGATTTACATAGTCTTAGTTTGATGTCTGTCTCTGGCCTACACTACCAGAAAAAAATTACCCAATACTAAAGTGACCTCATCAGCTGTTTTTGAATCCATTTTGCATACAGAATTGGCCATGGAGAGTATTGCGACCCATTATATTACATTGCATTCGGATTATCATTCAGGTGGGCCAGACTGTGGAGTGCTGCACACCCCATCCACCCCCTGCTGCCCAAAAGTGAAAAGTAATGTTTGGAATTCATTACATCCAGTGACCATGAGCCTGTGGCCTCTCAGGCAGGTCGGGCGGCAGACCTCATTACATTAAGTGACTGTGGTCGAGGCCTGTGCGTGTGCAAAATGGGACAGTGTCAAAGCAATATTTTAGTTGACAGCTGAAGGTTGCACTGTCACAGTACAGTGCCAAATTTGTTTTTTGCACTTTAATTCTGCGTGGTTTCTACATTAAGTTGGTTTTCTATATTTTTCCATTGTTAAGAGAAAGAAAGTGCATTTCAAATAATACCAGCTTCTTTGTACATACTTAGATACTTAAATGGTAGACAGCTGCCTCTGTCTGCCAGTGTTTTTAAAGCTTGTAGACCTGTTTTTTTAAGTTTTTCAATATTATTACATTGAAGTGAGTGAACTATTTTTGGTTATGCGTGACTTTTGAGCTTGTTATTTATTTTTTTGCTTTTTGGCCGCTCACTATCAGTAATCTTTCTATTATGCCAATGGTTTGTAGGCCTTTGACAAAATATTTTCTAGTAAACTTTCAAAGAAACATCATTTGCAAGTATTTGTTTTCTGATCTATATACTCCTAGTTTGACAAATGTCAAACTTTACCAAAGTTAAGGAGCAAATCAACTTGCCCTTTAAAAGAAGAAGCAAAGATCCAGGCTGAACATAGCATAGGCCTACACCATAATTAGGATTATAGGCTAAGAAAGAATACCAACTCTGTAATAACCTGATTTTTGAAGGACCCCTGCCCATTGGTGACATTGCACTTTTCGACCAGTAGATGTCATTCTAGGCTCCCCTATACACTTTGACACAACCAGAAAATATATTAATATTTATTTTGTCAAACTGAATACAATGTGTGACCCTTCATTACTGCATTCGCCTCGGCATTGTCAATCAGTTAGACTACCTGAGCGAAATAAGCTATTCAGTGCTCTGATTAGTAAAAACGCGGATATGTTTCACGATAAAATAACATAATTAGCCTATAGGATAAGTTTTTAGAAAGTTTGTGAATTCATCATTTAGTAAATTGCCCCACATTTGATTGTTGATCCAAACATTGTGACTTTATTTAGGCTTCCTAACTATTGTTTAATCATATTTAGTATTAGCGTCTTCACTAATGAAAAAATATTAATATTCATATAGGACAGTGCGTGTGTGGTGCTCAATAGACTTTATAGTGGCAATTTGTAGGCCTATATGTCCTATGTATCGCTCTAATTTTCCTATAGTATTATTATAGAGATTGTAGCCTAGTTGTGTGACATTTGTAAATAGCATCCTACTTAAGTTATTATGGGATTACTATAGTTCTTTTTCCTGAGAGCTATATTGTGATGACGTAATTCTGCAGTCATGTGGACGTCGGGGAAAAAAGTTTTTATCTTTTTAATGCGGGGGAGGGGGGTGTTAGAGCCTCAGCCTGTTCCTGCCTGGATGAACCATAGCCTATAACAAACCAGAGGGGGACAGAGGCGCCTGGCAGGTGAGAGTGGACCGAGCAGGCTGGTTCACCGCAGTACTGGCACACAGTCAGCAGACAGAGAGAGAGAGAGAGAGAGAGGAGTGAGAAAAAGAGAGAGAGAGAGAGACAGGGAAAGGGAAAGTCAATGACAGACGCTCCCCTCCGGTGTTTTGTGTGTCCGTAGAGGCTTCCCACGCGCCAACCGAACGGGGAGACGGTCATCTCGACGCAGTTAGCCCCATCTTGGGAAGTTGCCGGATACTTTGAAACAAACTACAGCACAGCAGCAGCGTCGCCGTCGGTGGTCGTGGGCTCTGACCTGAGAGGTATCGGACATGTCGGGACACCGGGTGCAGTTCGCAGACCTTCCGCCGAGTGATCGCAAAGGAAGTCCTAAATTACACAGTAAGGAATATTATTGACCTATTAGGAGGCTTTTCTGTTGACCTTGGATAACTCTGTAAGACTAAATTATAGCAAAAACTCACTTGTTCTGCACTTTTTTGTTCACTTTAGGGGCATGCTTATTTATTTATTTTCACTTTAGGGGCATGCTTATTTTGAACATTCCAGTACTAAACACTATGACAAAAAACTGTAGTAATCCCATACATTTTGGTATGATACTGTACAAATATCAGAGTAAAACTTCAAGGCTCTACAGGGATTTCATAGGGATATTATAGTGATATCATAAGAGGTAAAAATGCCTTAAAATATGACAAGGTCACTATAAACTCACCATTGAGTTCCACGGAGAAGTCCCTGTAGGAATATTACAGTGACTTTTACTCTTTTATGTATTGATTCATGTTTTAATTAGCCATTTGTCGTTCAATATATCACCCCTACTGCACTCTAGTGTAATGATAAGTCACTATCAGGTATCTTTCTTATGGTTTGGGAAGAGTTGTGCTCTAAACTCTGTAAGCCTTCCACTAGATGATTATACCTCTCTACATAGCATAATAATTAGGCCTTACGAAGTACAAAAAAAGTCTAACACCTCTGCTTGAATCCAGATGTTTTTGTTGAAGAGTTTTTTGCCATGACTTCCAGATTTCAAGCTGAACTCTGAAGTCAGCTGCTGTTTTGAGTCTTTGAGAAAATGTCATGATCTTTGATTGTAGTGAATCTCCTGCCTCAGTCTCCCTCCAAGGCATGAGAACAGGTAAAACGATCTGTCAGGTGTTGCTGCAACCTATTGGACCAGGCATACAGAATAAAACACAGTATTTCCCCAGCTCAGAAGACACAGATGTTGCTCATCATACCATATGTGCCTTATGCGTGACTGGACTGTGTGGAGGATATGATGACCCCCTCACCTGTGATCCACTCTGCGTGGGAATCAGCCGTTCAGCCCATTCAGCCACACAGTCAACAGAGTCCCCACTTTATACACTTATTTGAAGTGGCAGTTGCCCTTTATGTGCTACTGCTCACTTTTCCCCCTCAGGGCCATGTATCCTCAGTGTGTGTGACACTTCTTGTGCTCTGTCTTAGTGAGGTGATGCTCACCTTGAGATGCATCTTTAACCACTTCACGGCATGCCACAACCTTGGCAGCACAAAGGATAGATGGCTATAAATAGGAACAACACATATAGAGGCATAGAGGGGCTCAGCTTTTGTGCATTTATGGCACAGGTGGACGGGTTAAAGACGTGCTCGTGCTTGCATGCGAGGCGTGCGACAGTGTCAGCTGTGCCTGCCTGCGCTGCTCTGTGCTGCAGTGTATGCACTACAGTGGGAGACACAGAGAAGCTGAGCTCATCTCCATGGTGACAGGTTGAGTGACAGGACACGTGAGCGAGGACGCAGTGGAAAATTGCCAGTTGCTGCAAAACCCTCCGGAGGGGTGCACATACACCCCGGTTCTGTGACATTACATGTGCGCAGTTGCATATGTAATACATTTCCGTCTATATCTGTGACAGCACTCGTTCTGGCAGGTTGGTGTGTGTGTGTCAGAGAGGAACATGCATGTGGGCAGCAGGTTGAAAAGTGCTGATGTTGTGTGCAGGTTAGGCTCAGGTTGTACGCAGTGCATGTTGACTTGATGAGGCGAAGGACAGAATGGCCTCTTCAGCAGCAAACCTCACGTTCTGACTCAGCCCATCCGTTTCTCCTGTTGTCCAGAGGCAAGCGACAGCGGGGTCAAGTTTCAATCTCTTCTTCTTCTTCCTCCTCTCTCTCTCTGACACACACACGCACACACTCACAATCTCACAACCGTCCCTGGATCAAGGCCCAGCTGCTGGGCTTAGTGTCCATGCTTGCCTCTCTGGGATAGCATGCCACAAGGCTCAATATTCATTTAGTCCAATAGATGGAAAGCCATCACATTACACATCCAAACTACAAAATAGCATCTGGATAGCAGCAGAGCACCACCTCATCCATCACTCACTTCAGTTTTAAAATGCTATAACAGCTAATGATCTCGACATCACCTGGAGGGAATACTACAGCATATGCGAATAGACTGAGTGTCAGAAAGGGAAGCCAGCAGTGATGGAGGATTGCTGTCAGTGCTGTTCACTTTATATTCTTGAAAGTAGTAATCTCCAAGGTCTGTGCTTTTTTGACTTTGACATCTTTTGTAATAATCGATCATTTTTTTTGCACTACCCTTCCCAGAGATCTCTTGGTGTCCATTAAGCTTAGGTTAGACCACAAGATTGTTCAAGTCTTCCCTGACTAGGGCATTTCAGACTAAACGACGACTGTTTGCCATCCAGTTGGGAAGCTGTTCACACTAGGCGACGGGACAAAGATGGGCGACACACGTGAAGACGAGGGATCACACACTACCAGACTCTGTCATTCGTATTTTGAAGTGACATTATTACAAGAATAACACTGATGAGGAATTTTGTAGGAGTCTTCTTTCTCTTAATTTGTAATTGCATGCTTATATGGACTGATCCAGGCATGCCTTCATTCCTCCAAATGAAATTTGTACAGCAACTTATCAACAGTGGAGCAAGTAGAGTTGGGAATCTTGCTGATATAAACTAAAACTAAAACTAAAATCTATGTGAGTGGGCGTTGTCATTACGAAATGTGTCTTCTTTTCCAGTTAATTTTCTTTTTCTTCCCCCTGGACTTGGCCAGACAAAATCAAACATCTGACAAAATTGCATCAGGCCAAACGGCCAGAGCCGGAGTGTTGAGTTCATTCATCTTACAGGATAATATGCACCAACCGTCACCCCCTAACCCAGACTAAACCAGATTCCAATTGGCCTTAGAATCGGTGTTAAAATCACCTAGTGTGGCATCCTCTGCCCTTGGATTATCTGTGGATGAAGTTTCTGTAGGTGGCGCTCTTTTCTTTGTCTGCTCAGCCATGTTGGCTATCACTGCTCTTGCTAACTACTTCTTTTATTTATTCCAAACCAACCACTGTTGCTGCTGCTGGAAACATAAAACGCATAATTTCCTGAGCGGCGGAGGAATTTTCCCAGGAAAGATGTACCAGACGCCAGGTGTTAGAACAGCAAATGTAAAAGCTTTCAGGAGCTGAGCATAGGTTGAATCACTATTGCGTGTGCTGATAGAGAGTGGCGAAATGGAAATTTAATTTATATGAAAATGTTGCAGATTATTACTTTAACCTTTCCCCCACAGTCCACATGAAAGACTGTTATTGTGGAATTATGTGGAGTTTGGCCAGGATCCCACAAGTGTTTGTTACTGTTATAGAACATGCCAGAGGGAGGCATGGGCTGGAGCAGAGGGGTGCTGGTTTACTCACACATATTCTCCTTGTGGTGACACACACAATGGACACACACATACGCACATATATAGAGACAGAAAGTGTAAACAATAGTGTGTGAGTGTCATCACACTTCACCATCATATAGTATTTTAGACGTGTTTTCCTCTATATGCTTTAGATATAAAGTTGCGCCTAGTTTCAAGTTGTTAGCACAGAATCTTCCATCTGACAGTAAAAGACTCAAACATGTTTGTTACAAAAGGCACATTCCTCGATAAAATCTGACTGTCTAACCCCAATTAAACTCCACGCTAATAGGTATCAAATCCCTTCTGGAAAATTACCTGAAATATTATATTTATGAAACACACAAGCAGAAATACGCATGTGTTTCATGCTTTATTAGGATTTGATGCAGGCCAAGGTCGTATGAGGGCCTACATCAAAACATACATACCAGTACCTGCCTATTTTTCACTCTCAGAGATTCATCCAGAGCACTTGATTGTGTCTGGAGAAGTTCCAGATTCATCTCTTGTTCTTGATCTGTTTCACCTCGTTTCCATTTTCCATTTTGACCTTAGTGGTCATTTCACAAACTGGGTTTTGGATGTTTTAGAGACATGTTTTTACAACCAAGAACCATGGCAGCTTTCTCCTGGTTCTCACTGATGGCATCTTGGGCATTACTGCTGATGTCCTCAGCTTTGCCGATGGCACTGTGGGCATTGCCAGTATCATTGGTAGTGTTACTGTAATTCCATTAAGAGCATTTTAATGGCAGCTGTGGTCTTTGATCCCTCTTTGAATGAAGTGAACACAGCCTTCACTGTCATGGGACACTCCCATTGCTCAGTGGCTGTCTGGAGATCAGTATGTTGAATGAGGAAAGCTGTGATGATTTGTCTCTCAAAAGGCTCCTTTACATCCTGGACAGCTGCACTCCCAATCATAGAGTTCATCATCTCATGTTTCCAGAGATATTTGAAGATTACCTCAACAATTTGTGGAGCAAGATATTCAGTCTGGGTGAGGTGGCTGAATGAAGACATTGCCTTCTCTTTCCCCATCAGTGTGGTGGTAGCAATCTCCAAGAAGAGAGGGTGGGGCACTTTAACATCCAACTCAATCACTGACTTGATCTTCACAAGGAACAGCTCACAGCTTTCTGCCAAGCAGCGCTGGCAGAAAGCGCTGAGTTGATAGGTCTTGCCCCATCAACTCGAGCCTGTCATGCCTCTTTGTCCACCAAACTAATTTAATTAGATAGACTTGTGCCGACAAATTTTCAGTCATTCCGTGGCACTCTTTCAGACTCTTGCTCAAGTCTTTCATATTAGCGTGGGATGGAACTTCCCCTCGATCCTTCATACCCATGAATTTCTCCATGAGTTGTTTCTGTATGACAGGTACAGGTATGAATGATAAGATAAAACTTTATTAATTCCTGTGGGGACATTTGATTGTTACAGCAGCAAAAGTAAAAGGATTCAGCAGGGGAAAAAGACAGAATATAAGCACAAACATAGATTATAAAATAAGTTCTACAAACATATATACATATATATATAAATAATATAAACAATAAAACCATCAAGTGTGGATGTTCTTATCTTTGTTAGGAAGTGTAACGTCCAGCCAGGAGAGATTCAATTAAGAGAGGAATATCCATTTATGATGCAATAGTTGACAATAGTTGAAATGCAATGTTGAGATGCAACATGACTTGAAGTTAACACAGTAGGATGGTGATCAGAGATTTTTTTTAACAATGAAATATCAAAATATGAAATAAATTATTTAAATTCAAGTCCAATCCTAGCTACCTGACTGAGAAGTCATAAAATAATAATAGAAAAAGAAAAGAAACAACAGTACATATTATTTATACTTGACTGAGATTTCTCTTTCTTGAAGAATTCATTATTTCAGTGTTTGATTTTCAGATCCCTCGATATATCTTCCTATTGCAATAGAGCTGCGCAAAATGCATTATGATCAAATGTCTAATAAATCTCCTAATAATAATAATAATATCACTAATTCTTCTGTTTGTCTATAGGTGCTTTTAGTTTACTAACATCTTTGTATGTTTTTTGTATGTGGAATGTTTTGTCTTTTACGGCTGCAGCATGGGTGAAAGCCCAAGCCAAATTTTCCATTTTGTGGGACAATAAAGTTAATCTTGAATCTTGAATCTTGAATCTTAATCTTAATAATAATAATGTATCACTTTTGTTAACATTATAAATTGTTGCGAAATAAAAGGATCAAAACAAACAAATCCACAAAAAATCTGTCATAATAAAAGAAGACCATCCACTGCAGCTAACTCCATTAGCCCGTTAACTCTCACCCTGGATGAATTTCCACTTTGCTCTTGTTAAAACTACAGTGCTGTAATCACTTATCAGCTTTGTCTTCGTCAGGATGTCCAGGAGAAACGGTAAACATTGCTGCGTGCTATCTTACTCACAGTCCCTATATGCGATTGCTCGGGGGAAATGGCAAATGCTGCATTGGAATGATAATCACAGAAAGTGCTTCTTTACCAGCTCAGGAATGCAGATGGTGTCTGTGCCAATGTCAAGCTTTAGAAACCAGGGGAAGATGCTGTCTCCCGCAATGAACTCCTCATCACTACTTATAATTCTCTGTGAAAACAAATCAAATAGCTGTGAAGGTGAGGATGTAGCGTGGCCTTAATTTCCAAGGACATCTTTACAGATACAAGCCGAGCGCTCGTCTATAGATAGTTCAGTCACTACTAGCGGTGTGATCTTTTAGTGAGCTGTTGTCCGCTCAGAGAAGGTGTGAAATGTCCCGTCTGCTAGGCTGTCTGTCCCACTCAAGATCCTGCTCACACTAGATTGGCACTTGATCCTTCTGGAAATAGCCAAGCCCCAGGAGATGCTAAACAGCTGTTTTTGCAGTGGATTAAAAGCCAGTCCCTTAAGGGCTCTTAAGTTATTCGGAGTGTAAAACACTAAGATTTAAGGGTACTCTGTGGCCTCCTCCACCCGACAGTAATATGCTGTTGTTTTTCTAGCTTTAACTGGGGATGTCGCTCTCAGATAAAAGACAGTAACCTTGAGTTGATATCCAGTGTGTTTTTAGTGGCTGACTCCACTGAATCATAGATCCTGTCTGCATGGGGTTTGCTTCCATAATATGTTGCATAGATATTAGCAGTGTAATTGTCTGAACGATATTTCTTTTTGCTATTTTAGATATTTCTTCCTGCCAGTGTTGACTCATTATTATAGTCATTATTCAAGTTTCCTTTCAAGGGATTCATTTTAATGAAACCCTTGCTGTGCCCTGAAGGTCACTCATAATAGTGCAAATAGATAAAGATTTTATTTGATTCACAGAAATCAAAAGGCTTGCTGACCATCTAGGTCCATCTTTTAAAATACATTAGTGTATACTTAATCTCTGGCACTCTCACTTTCTGCTGACCTTTTCATATCTTTCGGGGCATTTCTTCATTTAGTAGATCCGGTTCTAATGTTACACGCCCAAGACAGTGAAAAGCATTCCCTCTGTCTGCTTCTCTTTGGCCTGTTTTTGAAAAAAAATATTTCGGTGTATTTTTTGACTGCTGACATTTTATTCCATCATCAAGCATTTGTGAGAGAGGAGAGAGCTAACACAAAGGTCGCTCTCGAAAAATGAAGTCAAAGGGAGATGGCATTTTGAAAAGACCGAAAAGCCTGTTTAGTGCAAGATGAAACTGAGCGGAGATAACATCACAAAGATTTACAGTAAGAGTGCAACGTAAATGGCATCTTGTGCACTAGAGTTACTCCTGCTTGATGCGCTGATCTCTGTCTTATAGTGAATGGTTTTGCATCAAGAGGTTTTGCGTGCCTGATGAATTATCCATCCTCTCCCGAGTTCTCCGTCTCCACAGCAGCGGGACGCCGGTGGAATGTGGAGAGGAACCAGATGTTTTGTTCTTTCTTCTCTTCACTTTTCTAATTGACTTCCAGTCATGAGTTTCTTCTTGAAAAGAAAGTGATGAAGTATCCGCAGCTTCGCAGGTCTGCAGTAGAACTTAAACGGCCAACATGATGTCACCGCACAAACTTCACCATCTCGACTGTTAAGTTGCTGAGAACAAGCAGCTAATGAAGTTCACCTGTTCAGTAGCAACAAGTGGCACATGGACCTCTCAACACTGGGCACTTAATGATGCTTATTGGCTGCTACAGCTGAGCTGGAACTCAGAGCGCCTGTAGACACAACAGTATTATCATTCTCACTACTGCTCTTTTGTTGCCTCTGGAATCAACTTAGGAGTAAACAAACATCTCTATCATGTTATAGTCATCTAAAGTCTGAAAGGATCTAAGGCCTGATAAAACACAGATCGGAATGTACACTGTTAAAATGATGACTCCCAAAGGGTGTCACAGTTCTCGGCGCGGTTGTCATTCATCTGCCCTGAGCGGTAGTCTTGAAATATCCCTGCTTCTGTATTGGTGATTAGAGACAATCTGGCTGTATTTCTGTTCTGTTGGGATACAGGGTGTAATAACATTCTCTGCATGCTCTCCCCAAGCACTAATGATGCGTGATGCCAGCCCCGATGACATTGTTGTTTTTTTTAAAGGGGCAATGGGAACAAAAATTGCTTTCTACACAGATGAGTGAGAAGTCAAATAGCCTCTCCTTTGAAGATGCAGGCGAGGTCATGTTCAAAGGAAGATATCAAATAGGTGTGTGGGGTGAAAATGAGCACAGTGTTTATGTGGATGGGGATGCATGTTAATGCTTAATGTTGGTGTGTGTGTGTGTGTGTGTGTGTGGATGGTGGGGGTAAACCGGCTGTACCTGATAATTAGGCTTATCTCTGGCTTATCTTCAAACCGCTGACACACTGAGAGTGTTTTATTCACCAAGTGTGATTTTAATGACTTTACAAATCAATAAAAAAGATTTGGGTCCCTGCCACAGAGGTAAGCCTAAACACACACAAACCCTACACGCACACACACACACACACACACACAAATGAGTACCTGTGTGCGCAATCCACGTTGTTTTCACTGTGGCATTGCAGACAGGATGCAGGAAGGTAAAGAGCTTTTTTTTGTACTTATGTGTGTAGTTGTGCGGAATGTGTATAACCAACCGGATGCATCACCTTTTGCTAGACAGCTGCCATATGTGTGTGTATTGTCCATATGTTGTTTTATGGGACCCACATGCAGTATTATTTTGTGGGAAGTTCATGTCAAGACACCTAATACTGTTTATGTGGAGGCCTTGCACAGGCATTTTTTCACCTAAATGTTAAAGAGGTGTAAAACAAACCAAAAAAAGTATGTGAATGTACACACATACACACACACACACATACAGGCCTGAACACATTTTCTCAGCAGCATATTTGATAAGCTCCTCCTGATTACATTAGCACTACCACTAAATAGACGCTCACTGCTATAAACAAGCTATACGACACCATTCATTTAACATTCCAAACATTTTGCGACAGTATCTAATTTGATAACTGAGCTCGTGGATGGGAAAGGAATCCACTCCCAGTCAATAACCGCAAGCCGCTCATGTCAGTGTGATAAATGGGAGGTTTAGAGCCAGGATACAAGTGGGTGTTTGCAAGTGGAAAGGAGACCGCTGATTGGGTGGGGTCATAACAGGGGGCTGTGGGAGGAAAGTATACATCCACAAACTGCTGAGAACTTTCTTGATGACTCTAAAGCCCGCTTTAGCAGCTGCTTTTTCTTTCACATAGACAAAACGCACCTTCAGCTGCAGGCATACACACTATCCATTATCCATTGCAACTGCTCACGACTTCTATTTCTGGTGATAAGAGGGAAACATGAGTGGCAGAATAAGCAGCAACCTAGCTCCACGTTTGCTTTATCAGCAAACGTTTTTTAAAAAACTCTATCAGCAACATTCCTCATGTGAAAATGAGGAAATGAATATGTTCGGCGTTGTTGTGTACAGTAAATTCACTTCTGTGGACTTCCTGTGAATTTCCAGGCCGGCTCTCAGTTGCGGTAATCCACTTTTCTCCCGTAAAGTCTACAAAATACCAGCATGCCAAGATGTGTGGTACTGGAGGGGAGGGGGGGGGGGGCTGGCAGCAGCAAACGGTTGTTGATCCTTTGATCCAAGCTATAATCTGAAGACAAAAGATATTCTTTTTAATTATGAGCCTTTTCTATTTTATTGAGCCACCTACTGCATCTAAATCCGGCCATGCTCTCTGTGTGTTCCGTTTTTTGATTTAAGGAATGAATAAGGGGCTTAGGAAGATATTTGAACCTCTGATGCTTCTCAAGTAGTTTTCTGTTGCAGAAACGTTACATATTGTTCGAAGCAGATCATTACAACATGTATTTAAATCTGCTAAATATCTCTTCTATGTTGTTATGATCGATTACTATGCGTCTCGTATGATTTTTTCCCCCTCATATATTTCCCCAGCCCTTCCAGCTGAACATATTTTTCGCCTCAGCTTTAAATCAATATTGCATTTCCATCAGAAGTCTTACAGCTGCTGTGGTACTCTATGGAGTGCAATGACTTAATGATGTTTAACAATCCAATATGATGTGCAGCTTCTCTGCTATGTATGTGAAACTGAGCGCCATGATGACGCAGAGTTGGCTGTCAGGACCCATTGCATTGGCCAACTGTTGCGTAAGAGTTTTAATGGCAGAGCCTGTGGGTCCAAAGAGAAGACAGTCCTAATCAGGCCTTTTGGCAAGGTCAGCAGGGTCCTTTACTCTCTGCCTCTGTCTTTCTCGCTCCATCTCTCTGCAACATAGGCTGAAAAAATACTTCTTCCACACTCCAGAGACTCTATACATCTCTATAGATGATTGTGTCTGTCAAAATGCGTTCAATAATCCTCTGTTTTGATTTATGGTGTTTATGTTGCTAACAATTGCTTGAGCACAATGAATAAAACAATGAGTTGACACTTTTATTTTAATGTTTTGTTTTGGTAAGCACAATGACTGAATGCCTGTGTCTTGTTTGCCATCCTCAGTTCAAACTGTCAGTTATTCATATTCGCACATCAGCGGGAAAACAGTGTTTTATTAAGAACTGTGTGGCTCCTAACCACGGCCTAAATGCTTGCAAACTTAGACAATGATAAACAGATGTGGGTGTGTGTGTGTGTGCATGTGTGTGGGTGTGCTTGGGTGCACGCATGTGGATGCATGCACATGTGCACATTGTGAGGATCTGTAGTTTTTAAATGTTTTTTGCACTGTTCACATATTTTTTGCCTTTGGAGGTTTGCAGCGTTCTTTTTGAGGTCAGGTCCCAGCACTGCCAAGATGAAACAGGAGTTATCAGTGTGTGTTTGACGCCTGCTGCGTCTATGATAGAAACAGCTCTCTCAGTCACCCTGTGTTATTGTGACCTGAGTCTGCCCAGCTGTACGTTTTGGACCACCGGGGTGGAATGTATACTCAACATTCATCTTCTCCTTAAAATGTCTAACCGAGCAGTGCAGACTTCTCCTAGTCGCTCACATAGCTCTCTTGAGAAAAGGTTAAGATTCCATTTGTACGGGTAATTGACATACTCAACAAATTATTCTGGGCTCTGGGTGGAGCAAAGGGCCTCAACAGAACAAACCCAGCAAACGTAGTTACAGGCAGTTGACCTTATTCCTATTGCAGGTTCCTGTTTTCTTCATCTCCTCCTTATTGGTCCTGCTGCAGGTTCCCCGTTTTCTCCCGGAGAAACAGATTCACTTGATACCTTTTCAAGTAAAGTTCGATAGTGGGATGGACCATTGTTAGTTATCATCCTCTACTCACAGCTGCTAGTTACCATCATCTACCCACAGCTGCTTGTTACCATCATCTACCCACAGCTGCTTGTTACCATCATCTACCCACAGCAGCTTGTTACCATCATCTACCCACAGCTGCTAGTTATCATCCTCACCTACTTTTTTTTTTTCCTTCCAGCAGAAAGCTTATTCAGCAGTAGCCAATCACTGAGGTGAGGAGAAGTTAGCTCAAACTTTCCGCTGACCTTCAGGACCTTAAGTCCCCCCACCCCTGCGTCCCCCGAGCCCGCCTCAGAACTTGACACTGAATGGCGCCCCTGAGTTTTAATATCATGGGGATTGTGGGTGCTCCTGACTGATAGAGGTTTGGGGCTGGTCTTTGATGTTCTCTGTGCTTCTTAATGAGGATCAGACTCAGGGGTTTTTTTTTTTTTGGCCAAAGCCATCCCCCTCCCTGTTCCACCCTCCCCAATGAGGAGCAGAGGGGCAGCAGCCATTGAAGGACCAGTTCTACCTCAAGAGAGGAGGATTTTTTCCCCCCTGTTCTCTCCCCTCCTATACATCTATCCTTCGCCCCTTCTCTTTCCTGTCCCTCCCCCTCTCCCTTTAATCAGTCTCTCCAGCACCCAGAGCGTCTCTGCGTCCCAGAGTGAGTTCATCAGTTCATTAAGGAGGCCTTGGCCCAGATGAATCGGGCCTGTGAAAGTCTCCCTCTGAAGTCTTTTCATCAGCACCTTGGGGAACCGGGAGGTGTGGTGAGGGAGACCGAGAGAGAGACGCGGCAAAAGAAACACACCCGAGGGGGTCTCGACTCGGCCCCGGCTTAATGCGAACACTGAAACACGTGTGTACACAAACCTATGACAAGGCAGAGGGTCAGGGCCAGGAGGGGCAGATGTTGGATGAGGGGTGGGGTGGGCCCGCATCACCTCTGACCCCAGTTTTGAAATTGAAGGCCAATCAAAAACATGTGTGCCAGTGGACTAGTCAGGTTACCTTTCCTGTTGAAAAGACACATTTGACGAATGAACCCGCGGAAACAAAGGCCCACTGTAGCGTCATTACAGTTTGGAGTCGTATAGAGCATTTACTTCCCGTAAGTAAGGCACAGCAAAATCCCCTAAAATATTTGATTGATTCTTGTTAAGGGAGACTTTGTGCCATTGTCAGTCAGTATCTGTGAAACATATCGGCTCCAAAGGACAGTTACAGAATCCCTAATGTTTTTCCAAAGTGGGCCTGAGATTGAATAGATAAAGGCCAGATGTTGCTGTATGAAAATACACTCATCATTCAGTAGAATTAGACAGACACAGCTTTCTCTTTCTCTTAGGCCAGGCTCTCAAGAAAGGCCTGCAGCTATTTTGAGTGTAATATATTACAATTAGCCTCAAGTCAATGCTATCCATAGCTGAGGGACTGGACTGTTCATTCATATTATTGCCATAGCGGAAAGCCATAAAGACTGGAGCTCATTATGCCTGTAGGATCATATGGTCCATAGCTTAATGAGGAAAAAGCTAAAGAATCAGTATCTTTCATTGCGAGACCAGATCCTTAAAGCGCTGCTTCATATCACACCTGACTAGTCCATCCACCTCTGTCCTTCATCCATACAATCCTACATCCTTCCTCACACGCTTAAATAATAACAAGGGCCACCTCACACAGAGCTAAATAGCCTTTTTTCCCTGGTTTAATTTTACACCAGGCCTATTTCTTGCTTCATATTTGCTGCCGTTATGCTCTTTTCTGTGTCTCCATCCCTTTGTGCATGTGTCTTTCCATATGTGTGTGTGTGTGTGTGTGTTAGGTAAACTCTGATGCTTATCTCTGTCCTGTGTTTGGCCCATGCCCTGGTGCCTCCATGCTGTTGGTTCAGCAGATCTCTCCTGCTGACTGAAGCCTTGTGTGTGTGTGTGTGTGTGTGTGTGTGTGTGTGTGTGTGTGTGTGTGTGTGTGTGTGTGTGTGCGTACGTGTGTGAGTGCCTGCCGGCTTGCATGCCCGTGTACACTTTGCAGACTTCCTGTTGTGTGGTGACATGGATGCTGATGTTTGCTGTCACTGCAGTTCACATGTCTCTGTGTCGCTGGTGTAGCTCACTTGCCCCGGAGACTTACTGCATGCACACAGCTGTACACTCATTATCTCTGTTTTCTTTTCTTAGGACTCCAGCCCCTCTATTTCTGTTATTGCACTGCAAAAAACATCCATCTTAACAAGCCATTTAGTCTCATATTCAGCCTTCAAATCTTATTTTTCTTAAACCAAGAGAAAGATTCTGCAAATGGGGTGAGATAACTTCAATTTTTCTAATGCAGTTTCACTTTTTTCAATAATTTCCTAGAAATGAGTGTCAATATCTTCGCAGATCACTGCACTACTGTCAAGAAAATGATAAGAAAAATTTGTTACAAAATTGATTTGCATTGGAAACAAGTGAAATTATCAATCGCCGTTGGCAGATTTTTTCACTTATTTTAAGAAAATTAAGACTTTTGGACATGACTAAATGACTTGTTAAGATGGAGATTTTTTGCAGTGTACTGTGCACATGCTCTTACACGCTTATCTGTCCGTTTCTCTGCATCTGCCCTTCCGTCAGTCTTACTAACGTCCCGCTGTTCTTTTTATCTCTCCAAACTGCCTTTACTTTCCATCTTCCTGTCTCTCCTGGATGTACTGCAACCCCCCTACCCCAAGACATTTTCAGCCCACTAGAGCACATGATACAGTCACTTGTCTTGAGCACATCCCCGCAACCTTTCTTATGACTTAGAGCTTGAAAAAAAAAAGCATTCATATTCATACCTCATCTCCCATCCAAGTGGTCGGCCAAGTCTCCTGCCACGCAATGGAAGAGGGCTGAGATGCTCAACTAGGCATGAAAGAAGGTCCACGTTAATGAAGATCTATAGAGATTCTTGCATGGCCGGCTACCTTAATCTATCTTCCCTATGCAGACATAGGTTATAGAGATTAAATTTAATAGACCCTGTTAAGTGGCTGAACTAAATTGTACCATTCATAGACGATGAAGTCTTTAGTTTGATTAAAGCTGTATTAGGTTCTATACAAGCCTCCATACTGTGAGTTATGGAGACATATTGTTGCCACTGTGAAATTCCCACCATATGTTCCATATAGTTCAGCTAAAGTCTGATTTACAGCATATGATATAACTGTAATGATTGGTGTATGTGCAATGTTGAGTGGAATAATACGCACCGGCGAAAGTATGCAAATTTATGGGGATGATAATCGGTCATTTGAAAGCTGTCAGCTTGATTTAGAGACTTACGCCATGAAAACCTCCAGTGAAAATCTAGTTTCTTGGCAAGCCATTGTACACACATACACACACACACACACACACACACACACAGACACACACAGATTATTCACAATCCCCATGAGAGCGCTTAGACCAATGGCATTTTCACATGTTAAAGGTCAGAAATGAAATAGTCGTTGTGAGCCATGTCGCTGTAAGTTATAAATACTCTCTACAGCTTCTATGGTAGATAGGGAGTCATCAATACAAAACATGACTCCACAGGTCTAAAAATCTCTGGATTCTCTAGGTGATTGACCACATTACGGTTCACATCATTCACTGTATCGATTCTTGACCTTGTTACCCCACAATTCTCGACCACCGGATTCCGTGTTTCCCATACATTAAAGAGAAGTTGCAAGCGCAGCAACTATCCTGAACATTTTCATTCATCCTAACCTCAACAGATAACAATAGATTCAAAATAAAGATGGCAGCAGAATATTGATCTACTACTTGTATTGTAGAGCCACATTTATCCTGACGTCAGACTTTCAAATTGACCAACAGGAATGAAGTGAAAAAAATGCGGTGATCAGAAAATAACTTCCTGTGTGAATCAGAGGTGCGTATGTGTTGGAAATGTCCTTGTTAAGGCATGTAGCTGCAAGCATTTCATTTCTGAGTTTTATGTGTACAATGTGCAGTTCATGTTTTGAATGTGCTTTCATTTCAGTGTTCCCATTGTTTCATTCTCCTAAATGACATCCGTTCCCTAGGGGATGAAATACACAAGACTCCACTATACCTAGTGCTGCCTCCTGGTGGCTCAAAGCACACGTCAAATTTGCTCATCTTTCAAACACGATATCACTCATATCTGTCACTTTTAAGTCAAATTAACAAATAGCCTTGAGTTCTGCACAGAGCTAAGGAATGCCTTTACTAAAGTACAGGCAGTACTTTATCTTAGTCGAGACACGCATCGGGAACACATACACATGAGCATATCCCCCTTTTTTTTATGAAAGAGCCAAGAGCAGAAGGAAACCCTTACGGACACAAGGTTGCAGCTGTCCCAGTGCCGAAAAAGAGAGTGTTCCCTCTCCATAATGTATGAGTCACTAAAAGGCTGTTTTAGCTCCTCAAGCTGTTTACATGATGCCAACAGCAAGATCTAACAGGCCCATAGGGTGTGTGTGTGGGTGTGTGTGTGTGTGTGTGTGTGTGCGCCCGCACGGCTGTGTGTGTGTTCATGTCTTTGTATTTGCATCACATTTGCTTCTATTGAAGATGAGCAGGTGGGAGATAAAGTTACAGTGTTTTCAAAGATGTCTCAATTTGCAACTACTCAGTATTCAGTATTTGTATCAACGCTTGAAAAGACTTCAGCATTTATAAAACATATTAACCTTTCACTGTTCCTTCAGGCTGGTGTTAATGTTTTGGCTGTATAGGATGTTTGCGCCAAAAGCATCCACTA
This sequence comes from Centroberyx gerrardi, assembly GCF_048128805.1. Taxonomy (NCBI): domain Eukaryota; kingdom Metazoa; phylum Chordata; class Actinopteri; order Beryciformes; family Berycidae; genus Centroberyx; species Centroberyx gerrardi. The sequence goes on from NC_136018.1 coordinate 9,466,194, forward strand.
AAAAATATATATACAGTATATATGTGTGTGTGTGTGTGTGTGTGTGTGTGTGTGTGTGAACTCGTCCATGTGTTTATGGCATTAGCTTTATCCTGTGGGAATGTTGTTGATATGGCTCTGGTCTGTCCATGCTTCTGTTCCCAGAAAGATGCTGCTGCTTCAGAATTGGTTAACTGCCTCTCTGTCTGATGTATAGGGCTCTCTCTCTCTCTCTCTCTCTCTCTCTCTCTCTCTCTCTCTCTCTCTCTCTCTGTCTCTGCAGCCAGCCATTGTACTAAAAATCAATAAGCCATAAAGAGAATGAAGTAGCCTCTTATTTACATCAGTCTGAATGGAGAGGTGGTTTGTCTCTCCTCATATCCTCTTTATACACTTCAGGCATAGGCTTTCAGTCTGACACACAGTTTGCCCGCAATAACACACTTGACAAGCTGTCTAGATAAGAAGCTAAACTCTCCTAAAATGCTGAGCTGTAAAGGATAGGACATGGCTGTGAGCTTAATGCGCAGGAAGGAACTGCTTCTGGGCTAACTGCATGAAAACATGAATTTAGATATGAAACTGCGTGTGTGTGTTCGTTACATGTGAATGCACATGCGGATGCCCATTGAGCCTAAAGAGCAGGAGTGATTCGTAAGGCCACAGGGGGGCCCCAGAGACAGGCCATGAGGAGGAAGAATTTATGATGATACTGAGACTGTGGGACTCTGCAGAATCCCTCTCAATGAATTACCTTAGTTAGCCGCAAAATTAATATTGCCTTTTAATTCATTACATGTTCATTTTGTCTCCTTTCATCGTGTGAGTCATCATCTCGAGGCCTTCTGAGGTAAACATTTTCCATTTCAGCATGTTTTACAGTAATCCTCTTATATTGCGAAGGGGTTCTGCTTATTCCCAGGGATTGGACCCCCTCACCAAAATGAGATGACGTGACTTTGTTGCCTAAAGCAGTTGGTATTTCCAAAATGACAGTATGCTCTGTTTGTTCATGGTCATTTCCAGACAGCATCTAATGTCTTAACTCTCAAAATGATACATAAGGAACAGACCGGGAAATGGGCCAGCGACAACTTTTCGACTTCAAACCATGTTGTTCCGGTAAAGCCAAGGCAAGTCTTAAGTTATTTAGTCTCATATTCAGCCTTCAAATCTTATTTTTGTTAAACCAAGAGAAAAATTCTGCCATATTCTGCCAGTGAGGTGAGATAACTCCACTTGTTTCCAATGCAGTTTCACTTCTTTCAGGAATTTTCTACAAATGAGAGCCAATTATCTTGAAACAAGTCAGAATAAGGCAGATGCATTACTATCAAGACAATGACACTTGATTTTTCCAAATTCTTAAAACAAGTTGATTTGCATTGAAAACAAGTGAAATGATCTAACCTCAGTGGCAGATTTTTTCACTTATTTTAAGAAAATTACAGTTTTTTGACTCAACAATAGACTAAAGGACTTGTTAAGATGGAGATTTCTTTGTAGTGAAGAGTCAGGATGAAGGCACCACTCACCGCAGTCAATCTTGTTTGTTTTAGAGACAGTTGATGATAGTGGCAGAGACAGCACTTCACCTGTCTGGGCTGCCATCTCCTCTGACCTGTGGGATGAGTGGCGGCCGATGTTCAGCCTTCCTGCCATGATCAGTGCAGCAGATAATGTGACGTGTTGGGTAGCTGTCCCCGGGCAGGGAGCGGCTGAGTGTTAAGACTAATTGGTCACGACTGTCAGCGAGTCTCGTCTTCTTATAGACTTCTCTCCTCTTCTGCCTTTGAGTCGCTTTTCTTCACCCGGGAGTATAGAGCAAACAACAGCTAGAACTGTAGAAGAGAAAAAGGGAACTACAAAAACAATATGCACAGTTTGTTAGTGTTGTTGTTGGCCGATTTAAGATACAGTAGTGTTCCAGATAGAGACTCCAGTCAGATGTTCATTTCATGAGCCTGTGAACTACTAAAACGTCTCTGATGAAATATTGATTGTTTGCTGGGGTGAGAAATTGTTATTCTGAAGAACATTCAAGTTCTACTGTAGCCTTTGGCGCAACTTTGACCAAGTTTGCCTCTCAATGATATGCTTTTCTTGGTAAAAATCAACAAAATCTATTCTAGATGATACTGCAATTTCCAAGAAATTGTTGGTGGTTGTATTTTAGAAAGATTATTTTATGGTATTTCTGTCTTGATATATTGTGCATCCTGGAGCACAGCAAGAGAGCAAGGAGAGAGGGAGTTTACGGCCTAGACTCAAATCTATGAGCGCATAGCAACTCAGCACGCTACAACAGTGGATATTTTTATTGTTAGATATGATTTTGTCCAGAATTCCTTGACTATCTGTATTGTAGGTAGAGAGATAACAGTTAAACTATGATCAAAATAATCATTCTTTTACATTCTCTAATTGTGTTATCTTCTTGTAAATGAAATAATGGTGAAGTGTAACAATTGATCAAGTTGCTGGGGACCCCCTGGAACCTCCTCAAGGACCCCTGATGGTCCCCGGACCCCACATTGAGAGTAGTGTTTGTGTTGTAGGCCCTATGTGTTTATGAGTAAACGACTGAATGCGAAGCTCACGCCAGCATTTCTGTACAGCTTGTAGTTTGCCTTCAGTCACTGATTCAGCGGCTGAAATTGAATGAGTGTTACAGTCAGTAATGACTCATGATATGGTTGAGGGGGAGTGGCTCTGAGTTGGAATGTAGGAAAGAAACAACCGATCCCCGTAGGCTCGGAAAACGCACTCAACCTTAATCCTCAAGAGAGAGGTGCACAGCGCGCCCCTCCCCCACATGGACCGACCACATTTGTCTTTCCAAATCCCCCAGACCTTATTTCACCACTGGTGTAGCCCTACAAAGTAGGCCTTTGTGTTTATTCTAGGAGACGCTCACATGGGCAGTTAAGGTTAATGGATAACACATTTAATGAGTCCGTTGCCTTTCTCAAAGCTTACACTGAGACACTGAGCAGCTGAAAGGGTCCTCTAACATTCTCAAACTTTTTCACATCAAATACCCCTAATTTAGTACACATTAGGGCCACGGACCCCCCATTTGATGAGATTTTGTCTCTTGGACCCAAATCTAAGAATATTTTTATTGTTAGATATGATTTTGTCAAGAATTCCATGACTATCTGTATTGTAGGTAGAGAGATAACAGTGAAACTATGATCAAAATAGTAATTCTTTTACATTCTCTAATTGTGTTAACTTCTTGTAAATTAAATTATGGTGAAGTTTAACACTTCATCAGTTTGCTCAAGGACCCCTGGTGGTCCCCGGACCCCACGTTGAGAACCACTGCTCTAACATATTTAATTTAAGTTTACTGCTTGCAGTACCGAATATCAACTCCAATCCTCCAATCCTCTTTCCTGACTAAAATGTAGATGTTGCGGTACTGCAGGCAGAGTCTGTACTTTGTCTCCGTCAACAGCACATAACAGTGAGCCCAACCTACACTGGCTTCAGCCCAGCTCATACGGAGCTAGTCGTTTCTAACCCGTGCCCCAGTTTAATAACAACCTTCAGAGAGAAAAGTCAGTTAATTACAGAAATACCACAGAGGCACTCAGACAACCCGCACCAAGCCTAGCACCCTTCCTAGATAAGGTCCCAGCACCCCAGGGTCTCCACTGAGTCAATCAGTAACTCCCACTGGCTGACAGCCTCTCCTCTAACCCTCCATGGACCATAAGCAGCTGTACCAGAGCATGTGTGATTTTTGGACAAACGTATGACATTTCCATAACCGCCCATCCCCCACTTTCCACAACTTAAAACCCCCTCAACCCCAAACTGGCTTATTTCCCTGCCTCCTGGTAAAAATGAAACTACAATTGGCTCTTTGGCGTATGGAAACATGGGCTGGATGCATGCAAGCCAAGGCTAGCCACCGATCTGTGGCACAGTGTCTTGAACAGCTGTGGGTGGCAGTGCGTTTAATTCAATTTTGTAATTCAGGTCTTTTTTGTTAGTGCCAATTTCACCTCATCTTAGCTTAGCAATCATCTTTCACAGTTTTTTTCTGAAGTTGAAATACTTGTGGTTGTTTTTTTTTTTTCCGTTCTTAGTTTGAAATGCAAATTGAAACCGTGCCTAGATAGTATGTAGAGATCAGGGATTGTTATTTGATACTAGAGTTACTTTATGATCTATCACATCACACAGGCTTAATTGGGGAACTCAAATTATATCCATCCGTAACTGCTATGTTATTTAAAGGCTTTGAAACTAGTTCCCTCTATTTGCCTACTGTACAATCAGAACTGGCTTAAAGGCTGGGAGCCATCCAGTCCACATAGAGGGTTTTCATTTACTCCCAGCATGCACACGCACACGCACACACACACACACACACACACGCACACACACACACACACAATGTCATATTGAGAGACTTAAGATACCGTTTCACCCACTGAAACCTATATGCAGAGCATTTGAGTGTGTGTTTTTTTTCAGTCATCCTTATTTAGGTTTGATGTAAGCCTCACTATTACGATTTTGTAAACATAGTAGAACTCAGCCAAAGGGTTGACGCACAAGTATAATCTGACATTAATCTGGCATTATTCTCATATTTAATCATATGGAAATGTCTCTCTCTCGCTCTATCTTCTCTCTCTCTCTCTCCTGCCAAAGCCATAAGACATTCAATAGTTCCCATGAGGTTCTTAGCCCTTAGATTTGGGGAGGGACCTACCCAGTGGGACAGTATGTAGGTCAATCTGCTTTCCTCTTTCTCTAAAGCCATTCAGATTTGTGCCGATATGATTCATATTTCATATCTATAAGATGATTGATGTCTGTCATCATGTCCAGAGGGCTTAATAGTCTAATAGTCTCAAGCAGTGATGGGGGAAGGGGGGCTTGGTGTGGGGGAATTGTTCAAATCTTCTAGCATTTGTATATGTACATTTTGCATGTGTGTGTGTCTGAATCTCCCACAATTGTATACACATACCATGCAGTTTCAAACAGAGCAGTGGATAAACCGTGGTGGTGTATGGAAATACCAAATGTGGCTTTCTATATTGGTAGTCCTCACTTCTGAATTATATGATATCTGAGTGGAACAGCACCAATTCAGAGAGAAATGGTCCCCGTGTAAAACTGAGCCAGTGGTCCAGTCCAAGTGGATGGTTGCTCTTTTATCACGTGTTGCCTGGACACTGTTGATCCTTTGCACACTGTAATCCATTTTCCTGGTGTTTAGTCTCTCAGCACGCAATGATGCCCCTGTGCATTGTAACACATGTCCATTACACATGCTGGGTACTGCAGTATATTACACAAGTGTCACAGGCTCACAGCCCAGATGTGGTGGCTTCTGACTGCAACGTTAACAAGTTAGTGAATATTGCATAGGCTGTAGACGAGTTTGCAGGGCCACGGTTTACTGCCGATAGTCATTCTGTGTCAGTGAAATGTGCATGTACATCCATAAAATGATTTGCCCTCACGTTTTAAAAATGGCCGTAATGTGTCATAAAATCTTTCTTTTCTGGTCATGGCTCAGAACGGCTTGTTTTTGCTCTTTCTGTGTCTGCCCTACCAACATTGATTCATACTTTAACGTGCTCTGTTGGCGGTGATTGCTCTGTAGTGCAGAGGAAATTGCTGTGGGTCAGACAATGGCTTGTTCCAAGCACTTTGTCAAAGGGGATTGGGAATGTTTTTGGTTCAGAGAGTACAGCGTTTGACAATGAGAAGTGGATTCAGTTTTTTCAAGACAGAGGGGTAGAAGAGGGGAGAGAAGTTTCTGAAAACTAGCACCTCTGATCTCAGTCTCCTCTTCCTTGCTGTCTCTCCCAGCCAGAACTTCTCCTCTCTTTTTTTCTTGTTACATCTGATGTCTTCGGTGCAGCAGATCAGAACAACTCCACTGTGTGCCTCTTGCATACATGCGCGCACACGCACACACACACACACACACACACACACACACACACACAGTAATCCTCCCCTCCTATGCACTCTTTAATTCTCTGTAAATTCCAGCAGTGAGTGAAGGGGTTGGTGAGTTGTGGTGTGCATGTGCGTGTTTTCCAGCTTCTGGTAGCCTGAACATCTGATCACATGTGAGGAGTAAAGACTAGAGGGCTAGAGGGACACAGTGAACGGAGAGAGAAAATGATCAAGGGAGAGGAGAAAGAGGAAAAATAGGAGGAGGTGAAGCCTGTGATTGTGCGGGAGTGTGGCTCTGAGCGGTCGGCTGATGACGTGAAGCGCCACACACACACACATCTGGAACGGCTTCAGCAGCTGCACCTGAAGAGGAGGGATCCTCCGCAAAGCCTCTGCCGGCACTTTCTCTCTCTGCCTCGTGTTTTTCTTTTTTTTTTTCTTCTTTTTTTTCTCACCCTCTTTCTCTCTTGCTCTCTCTCAATCTCTCTCACTCTCTCTGGTCTCCGCCTGCCTGAGCACTGGAATGGTTACCCGCTGAGCATCAGCAAAGAAGAGCGAGTGAACCGAAACGAACGAGAAGAGGAGAGAGAGCAGAAGAGGACAGCAACACGGGGGAAGAATTAGTAGGGATGAGGTAGGAGGGAGAAGTTGACAACCATATTATGACAAAGTGAAGGAGAGAGGGAGCAGGAGAAATTCACAGAGGAAGAGAGGGATGGAGTGAGAGGGAGTGTGTGAAAGACAGGGAAAGAGAGGGAGAGAGGGGATTAGAAAGCTGGAATGCGCTGACACCGAAGACCTGACTGCCTGTTTGCATTTGGCACAGCGCGTCCTGCCACTCCACAGGTTTATCCACACACACACACACATTTACACACACAAACACACGCACACACACACACACGTTTGCCACTGTTTGCCTTGGAGGATGATCCCAGGAGGCCACGCCAGGAGAAGAGAACACCTTCCAAGGAGCTATTAACACCCCCTGTTCGCCTCCACCCCCACCTCTCCACCTCTCCTCCCACCCGGCCGACTTCCCAAAAGTGCCCTCCCTCTGGCCCTCGCAGCCTACCTGCACCAGTCACAACTCGCTGAGCCGGAGAGACACAAACTCACACTCACCGGGAGAGCCGAGAAAACCTGGATTGCCCTTGGGACCCAGATGCAGTCAGACTGACTGAGAGAGACTGAGGAGCTCCACTGATCCACAGACCCGCAGGATGTCCAGAGCCTCCAGGCTGGCCCGGCCTCCCTCGGCGGGGGCAGGATCCAAGCTGCCCTCCCCCAGGAAGGAATGCCCTGGCACGGCCGCTGCGGGCGGTCGAGCCCGGGTGCTGAGCGTGGGCGAGAAGCTGATGAGGGCGGGTAGTGACGGCATCCTGACCAGGCAGAAGTCTTTGGCGGGAGCTGTGCCGGTCCCACAGGACAAAGCACAGAGCGAGACCCAGACTGAGGATCAGGCCCCGAGCCAGAGCCGCAGTCCAGGTGAGAACCAGGGCCAAAATATGGAGACGGTCCCTCCCAAGAGCAGGATCAGCCCACCCAAAGCCTCAGGTCACCAGCAGAGCACTGTGCAGAGTAAGTAACGGACCTGAGACACTTTCTCAAACATAAACTGCATGCCAGCTTGATCAATCACTTAAACTTTTTACGTCTGTTTTTGTTATGTGTGATAAGTGATCTGTGCACATGAGCAACTCTGATTTTCATCAGCATTGTGCCAATTATGTTTGACTACAATCAATAGAAAATAACCAAGCAATTGCATTAAGGACATTGCATAACAGACATTTATATGTACTTTGTGTATACAGGTGTAGTGTCATCATTGTTGTCAAAGATATCATTTGTTAATCAAATGTAAAAATGTATGTGGTTTTAATCCGGAGCCGCCTTGCTGTTTTCTCTTACATTGGGAAGTGAGATATGGTTTGCTCCCATCCTACTCATCTTTCAGTTGTTTTGTGTTCCCCTGTGCGCTTATCTTTGCTGGTCCATTTAGTATACAGGGGATTAGACCTTTTTTCTGCTTGTTGTGTGTCCCCAGTGATGCTGGTGCATTGTGTTGTGTATGGATTAGGTCCTCCTATCTGGGATCTCCTTCCTGCCCTGTGGGATAGCATGGGATGGTCTTGTGTTCTTGATGGAGGGTAGAGGAATGACTCCTCATCGTGTCTCTGTTGCTATTCTACCATCCACATCTCTGTGGGGTGCAGATTAAGCAAGGGGCTGAGCAGAGTGGGAGACTAAAGAGGGTCTTATCAGTCCCTTTTGGCCCTCTCACCACATTCCCAACTCCGCAGGGGGCCGGCTCTCACCCTGCACACGGTTTTGTCAGGTCACAGTCGTCTCGCAGTCTCAAAGGCAACAGTGAATGGCCGAGGTTGTGTGAGAGGAAGAGTTTGTACCTATCTACCCCGTGCATATACAGTAGAGCGGGTAAGCGGCTGTCAGGTTTGTAAGAGCCTGATTGACAGGCTGGCCATTTTCGTACACGCCCTCTGTCTGTCAAGATGTTCCCTGTCAATCACTCTGTGCGTCTGACGGTTCTGTTTGTGCTCAGTGACGAGAGTTGGGGGAGGGAGGGGAGGGCGGTTGTAGAGGTGGGGAACAGGGTTGAGTCAAGTGAGAGAGTGACAGAAGGAGGTCAGGAATGTGAGCAGGGCATGCTGGGAAACCTACAGGTCTCAAGCTTTGTCTGTGTGTGTATCCCTCCCTGCAATAAAGGCAGGTTACGGGTTATGAGGGGCAGGTTTGTACTGGAAAACAGATGTTCTTGTCTGTGCAGCTGCCAGTCTCTTCTCCTCTCTTTACACAAATAGATGACTGTCCGGCCTCTCTAAACCACAGTTAGGGTCAGTTCAAAATTCAATTCAAAATGTGGATTGACACAAAATTATATATGAATCAAGTTATGATAGAGCATAAATTCTCAAAAAGAAATTTTCAGAAATTGGATATAGGAATCTTTTTTTTATGGTAAACGTTTTTATTTTTTTTTATTTTAAATAGATCATACTTCTTGGTTTGATTGCATTGACAGTGACCCAACCCCTCTGTCTTAAACTGTCTTCCTATCCTCTTACTCTCCTATTTCTCCTCTCCTTCCTCCTCCTCTCTTTTCTTTTGCTCCCCCTCTGTGTTTTTCTTTGTCTTGCTTCTCTCTAACACTCTCTCCACCTCTCTCTCCCTCCCCGTCTTTCTCTCGTTTTCATTCCCTTCTCCTGTCATGTTTTGACAGCAGTCGAATCCTCATTCTGTTTTGCAGAGTTATTGAAAGATGCCATCACCGCCCACACACGCACACACACACACACACTCACAAAAGACCATCAAAAAGAATATATGATCTGTGTGTATTGTCTCTGCGTTACCAAGTCTTGCATTTGTTTGTGTATGTGAGTCTGTGTGTGTGTATGTGTATGTGTGTGTGTGTGTGTGTGTATGTGTGTGTGTGCATGTGTGTTTTAGGACAGGGAGAATACTCTGTACATTTCCTGCTGAGGACAGTAGCTTAGAGGTTTCTCATACAAAAGGCAGAGCTCAAATACTCCATCGGTTGAGCTATTCTCAGTACAGTATCTTTGTTGTTTCTCCTCATCATTCCCTGCTGTCTTATAGAAACCAGCTATACACTGCACGGATTCCACAGCCCTTTGATATATAACACATAATTGTGATTTTTGCATGTGCCTACCTTGAGTACAAGGCAGGCAAGGTTTTACATTTGCCTGGCTGAATGGAGTCAGGCAAATGCAGTCATGTACAGCTTAAGTATTTCAGTGGATTTTAAATAGGCCAGCACCATTAAATACCATTTCACTGCGGGCTAATGGGAAGCTCATCATATTTCCTATCCACTTATGCTTTGTATACAAACAAAGCTGGTCGATGTGGAGGGTTTAGGCTGATGCCAGTTACAGGGCATGACGGCAGCTGAAGCACAGGCCCGGAGGGTCAGACGGGGCTGATGCACGCCGCGCTGGCAGACAATAAGTGTGTGTGACAGGTGACATTTCCACTGTGTGAAGGCTTCAGTGCTGACACGGCTAGCCAAAGGGCCTAATTTCAGTCTTAAAGTGGTAGCATTCACCAAAAGCAAAATCCGCTTGACATTTTCTGTCCAGAAAAGGTATAACAAATCACGACTACAGGCTCAAGATGAGCCCACTTCTGATACTGCGTGGCAGTTCATCCCCAAGATGATCCTTGGTTTCAAACAACTGTTCAGTCGCTGTGTAGTTTAATCTTTTAGACATCTCTCATCCTGCGTTTCCATAACTGTTCTATCTATTTAACTATCTAGTAGACCCTTTTTACCTCTATTTTATGTGAGTGTTAGTGATGTGAGTGTACCTCCCACCATTAAAGAGCTAGCTGTAAACAGCATCAGCCTGTAGGCTACTGTTGCACAACCAACCAGGCAAAGCTAACCACTGGATGAAAACATCTGGCAGGGTTATGGCTCTGGAAAGACTTTGACTGATAACAACTTAACCTCTCTCTCTCTCTGCTGTCACCCCTCTGCTATCTCCAGACCTTTAAGACTCTTATCTCTCTTTCAGTCTAGACCATCTTGAAAGTAATTCAGTTCTTGTCTAGCCAGGTGGCTCCTTTGATCCCATGCCCCGTCATGCAGGGATTTGTTCTCATGATGGTCGTGAGGTAAAGTCATGGCACAGATTTGTGGATGAACTCATCTATTGGTGAGTGACAGGGTGAGTCAGGACAAGCCAGGGGGGATTGGGGCGATCAAAATCCTGTCTGCATTTGCTTAACCCCTCCAGGCATTGGTACAAGCACTCCTGATTTGTTGATTCTTGCCTGGTATAGTATTTCAAAGTTTGTCACCACATGAATATGAGCACACTCACTTCAGTTTCCTGTCAAGTATCAGAGATTATCATCAGGATCCATAACATTCATCCCATAACATCCCTCTGTGTTTGCGTGTGAATGCCTGTTTGTTTGACGCTAGAATTGAAATTACAAGTGGTTTGTGCTTGTGTGTGTGTGTGTGCACGCGTGTGCATGTGCACTTGTACTTGTTTACAAGAGCATTAACAGTGCATGTATCTGGATCATTGGTGAGGGAAGTGTTACATGCCCCTACTTGTTGGCAGCACAGTGTGTCAGTGTTGCTTGAATGCTTGCTGTCAATGGTGTGTGAGTGGCTGGTATCTCCGACAGACTTTCTACCACATGACTTCTGGCAGATGGCTTGGCAGAGGAGCCTGGCTGAATAGGTGGCCCGGCACTTTGCATCTGGCTGTTTTGGGATACATTCTAGAGAAGCTGTTAGGAGCAGATCGCACATACGTTGCTCTTTGTTATCCTTTTTTTAAACCAGATGCCGCCTCACTTCCCGTTGGAGTAAAAAAGTTGAAAAAGAGCTTAGCGCAGTGGGGATGATTTTGAGGCCGACATGGGAATGTGATCACCCGTTTCTTTGACATCGGAGCCAAGAGTAGGGATTACATTAATTGCAGCCTCTCATGACTCTTTAAACCCCCTTCTTGTTTCGCTGGGATTTTTTTTTTTTCTTTAACAACTATCTAGCCAAACTGCCAGGGTTATAGAGAGTACAAAATGCTCTCCCTCCACATCAGTTGGCCCACTAAAATGCATATGTAGTTCAGATTCTTCACAATCCATTTCAGTCACCTATATCTGCTTCAGAATTGGCTAGTTTACAAGTTTCAGACACACTGCTCCATTGATTGCGCAATTTCTTGGAAGTGTTATTACTCAAAGATCTGCCAAAGGGGAATTTGGGAGAGTGAGTTACAGACAGTTACTCTCGTCCTATCCACGTTTTCCTACTTTGATGTAGCTGACAAGTCCGTAAGGAGGAGGTTGATTTTAAGCAAAGCCCCCCGCTCCCCCTTTGAATCAAGCAATCACAGGTCAGCTCCCTCCTCTGTGTCACTGCCCCCTCTGGGTGGAGTGGACACCAGCTGCCACCTTATGAATTCATATCATATACTTGCCATTAAGTTGTGCCGTTCCAACCGGACCAAATACTGTATGATTGGGCAAAATGGTACATCAAATCCTTCCCACCTCTTTGTAAGGGAGGTTTAGTTTGTGAGGTTATAGCAGCCCAATAGCATGTGAAATGCAAATAACAAAGGGGAGACTAGGGCAAAACTGCAGCCTCTGAAAAGAAGTAGGTAGAGGACAGCAGGTATTAATCGTTATAAGGTCAGTTCCTCTAATCATAAGTTCAGAAATTTGCCTGTGCCCATTTTGATAATGATAATGTTCTTCTACTGACTAAAGACTTTTAGCAATGGATAAAGAATATTTTCTCAGAATCAGTATGGCCTCCATGGCAGCGGTGACAGCATCTCCATGTTCTCTCAGCTGTGGGAGACAGCTCACCTTTGTCTTTGCGCTGTAAATGAGTACCTGCTGGCTGGAGAGAAGTCATATGAGTCAAGTCATTAGAGGCATGAGAGTAGGTGAGTTGATGGTGTGTTCATGGACTTAAGGCCTATGTTCAGAAATGAAATGGATGTGAGTCATCCCTGAAACAAAAACAGACAGTAATCAGGCCACTGAGCAAGAAGAAAGAGCTTTGGGTATGTGACTAGCCATGTGTGTGTGTGTGTGTATCACCCTGTTGGGTCTAGTGTGTGTTATTCTTTCGGGGTGTAGCTCGGGGCAATGTGTTACTTCATCCTGAGTCTCTTTTAGATAAACAGTGGAGGGGATTGGGTTTTATTTGCACGTCAGATTAAGGATAAAAACAAAAAAAAAAAGCCATAATCACTTTCATGCCAAAGCCTGACTTCAAGGTTTTTTCACCTTCATGTTCCAGGGTTTCACAAACCATGCTCACCTCTTTTGCACCTCAAATTCACTACACACTGTTCTGTCTGTGCCGTTGTTAGTTTGACTTGATTACATGGTGTAGTGTCCAAAGCTAATAAGTGTAGCATGTAATTCCCCCAAACCAGACATCTGACTACGAGATTTTTTACTCTCAACTTAATGTATGAGGTGTGTGTTCTAGCCTGAAGCCTAAATGTGGTTAATTCAGCCAACTGATGGTTGTAAGCGGATGCAACGTCTCCCTCAGGGTTTCCTCTGATAGAGTTGACAGAGAAATCAATATGGCCTCTACCTCCCTTCGGGCAAAAGGGTGTGTGTGTGTGTGTGTGTGCGTGTGCGTGTGCGTGTGTGTGTGTGTGTGGGCACGAGCGAATGCGAACACATACTGCTGTATGCCCAAACAGTGCTAAATATTCACACACTGAGAAACTTTTATCTTTGTAGTTCAGATGATGCAAATTGAATCTCCCACTGTGTTTATTTCTTTCAAGTCAACACGTTCTTTCGGGGACTGGATTTTTCATTAATATTGTTCATTAATATTACATTAATATTTTATGTGGCTGCCGGTACCCATCTGTGATCATTTGTGAGAAGAATATTTGGTTGAGGAGGTCATTAAAATAGTCTTTGTGCGCCCATGTAGCATACTGATCAGGAGAGGTTCTACCAAAATCGAGTCCAAGGACAATTTGAAATCCAAAAAACAGGCTACTTAAAAATTACAAAATAAACACCATAGCATAGAGTGGAATGAGTTCACGGTGTTCGGCTACTGTATCAGTGTGTGTCTCTTACGATGTAGGCATGGACTTACCACTGTCATCCAGCAAGATCATGCTCAGCCATGGGGAAGCTTCTTCTTACTCTCTGTCAGATGACTGTGGCTTGTGACATGACTTAAGAGGCCGAAGGGGTGAATGCAGTGTAAAAAAACACAAAGCGTGGTTCTACTGCGTAAACAGAAATTACAATGTGTGATCTCTAGATGCCCTCAATCAGCAAAGACCATCATTATCTAAGCTTCACGTTACTGAAATGACCGCAGTACTGCTTCTCATGCACTGTTGTTTTTTTTTGTCATTCATTTCTGTTTCAAGGTCTAAACCAGAATAGAAACTTGCCATTCAATCTGGGAACAGAATTTCCTTCCTTGCATTGTCACTTTCTCAGAGACTCAAGTTACACCTTCCGTGTTTCATTCTTGTTACATTATTGACATCAACTGATAACTGTTTTCACTGCACTGAGGCATGTAGTATGTAGGCACGCAGGCAAGTAAAGACAGAATGGATGAAGTTGCAGAGCATGATTAATCTGTCAAGCTCTAAACTCCTGGGTTAGCAGAGAGCAGGGCCTGCTGACCTTTGGCTGACACTGTGTTGCTAAATGTCCCGAGATAAATCAACATCTAAGATAACACTGAAAACAGGAATTAGTCCAAACCCTCCAAAAAATCTGTCCAGAGGGAGTCGAGTGGCTAAGTTACCTCCTTTGGAACCACATGGTCTAGGATTGAGTCCCGCTAGAATGTTATTTCCTGTGTATCCTCTTTCCCTCTCTAGCTTCCTATAGTCTGTATAAAGAATATATAGAAAAACAAAACTTTTTTTTTTCCTGCAGTGAAACATCCCTTTTTCCTAAGGTCACTTCCTACACTGGAACATCAGACATGCTTGGTAGAAGCACATTCAAGGTGTGGGAGTGAGTGAACTCTCCATCAGGGCATAAAATGAAGCTTTTAAGAGCGTTTCTTGAAAGCACGGTCATGGGTTTTTGCTCGGGAAGAGGAAGAACTTGAAACTGAAATTGTCACGTCTATTCTTTTTAGTGGACCGAAAGGGCACTCAGCATGTTTACTTCTTGGTTGACCCCTGACCTCTGTAAAAGGAAACTGATATGTCAAGTTAATGGCGTGTCCTGTCCACACATCGGAGTCGAACTTCCTCAAATTCTCTTTAGTTGGTTGCGAATTTAAATTTAGAAGCATCATGCATGTCTAAAGCTATTACTCTAGGATGACGCTGTTCATTTTGGATTTTCCTCTGAACTCTCTGCTATTGTCTCCAGCGCCACTTTACCGCAACAGCAGATTTCACTGCTTCAAAACTGCCCTTCTCTGTCCCAGTTTCCAGCACCAAGAGTGACAACTGATTGTGAGTGTATGCGGTGTGACAGTCACACAGCCCAGGGAACGACCAGGGTGAAGAAACTTTCATCTCTTGTGATACCGCTTTAAGACGAATCTCTTGAAGAGCTCTCACTGTGATCCGGTTATTATGAGAGTCTACAACATGCTGGTATGCTAGTCACACCTAGATATTTGATCCGTTTCTTAACTTGTGCTTAATCTGTCTCAAGAAAAAAAAAAACTTTTTTCTGTCAGTCAAAGATGGCTTAAGCGCATGCATTTTTAATACAACATTCTTTGTTTGAATATCACTCTCACAGCTAGAGAATTGTGGTGTATTCTCAATAGCCTGCTTTAACACTGTGATAGGATGACATGCAGAAAATAAAGACTGAAAATACGTTTCTAAGATGCCTGTGGGTTTGAGTTCATGGTTCCAACAGGAGCAACACATTACCCTTGTGTCTTAGCCAAGGCGCTGGCTCGTAAAGATTATTGATGATGTACACCATGTGATACGAGCGCTGAGCAGGTTGAGGCACTATTAAATCTCACTGATGTATAGGCTTCTTTCTCCCTCTCTCTCTCTCTCACTCTCTCTCCCTGTCCTGAGAGAGAGAGAGAGGCAGACAAACCCAGAAGAGAAATGAAAAAGTGGGAGGAGGAAAGAAGCAAGACAGAGTAGCTTCAAACTTTGCCTTTGTGTAATCCAGATGGGTTTTTTTTTAGCATCCATTGCGGCCAGTTGTTGGCCGGTGGTGTTGTGTTAGCTGTGTCAGTGTCTTTGTCTGTGTGTGTCTCTGTGTGTGTGTGTGTGTGTGTGCGGGTGCAGCCGAGTGCTGGGGGCTATGACACACACTTCATTCAGGTGCGTGTATCAACCTGCATTTAGTGAAGTGTGTATGTGGCAAGTTTGTTCGGTTGCTCATCTGAAAAAGCGTGTGTTTACCCAGAGTTGTAGCGACCTGTGCGGCTGTTAAGGAGTTTGTTATGGACCCCACTCATCTATCTCCCAGCCCTAACTAGGCTTTTTGCGTTCAGATCAGACAAAGCACTGATGGTTTTGTAGAAATCCTTTCACATCCTAAATTGCAGTCATTCCCAACACACAAATACTGCACTAGAAATACAGCTCAACTCCAGAAACAGTTTATATTTTTGGAAATTGTTTTGATCTTAATTTCGGATACCAACAAAGTTACATCTTTTTCGAGAATGTACTACTGGGTTATTATGACTGCTACGGTTGGGTGATATAGAATGACTGAATGACAGAGCGAGTGCTTTGTTTGGCAAATGACTTCTTCACACATAGTTTAAAAGATGAGTCAGTCAGAGCCCAATTGTGTTCCCTGGAGGCAGCTGTTGCCACGAGGGAGAGAAATCCCCTTTTCGGTATCTGTCTCATAAGAAAACTGATAATTCAGGCAATCCCCTCTGTTTGGGAAGTATGTCAACCCAGTCGGTGTTTGCTCATCAATAATCTAGAATCCGTTTATTTGCGATGGCAAACTGTTCCACTTTCTCCGCAGACTCAGTAGCTAGTGTGTGGTTTAGCTTTTAGAAATGGATGCCAGGAGTCTGTTTTTCTGGTCGCTAAATGTTTATGAGCTGCGCTGCTTCAGGCTTTGGATAGTGAATCAAAGTGGTAATGAAGGGTGTATTTAGAACTAGCGAGTCAAGGAGACTTTTCAATGGTATTGTAATATGAATGGATGGTATAGAATTGCTGACCTAAATTCTGTCTGGATTTTGACTAACCGTTTGTTAACAGTGAAGTCTGATCTGTGCTTGTCTCAGCCCTAACAAGGGCTTAATGCCAAACTAATCACATTGATTTACTCTGTATTACATAATGCATTTGAAGGATCAAGCAAATAGAAAGCGACCATAGAGAGTTAGGGAGCTTATTACTATTGATAAGAACTCAGATATTGTAATGGTGCTCCAGATCAACACCAAGGCAGCAGAGAGTGTGCAGAGCGTTTGTTTTTAAAGACTACTGATGAGAGAAATAGTGGATACAAATTATGTCAGGTGGTGGATCACAATACTGAAACAGAATAACCTACAGGTTGGCAGCCGTCTGTGCAGCCTAACTGTGGGTTAACACAAAATAATTGGGTCAATTTTGAATGTACCTCATTTGCTAGCAGAATAGGTAGACATTGTGCAATAATTGTCATGTGCTCAGTAGGGTCTCGGTCTGCCATAGTCAACTTAATGACTGTCAGATACAGAGAACATCCCTGCTTGCTCTGAAGCCATTAAGATCACTGTGACCCCTGTGCACTGAATTCTAATCTCCCGGTTGCACTGTGTGTTCTGTCAATGTAAGAAAATGGAGAGGACAAATTAATAACTGACAAAACTGCCCCTCCCATTTTATTCTCAATTATCTCTCTGACTTTGCCATTTTCCCTCTCTTTTTACCACAAATTCTGCAGCTGCGTGTCTTTTCACCTTGCCATTGCTTATATTCTGCTTTCTTTGGCCTTGCGCTGGTACTGGTACAATCCTTACAAGCACTGGAAGAATTTAAATATTCAAGGTATTACTTTTTCATAAGTGCCTGTCCTTGAGGCCCCTGTGTCTGTACTTCAGCATTAGCATCCTTGTGTGATACCTGTGAGAGGAAAGCTGTGAAGATGAAAAAAAAAATGAAGCATGGGTGCTTTTTTTATGCAAGAAATAGATCTGTTTTACTCCTGCTGCACTGCACTATGCACTTTTTGCACCTAGGAATAAAATGAACGTGTGTCTCATAAGAAATCTCTCATTTTCAGTTTCTGATAGTGAGCAGGGTTCCTGCCACTTTGTATATAATTACACCTAAGATGACTAAACTTTGACTCCAGTCAAGGTGTGGTGAGTTTCATCTACTCCATATCTGTGAGAAGTCAAAAGCTGCCGGCAAGTAATAGCGCCCCCAGCTGTACAGCTAACAAGGTTTCAAGTACTCTGACACAGACACTTGATTCATTATGCCTCTTCACTCTCCGTTTAGCTTTATGTCTCTCGTGCGGTTTTGTGAAAGTGTTTGATTTGACATTCATTCACTTTATCCCTGCTAGAAAAGCTCGTTCAATTAGACCGTGACTAAAAATTTCACTCCTTGCCAACTTTCTCTCCCTACATTTTAAACATGCAGATGGATTTGACAGCCGCCCTGCGCTTCTCCGCATCTTTGGGACATTCTTACAATATTAAACACTAGAAACATTGAACCAAGGATCAAATATACTCCTCCCCCACACCCACTCTTAAATCTGGGGATTTTTGAAAAGGGAAATAATGTGTTTTGACCGTGTGATGAAGTCATTGGTAAGACGTCAGCAGCTAAAGCTATCATGAGACTGACGCAGCGTTTCAGCCAGGCGGCTGAGCTGAGCTGTGGGGAGAGAATAGGGGGATTTCTGCTGAACTGATGTTAACAGCTGGAGGTTTAATACTTCACAGAAAGCTGGGCTGCACACCAGAAATTTGGGACACACTGCTTTTTCCAAATTCCCCACTTTTAGTTTCGGTTTTAGCTCAAGTCCTACGATGCTCATCGCAATTCATCACAAGAATTAAATCATGTGAAATATAAGTGAATATGCTGTCGGGTTTGTGGAGCAAGATAAAAAGATTTAATCCCTTTATCGCTATACTTTTGATACTTGTCTGACAGAGAGAGAGCGAGAAAGAGAGAAAATACGTTTTAAATCAGATAATTTTTGCTGTGCAAAAATCAATTGTTTGCACCCATAATATGTACAGTCTGTGTATCAACAGCAATTGTCTGCCTTGAATCATTCATCCAAATAACCATTTGTCGTGATCTTTCTCAGCTATTTGCTGAAGAATATAGATGGGTTGTGATAGGCATCAGAAACTCTTATCTAACATCCCTTGTTACATAATATTGGATTTCATATGAGCAGAGAGACTGGAGAAAAAGACAATGTTAGGCAGCGGGCTAACGGGGCCTGACTGGATGCCAGAGCAGAAGCTGTGTAACACCAGTCAGGGGAAATCAGTTTACATGGCAGGACGCATTCTAACATTGAGACAACAGGCAGTGAGGCAAGGATACAAATCAAATATTATGAGTGTGATACTTGTGGAAGTAGGAAAGTGTGTGTGTGTGTGTGTGTGTGTGTGTGTGTGTGTGTGTGTGTCTGCCCGCCCCCCTGGCACCGGCCCATGTTCGCACACACATTAACACATGCATGGGTGTGCTGGTGAGGACAGCTCATGCATGGAGGTGCCTGGGTGCTGATGGTGACACGGTGTGGATGTGCGTCCGTCTCTGCAGGCCTCCTGTTATTAGAGAACAGATGCTGGGCTGCTGGGCGACCTGTGCAGCTCTCTGTAGACCGTCTGTCTCAACCCTGTTCAAACACCCGGGGCCTGTCAGCACCCTGCTGGCCCGGGCCCGTCCTCTCCCTAAAGCTCTACATGGCTATCTGTAGTCCTAAAGGTCACCTCTCTCTCTCTCTCTCTCTCTCTCCTCCCTCTCTACTGTCCTGTCTCTGACCTCATCAGGATGAGACGCCCAAAAAGGGGGACTCGGTATCGCTTTAGAGAACGCTCCTAACTTTGATAAACATCTAATAAAAACATATGAACGATTTGGAGCAACTGGAGGAGAGTGAAATCCAGAATTGCTCGTCACACTTGAGTAACAACAAACAATTCATAGTTTACTTGCAGGATGAAATGATTTGTTTTCCTGCTGTGTATGTGGGAGTTGTCAGGTGTGGTTCGCCTTAATTTACACTTCCCAGTTTATTTTCAGATGTGCTGCAGAATCTATGAAGTTAATTTTACTCAAGTCTTGTCAACTGCAGTAATTGGTGAGGATAGAAGATGAAAGAGTGGGATTTTAGTCATTAAATGTTCTAATGATTTAATCAAAGACAGGGTCAGAGATGCTGGTGAAGCCATGGGCCAGTAACAGCAAGGGAAATGCAGGATGATGCCTAACTGTGACCATCTAGAACCATAGAAGTATAAGTAGTGAGGAAGCAGTCAAAACTCATTTCTCTTTACTGCTTCCTCTCTCGCTCTCTTTATGCTCTTGCTGAGAGTATATTAATTGTGATTGCGACTAAATGTTTCTCACCACTGCATATTTCATAACGCACTTGTTTGTTATTGTGTGAACCCCTGGAGTCATTTGACAGGCAGACAGGGAGCTTCACTCATATCAATGGGAAGTCAAGAAGTGAAGGGTATGCAAAGTCTACTCTTCACTGATCGAGGTCCACGGTGCACAACGAGACAGTTGGCAGTTAATGTGATGTGCAACCAACAATCAACAATTATTCATTGTTGATACAGGCCATTTTCCAGAATACCAACAAAGAGTGCTTTTCTGATAGACAAATGACTCATATCTTTATGGCCGCCTTATCTCTGAACTCCTTCTAGCCATGTTTAGCATAATAAATATTTTGAAAAGCAGATGCAAAACCGTCATGGCTAATTGCAACTAGTGGCAAAGCTCCCTTATGGGGAACGCATATTTGTTCATTTTTCTTTTGAAACCACATAAGGTGTCTCATGAATATTTTAGTCTTATTATCCCTAGCCATTCTGAACACACAATAATAAGAACAATAATTTTCATGTTGCATCAGAGGACACTAAAGTGCACTTATGTGCCATACACAATTAAGCTAAATGCATTTTATCTCCCTGCAGCCAACCCTGATTTGTGATCTTATTTCTCTGTCTAGAAAAGATGTATTTAAAGAGATTACTCGCTATGCTATACGTGCAATAATTTAAAAGTAATATTCAGTGTTATATTACAGAGGCAGGGTAAGAGAGGGAGAGAAAGAGATGGACAGATGTGGAGCCAGGTGGGAGAGGAGAGGAGGCTTGTCTGACAGGTTCACTGCCCAAACCAGCTGGTGGCCTAGCGCTTCTGCCATCTATCTCTTCACCTCTCTCTCTCTCTCTCTCTCTCTCTCTCTCTCTCTCTCTCTCTCTCTCTCTCTCTCTCTCTCTCTCCCTCTCTCACTTTTGTCATTTGCTCCTGGGACTCGTGTTCTTCTCCTCTCTCTTTCTTACCTGTATTCCTCATTTCATTTTCTGTTTCTCTGTCTCCTCCTATCTTCTTCTCTTCCACTCCTATCTTCTACCCCTCTCTTCCTGTAACCGTCTCTCATGTATCTCTCTACTTCCCTCGCCTCCTGGCAGGCTAACAGTCACTCCGGTTTAGATTCTGATGTTCAGTGACTAGACATTATTATTCTGCCGTATCCGTGCTGTGTCTTTCCTGAGTTGGAGCTTATTGGACCATGGGCAATATGATGTGATCAGCATCAATACAGACACTCAAACCAAAATAAAACTTCCTGTGAATGTGATGAGAGTGCAAAACAAGAGGGCATTGACTCTTTCTGTTGCTATAGCTATCCAGGAAAAGTTGAGTGAACATGCATGGTCTTTCTCAGCACCGCCCCGCCTCACATGACTCGTCGGTTCATGCTTCACATGGAAACGCATGCGGAAACACACGGTCAAAATTACATAATTGTGGCCAAAACAACTGGCCACATCTGGGAACCTGACATTTGAAACAACACGGACGCAAACGTGCCTCTGTTCAGGATTGGCCGGATGAAGAGGAACTGGAACCGCATCCAGATTGCAGTGGGGTTTTGCTTGTTCGGGGGTGTGGAGAGCTACATTTTCCTACAGCACCACTAAAGTGCTGGAGTTATCAGACGTGTGGTCGTCATGAGAAGCGTGAAAAGCATGAATGCTGAAGTATGCGGATGGCATGTCTGCGTTTATATGGAGCTTGCGTGTGTCTAGCCACACAGAAAGCATGTACCAGGCATTACAGGTACATTCATTCACACCCGAGAGCTGCCCAGTTGCACCACTGTCTTCTCCAGTTGGCCACTGAGCAGCTCCACTGGAACAAGTGGTGTTTAAGTGCTTTAAAGCAGCTGTATACTTGTGAAGGTGAACCACGTGTCGAGCATGTATATGCACGTGTGTATACTCCCTGCCACTTCGTATAGTTTGTTAAATGGCACATGATAGACATATTTGCATGTAAACAGAGGCAATCAACCAGAAACGGAAATGTAGGCACATTGCCACAATGCAACACAACCAATCATGTAAACTAATTGCACACGGTCACGCCATGGAGGCTGGGTTGTGAAGAATTCAACTAGTTCGTCCAGCACACAGCGGCGGCCGAAGGCGATGCAGTGCGACGGCAATTTCTCTGCAAATGTGTTCCCTTTGTTTGTACTGTGATTTTGTTTCTGCGGCAAGTATACTGACAGCTTTACTCAAGGGCAACCTGACAGTAGCTGTTGAGGGAGGGAAGCCCATTTCTCATTCGCTTTCCTCACTAACATTTATCTGTCTGTGAGTTTCTAACCTGCGATCTTCAGATCACAAGCCCGCGTTTCAACCCTTAAGGCTTCTGCCGCCTAGCTGGGTCTGACGTAGCCGCCTGGCACTCAGCCTCTGCTTTGTTAAGCGGTGATGGTTTTGTTGACCGATCCTTGACTCTCCTGTCCCCGGCTTTTCTTCTCTGAGACCGACTGACTGTGGCCACTCATCGGCGTTAAATAACACACTCACATTATCTCCGGAACGCAATCTGTCCAAACCCATCTTCACGGATGCTGCCACTTGTATGTGTGTGTGCCCACACAGCGACGCAGACAGGCAGACAGACAGAAACAGAGTCATGTGACCCCTCTGACCCTCTGTACTGTGTTCTCCGGGTGAGTTTGCGTGCTGCTTGTCTCATTGTTCCTCTCTGTCGCTGCTGCAGAGGGCTACAGGACAGTCAGACTGGCCTCATAGTGTCACATTCGCTTCACTAGCCCGGGCCTGATCTCACACCTCTCACTTCACATTCTCATTACTCCAGGCTCTTATTAATTTATTTAATCAATAGCTGTTTAAATTCTCCTCCCCAGAAATCCGTGGCGGCAGGCAGATTCACCAGGCCATAGGCGCCGATTCCGTGGGTGCTTCCGGGCCCGAGCACCCATGGAGAAGGCCGAGCACCCACGGGGAAAATGCACTTGATAGGCCTACTGTATATACGCCAGCGGCCAGGGCCAAATTTACATTGATTTGATAGCAAACTCCAGCCGCTGCACGGCATAGCCCACGTTGCAAAACAAGTTGATTGTAGCCTATACTGTTATGTTGCGTTCTTTATGGGTGTACTATAGCAGCGGTGTCTCACAGCCACGGTGGTGTCGGATTGTGTTGGATTGTGCACTTGGCCTATGATCTATGTTCATGTGAGCCTTTTTACTAAATAATTTCGGTGGCATTGATTATTATTTTCCATGCGTTTCATGGTGTGTATCGTTAGTTCAAATTTTGATCTCCAATGTGTGTGTGCGTGTGTGTCGGTCGCTGTTAATTTCCTATGGTGATGAAATGCGTGCGTTTGACTACTTTTTCCAAATCCGTATAGCAACAAGGGGGGTGGGGCATTCAACTGTTTTGAGCACCCACCGGCAGAAACATAAATCGGCGCCTATGCGCCAGGCTGCTACTTATGAGCATGGGCTGTTATATCTTTCTACCGACTTAGATGTGTTTGTGAAGGGTTGAATGCAGGTTGTGATATTCAGTGCTGTGCTGTATGGATAGTATTTGTATAATATAAGCATGGTTGTAATCTTCAGACGGTTCTCAAATTGGCAGAGTCATTAATTCAGAACTTCAGTAAGATCTCTCCTCATGCACTTCTGGAATATTTGACGCTGACTCAGATCATGCTAGTCCAGTGGCTCCGCTGTTGCCACTAGCTAAACTACCCAGCCTTTCCCCATGTGGGATTATGAGACTGGCTTTAAAATAGAGAGCAGCGGCTCACTGGGGCTTTGGATGATTTGAGGCTAAATATATGTAAAAGGCAGCTTGGTCCAGGAGCTAGAGTGGGATCTGGGTGGATGGGAGCCAAGGCCTTTGGCGCCTCTCAGGAAACAGTTTTGCACTCTGTATCAGTTTGATGCCCTCCAACCCAAACCTAATGTGATCCAGCAAGACACTGACTCTGAGGTGCTGGGTATTGAACTGAAAACTTTGAACTGAAAGCTTTGCAGCCTTTGCCCTTAACTGTCAAATCTATAGTTAAGTTTTATTTTTCTTTATTGTAGTATATAAGCACACATAAAAGAGTCACAGAACGGTGGTAGTGTGTTGGGATAACATGCAGGTATAGCCGACATGACCTGACTCCACATACTGAGTATAAGAATTGGATTTAACATGGACTGAAACAATCAGGTAGATTTGATTCATAGTATACTGACATCAGGCAGCTTTGCAGCAATACAAAATATGTATCCAGAACATCAACTACAATAGTAAAACTGCTTAAAACATCTTATATTCTGTGATAAAGGTTATAGAAATGATTTTAACTATCTTTACCATTCTAGTATCTTCACAGATAATCATAGAATCAAATGCTTCTTTGAGTGAATAAGTGACAAACTCTGACATCCTTATGGCATAGCCAAAGGGAAGACTAAATATTTCACAGGTATTGTGATCATCACTTCACTTAATGTTTTCCCACTCTACAATGATGGAGGGAAAACTGACAATTGTGTCACAAAAGTGTCTTCTCAGCTCATCCAGTTTTTCATTTGTATAATTTGTGTTTAAAACTCGTGTCAATATAGCTTTTTTTCTTCATCTTTACCAAACTTCACTATCGATCCTGGCACTGTTTTTCCTCAGTCATGTAAGGTGTAAGACTGTTTTTTCCTAAAAGTTGTCTTTCAGCTGATGCTACTCAACCCATTCCTCTCGGAGTCTGCTGGCCTGTGTGGTAGTCAGTGAAAACATAGCCTACCGACTGCCATTTTACTCTCTTTACTCAAGTCATATTATACAGTCACAGTCTAATTCAGTCTCCTCCAAGACAAGCAGGTGGCTCATTCAGCGGGTGACTGCAGAATCTTTTCCTCAATAGCAGACTGGCAGAGGCTTCGGCACCAAACTGAATAGCTTCAGGTGTAATCCTCACCTGCTCTGTCACTGTTAAATCCAAAGTGTTTTGATTTATTATGTCTCTCCTCTCCATTTGTTTGGGCTCCTTTCAGCAGTGGAGGGATTTAGCTGCAAGGGATTAGTCAAAGTGGGCCCCGCTTATTGTGTTTGTGGGGGGACAAAGTGATGTCAAGGCATTTCCTCCTCACCAAAACGCATCCAAGTGCATGCTCACGTGCACATGCAGGCTCACACATACACACACATACACTTGTGTGCAATTCATCGCGCCTCACTTCTGTTATCTGCGCCATAAATCACTCTTTGCTCCGAGTCAACATCTGAGACTCGGCAATTTCTCAATGTGGTTTTGCCTTTCTTCACGCAACCCCCTCCCCCTTACCGTAACCCACCTCATGCAACCCACACTCTTTGTTGTGTGTTAGCAGCAGAGGAGAAGGATGCTGATACACCAAGTCTCCATGCCGGCACACCTGAGACACAGAGTGACAGAGCATATTTTCTCTTTTCATCAGAGGCGTATCATCTGCTGTTTTGTAGTAACTGCTGCTTTGAAGTTTTCGTTGTTTTGTGTAACTGGGCCCCCAAACAATGTACCAGTCTTCCACCATACAATCCTGCCTCTCTTAGTGTGTGTGTGTATGTGTGTGTGTGTGTGGATGCATGCTGAATGTACACAGTCACGTCTGTCAATGTGGGTTTGCTCGTGCTTGTGTGTGAGTGTGTGCGTGTGTGAGTGAAAGAAAAGTGGTCTGTCGAGGAGAGCGGCCTCCCCGCTCCAACACATGGTGCCCAGACTAAACAACAAGATGAATGTTTCCAGAATCCAAGCTGGCATGGAGGCACCCCAATCCGCCTGTGTGGCTTGACTGACTGACTGAATGACTTGTATTCAGAGCGGAGGAAAGGTGAGGAAAATAGAGGAGAGGAGAGGAGAGGAGACGAATAGAGGGGATAGGAAAGGAGACGAGAGAGGTTTAGTTTGTTCATATCAAGTTTGGTCGCAATTCTTAAACCACGTTTCAGCCTCTGTACTCACTGCAACATACACTGAGAAGATGTACACCTCAAACCTGCACATGTTATTTGTTTCCAAAAAGCTTTGTCTTGGAAAACGTCTACAGTGTTCATGGTGAGGCCGGTTACAACACATGTTTTGAGTTATACCAGCTACCAGTGACTCTAAGTTCGGTCTGACCTCTTCCAGCTCCAAATGACCGCCACAACCCCCTAGGTGTCCCCCGTCACGAGACGATGGAGCCGATAACAACACCAACAAAAGCCCTGTGTGCTGCTGTCAACCTGTCTCCTCCCACACTTCACCTCTCACCTCTCACCTCCCCACCCCCCACATCACACCTCCACCCTTTTTTTTTTTCCAGCCAGAAGAAGAGCTGGACTGGGGCTAGGCTGGTTTCGGGGAATTAGAGGTTGGGGCTTTGGGATAGCGAGGGGGGAGGGGGTTGGGGGGTGGTTGGGGGGGGGGATTGAGGTATCGGTGGTGAAAACGTTTGGCAGACTATGGGGAAGGCGCCTTGTTTTGGAGACAGAGCCATGAGGCTCTCTGGGGGTTTGGATGGGCTGAGCCTCATTGCGGTTTGTAACAACAAACTGTTGGATTTGGAGAGAAAGTTCCAGACACACCCCCAGCCCTTACTTAATGCTGCTGCCCCCCTTTCCTCGCGTCTGAAAAAG
This sequence comes from Centroberyx gerrardi, assembly GCF_048128805.1. Taxonomy (NCBI): domain Eukaryota; kingdom Metazoa; phylum Chordata; class Actinopteri; order Beryciformes; family Berycidae; genus Centroberyx; species Centroberyx gerrardi. The sequence goes on from NC_136018.1 coordinate 9,492,784, forward strand.
TGTATCTGTCTCAGTAAGACAAGCCAGCAAGAAGCCCCCTCCACGTGTTTTTCTTTAGCCAACCAGCCCCTCTCCCATCCTTTCCCTTCATCTCTCTCCCCTCCACTTTCTGTCCTCTTCCTCTCTCCTTCTCTCCTGATTTTCTATTGAGGAGAGCCAGAGTTTGGATAGTGCCAAGAGGTTAAAAAACCTTAGTCAAGAGGGAACACACACACACACGCACATGCACACACACAGGCACACAAACGCCCGCATGTGACAAGCCCGCGCTGAACAATGGCTGTTGGCTGAAGGAGAGGAGTGGGGGGTGGGGGGGGGTGGGGGGCAGCCTCCGTTTCTTGGATGGCCTGATTGGAGCTAGCATAAACAGCAGCCCAGGAAGTGCTGAAGCAAGAGAGGGAGGGAGAGAGACAGAGAGAGAGTGTGTGTGAGAGAGAGAGAGAGAGAGAGAGAGAGAGAGAGAGGGAAGGAGGGAGGGGGAGCAGTGGAAGTGTGCAGAGCTGCCGGGAGAGAGGAAAAAGTTTTGGGGCTGCGACGGTGTGGTAGTTAGTGTCACTCTGTTTGTGTGTGTGTGTGCGCGTGTGTGTGTGTGTGTGTGTTTTCAAGACTTTGGCTTTTCTACCAGGACATACTGTGTGACAGATAACCACAGAGGAAGGGTGAGTAGCTGTGTCTCTACATGTTGATATACACACACACACACATGCACACAAACATTCTCTCTCACGCACACATGAGCACATAAATGCACAGATGCTCAGTCATACACATGGTAGTACTCACACACACACACGGGGCGCACATTTCCACACAACACACATTTTTTCTCTGTCTCTTTCATACATGGATTAGAATTTCTGTATTCTAAAGCATACTGAATATGTTAACAGCTTTGGATGACTTGAGAAGTGTTTTTGTTGTTATTATTGCTTGCAGTATCATCTGAATTCCAGATGGTTTGTGAATGCCATTCAGTACAGTGTTGTTAATGTGTTTGCTGTTTGCTGATGGTTTTCCCTGGCTCTGAAAGCTGCTTGTTGTGCATAGCTGTTTTTTTTGTGGTGCCTTGAACTGCAGCCAGCCATTCAGTGCGTGAAGCGAAAGGGGACCATCTAATGTGTGTGTGGCTGTGTCTAATTAAGCTGATGGGGAATAAGAGTGGTGAGGGTCAGACCGTGAGAGGCTGAACTTACCAAACATTGAGAGCCGTTGCATCACGGTTGCTTTCTCTCATGCAAACCATCACTCTTCTCTCACCCTTTAGATAAATCATCTCAGATTCAATCTTTACACAGAACTTTTCTTTATTGTCTACCTCTTTGCTACCTCTGAATCTCATCTCCCTGTCTAGATCGCAGGGAAATGGCATCTTCGGAAGATAGCAGCTGATAGTGGTTCAGATTTATCTTAGGTTTGGCCATGTATGGTGATGTTTGCTCTCTGGATCAAATGGATTGCTGAATTTTCCCACCGGGGAGATGCTGCATTCCTCCTCTCAAAGTGAACATCAGTGTCACTGTGCAACTTCAAAGACACTGTGGTACTCCAGTGTCACATTAATCTGTTAACGGTGTGGTAAACGGTGAACTATCTTGAGGTCTGATAGATATGCCCATCTCTAGGGGTTAATTTTACTGTTTGTCATACTGCAACTAGTGTAAAATTACAAGTGTTTTGCCATGTTTTAACAAGCATCGCCTATTTTCCTGTCTGGAGCTTTCTGATACCCTTGGAATTGCTCGGAGTTTTTCCGCTGTTAAGTAGATTTGCATCTGGAGAAGGTCGGCCTGCCCAAGCTTAGGCGTATGGAAAAATCAAAGTTAATTTCACAGCTATTCACACATAAATGTTTGATTTGAATCTCACTTAACATCAGATTTGGTTTCATATGTCTATTTATCACCATAAAATCATCAATCCGGAGGCAAACATCCGATAAATAAAATAACCGATTAGCAAAATCAACATCATATCAGCAAAACTTTTTAAAAAATAGATTTCCTTGTTAATCTTGTTCTCTTTTAGTGCGCTTCTTTTTCCACTGTTTCTTTGGCCGCAGAATGTCAATGTAACATTAAGGGAGCCTGACAGAAATCAAAGACTTTTTTGCCTGAATAGCAGGAGTTTTTGATATTTTATTCTGGAGTAATGCAAGTCTTTAGTTTCTGCAACCCTTGGTTTTAACACTCAGACGTTCAGTGAAGGGAGTGATTTGTTGTGTCTCTTTCAGCGACGAGTATATCAACTTCAGTTCCCCCGCTGGGTGGGTAGGTAAGCAGATCGGAAAGGAGTGCCTCGTCAGAAAGACGGATGGGCTTGCACCCTCGCACCCCTTCCAGAGCCCCCAAACCTCATCCTTCATCACTCATCCCAGCACTTTGACAGAGTTAGACTGTGTCTCACAAGTTTCCTCCATGCTTCACTCTTTGCTGATGTTGCAACATGTCAATTTCTCAAAAGAGCAGAGGAAACTGTTATTAACTGAAAGGCAATGCCTTCACTGCCAGTTTAATTCAGCCAAGCTATTTGTCTAAGTGCTAGCATATGAGGTGCAGTGATTTTGGCAGTGTTTTTACAAGCAAAGGCGCACAGTAGCGCCTGACCATATGCCTCCATATGCCTGTTATCATTATGAGACACTTAGGTTACGTCTTGACCACTTGATTACCTGGCTGGACCGCTCAGTTGCATCAGTATCAGATCTGTGCTGGAGATCAAGCACTAACCTGGGCCATATGTATTAGCTGATGCAGATCTGGGCTGTGGAGTTTGATGGCTGCCACGGGACATTGAACTCAGTGGAAACACACCTGGACCATGGCATGTGGCCGAGTTGTACTGAGGCAGGGGAAGGGAGAGGCCTGAACAGGTGTTTCTTCACCAAGCTGTCTGCAGTGTCATCCCTCATTTGGCCCTGAACCAAGTCATGTCACGTCTCATTGAGCTTCAGGGTTTGATCAAACCTCATTACAGGACCTTTCATTTCAGCTCCTATTGGTGGGTTGAGTTTTGGATATGATGAAATGCTCCCCTTGAAGAAGCTCCCCAAGGTGTACGTGTTGTGTGTGTGTGTGTGTGTGTGATTGTGTGTGTGTGCGTGTGATTGTGTGTGTGAAAACATAAATAGATATAGAGAGAGATAAATGGGGAAGAGAGAGAGAGAGAGGGAGTGAAAGAGTGCTATGAACATACATTTTGGAACAAGCAAGACCACTGCTGATTTCCTTGGTCCCACCAGGTCCAATCACTTTATGTTCTAAGGTTTAGATAAATCCTGCCTGCCTCACCTCACAATGTTAGGAACAGTGAAGTCTTCTGTGCTGGTTTTCCATCCATATGTCAGTTTGAGACTCCACTACTTTACATAACCTTTATGCAAATAACATACTGAAAATTTTACCTTCTTGGCCACAGCAGTCTGAATCTCTCAATTAGTTGTGAATAATTGATCTCATCCTCTAGGGAGATTTTTGGTCAATTCCATCTTGTCAGCTGCTCAGACTGGAAGCTGTCCTCATGGCCAAAACAACTTGAGTCTAATAGAGGTGGGAATGATAGGAAGGGATAATCAGACAAAATCTCCTCCACATTAATCAACTAATACCCATTGTACATTGACCTCATTTTGAACCAAATAATTTTCAGAGGAACAGATGAAGACACTTTCTGAAAATCTTTTATTTCTGGAATGAAGGTGGAAAAGCATTCTCTTTTAGCCAAAGGGGCCAAATTTTCAACCTCAACGTAAGTGAACACCTTATCTCGGCGCTCTTAAAAAGGAACAGAAGATAAGCCATTTCCATTTCACAAATAGACTTTTTTACGTTCCTCTTGGATGCGGATGAAATAACTTTCTGTCAGCCGCTAATGGCAACATTTTAATGACTTGTGCCTTGAAAAGTGACAGACCAGCAGAAAATGGCTTAATAAGGCAGTGATTCGTAGTTCAACTAATAATGCTTCATTAGTGTCAGTCCTCTCCGTTTTTCCTTCTTTCCCATGCCCTTTTTATTTGATATTCATAATTGGTCTGGGAATGGAATGATTTTTTTTTTTTTTTTACCACAGGAAGAAATAAGAAGTAAAGAGGAAAAGAGGCTCCCACAGTTAAAATTCTCATACTGAACAAGTTTGGCCACAAGTACAAATCTTAAGATGCAAAAAATGCCTTTTTGATAGGAATGCACTGCGGTTTAGAGTTCTCTATTAAATAGGAGGCACATACAGTAGAGGAAACAGGAGTGGTATGGGAAGGACGCTCCAGTTTCTCGGGTGTCCTAGTCTTTTGTCATTGTGCTGTTGGGCAATGGCGGAGGCTCAGACCTCAGTATTTGCCGAAGTCCGCACTGTAGGCTTGGCTGTGACAGGGATTATCCATAGAGGAAAATCATGCTTCCTATCATGACGTGGATGCTGGTGGAGCTGATGGAAAATTTGCCAAGACATGAAATTAGTTGGGTTTTTTTTGTAGGCCTCTCTGCAGAGAGCAAGTCTCCATTCAGGAAATTCACCATGGGTTAACCAACAAATGGGCGGACCTCATGGGAGTACTATAAAACATCTGGTAATTGGTCATATATATTTCTTTCTTCAGGGAAATATGTGATCTTTTTTTATTGTGAACATGTTCCAAGGCCTACTCAGCTTAGAAGACACAAAAGGAAAAAGAGCCAATATCTCTTCTTCTTCCTCACTCTTTACACCCCAAAGACTTTTATAGGCTCCACATACTTCAGCAGCTCCACCCAGCCACTGAAGTCATTTGTCTGACCATCTCCCTTTTCTTTGGCAGCGAGGAGGAAGGGGGGTAAGACAAATGTTCCCCACCCACACACAGGCCCAGACGGAGGAGGGAGAGACACAAGCACACATAGACACCGCTCTTCAGCCGCTGTTAACCCCCTCCATCTCTTTTCTCCCAGTGTAAACATCACCCCCCCCCCCCCCCTCCTGTCCGTCCTCTCCCTTAGGCATTTAGTTTAACATGGCACCTCCTACTACACACAAGAACGTACGCACAGAGCTGTTTGTTCAGATGAGGGACATGCTTTCTGCACACATAAACATGAGTTGCATGGACATGTGGAACTTTGTTTTGTCCGTCAATCTACAGCCATCTCCGCCCACTATCTGTGAAAATAGTCGTTCCTGAAGCAAGACCGGAAGAGAGTGTGAGGATGATGAATAATATCCAGTGTGGTTGGTTGGTGTGACGAGGCCAGGCTTATGTCAGTGGGACGATGAAAGTTCCTTGCACTGATAGTGATAATTTGCCTTTAATTGACAAGCTGCAAATGCTAATATCTGGAGGCGCCCTTATGTGTCAAGCCTGTATAATTGGAACGCCATTTGCTTTCGTCATTCTCCATCCAACTCTGGAAGCGCTCTGGGTTGCTCTGTCCTTATAAAGAGTCGTTAATTAAGAAGAGTCTGAATTTGAGTGTTAAAGCTGGATAATCCCGATAAATATGGATGAGCATCTGTCCTGAGCCCTGTTTAACAACTTCCTATGGCTTGTCCTTTTTCTTCAGATGTTGGCATTTTATGTGTGTTCTCCATCGTCCGCCTGCTAATGAGTCATTATCGCTGTGTGATTTCGTAATTACCCCTCTGCCTGACGAATTCTGTATCACATTTAGCCGCAGTCAAGTTTTCGAAACTCACTATTTCTGGAAATATTCTGCAAAGCCTGAGATACGCAGGATGTTTTTGTTAAGCCGGGCTATTCTAGGTGCTCCAGCTACCTGAGCTGTGGAGCTGCATAGGGAGCTTTGAGGAAACCTGCCTTCTGTCTCTACATGGTCTGTTTGGTCTGTTTTGAGAGCTCCTTCCTGCTCTGACTGATAAATAGACAGGACCGTGTAAATACTGGACGACATCCCAGGAGAGCAGTGTAATGAGTTTCCAATAAAACCATTTCAAGGTAAATATAACCACAGATTTACCGAGAGGAGGATGCAGGGAGAAAGAGAGAGAGGGAGTTGTTATTTTGGGTGTAGTGTATTGGGGTGAGAAGGCACGCAGAATCAAGTCTAGTATGATGTGAGGACTGTGTTTAAGTGGTAATATGATTATACACGTGACACTTCTTAACTTGGAATCCTTCCTGCCGCAGCCGAGGACGTAGATTTAGTCACACATGATGATTCAGTGGATATAACATTATTGGCAGTGAAGTTATGTGAATGAACAGTGGAAGTAATAGTAGTTCCGTAGCAAATTTCATCTCCATTCTCGTCCACACCTCCATCACAAATAACTCTCTGAATAAGAACCCTTTCTCTCACTAAATGACCGGAGGTTTTCAACTGTTTTACCTCCAGATCTTCCGGCCCAGACTGCACTCCTGTGCCAGTGAGCTGTGCTACCCAAGGCTCCGCTCAGAGTAATGAAAGCCATCTTGTAAAACCTGACATTTTCAATGTTGGAGAATGTCTTTTGCCTTTCCATTTCCCCTCAAAATCCTGAATGGGTTTCCGTTGTATTGCCAGTGTTGATAAAAGCGAAATCTGTCCACTGTGTGAATATATTTTAGTAATATTTTAGCGATCGTTATGGCTGAAGATTGTGAGGTCTTGGCTCTGGCTATATTTTCCTTTCCAGATTGGCTAATAGTGATCATAGTTCTGTGATTTTTTGACAAAGTCACAGGATGTGTTGGGAAACTTTATATATTATTTAAACCCTTAAATCTTTACACATCATATCTGTGTTACGAGGCAGTTATAAGGTTTGTCAGTCTGTCTTTACAGTTCCCACACAATGGTGAAAGCTATGGCCAGTGATTGGTTTACTTGGATTTTCCATGCCCTGAAGATATCCCACTGTGCTTGCACCTTAAAATTCAAAGCCACAGAATATTCCACGACGTTCTGACCCTTTCCGTTGGTGTTTATAATGGCAGGAAGAAGGGAAACAGCCCCTTAAAGACACAAGCAGGCGGAGGGCGACACACATACACACACACCAACACACACAGTTCCGTCCCTTGTGCCCCTTATCACCTTTTCTTAGGACTTTGTTTTCGAAGTTTCCTTCCCGTCTGGGTTTCCTTCCACGAGAGTGTGTATCCTCCCCGGCGGCAGCACAACAATGCCCTGCTTCATTTCAGCTCCCCTACATCTGAGACTGCTGGAGCCACCGGGCTGCCAGAGACATGCTAAAGCCATTAGGTGGTGGATGACGGCGGTTAGCCACAGAGGCATCGCAAATAACCATCTCACTACGTACATAATGAACCCAGGGGAAGGAATGGGGTGCTGTATCGGAGCTATCTGCATGCGTGTGCAGGCGCAGCTGTGTTGAAATGTGGCGTGTTGCGTGTCCGACCGGCCGGCTGCCAATCAAACATCGAGACTCTCAAAAGGAGGAATGTGCCTTACATTACTTGTTCACAAATTAAGATATCAATTCATATTACCCTCTGTTACAGTTTCCTGTGAACTCTGGATTAACCAAAAGCTGCTCAATATCTGTCACTCTGACAGATCCCAGCCACGGTCGAGGGAGCCTCTATTATTAGACTCCAACACATCCCGATTGGTCTCTCAGTCAAGCTCAGACATTTTGATGGAGGACTCTCTGTGGAGCTCCAGTATGACTTAATTACAGCGACTCCCTCAATCTAAATTTACTGGGAGTGCATCCATAATGCATGTCTTGCTTGGTATCAACGGGCCCCAATTAGAGCCAACCAGTAATCGTGACAGAACACTGAAGTTAAGTTTCAGACGTGCAGCGAGGTGTTGTGTGAATCAGCAGAAATGGAAGTCGCCATACCGGCTTTGGACCTCTAGGAAACTAATTCTTAATGTGGAAATCTAGAATATACATTAGTATTGCTTGTTATCAACTGGTATTGAATAAGACTGACTTTGTGCACACAGACAGAATTTTTTTTATTTTTTTGCTTATTCTGTTGTATTGAGCTTGATTTATTCTTGTGTTGGTGTCAATTCAGAACCAGAAAATGTATCTATATCACCAGGGGAAAACTCTCCCTGGTGCTCTTCCAGTAACAACCAATACATTCTCTTTGGACTATTAACAACCAATACATTTTCTATGGAGCAGCTGCAGACTTGACACCTGTTGACAGCAGAAGTGACTGTTTGCTCTCTGATTTCTGGCTTTGGGAGAGGAGTTTTTCCCTCAAACAGAGTTTTGCCCTAGACTATATCATAGAGGGAATCTTATATTGAGTGTTGTTCACTGTTAATGTCTATATGCAGTGCTACACTACAGTTGACGGGCTGTGGGTTTGCATTATGTACAGTATCATTACCATGGGGTTATGTATTTTACAGTATGGCCCAGTAAGCTGGATTCTGTGCTGCTTTGATCAGGACACAGTCCCCTCACTAATCCGCTTGAGCTCTGGATGTTTGCCCAGGACACATACATACACACACACACACACACACACACACACACACTCCCAAATTGTGATTAAAAAACAGATATGGATGCCCAGCCAAAAAAGATGAAATGGTCTGAGTAAATCAAATGGGTGCAAGCTGACGTAACAGTCAGAGGTTGGACACATAATTCACCTCTCTACACATATTGTGTGTACTCCATGTAATTATGCTGTGCTACTTTTGGTGACTTGGGGGTTTCATTGGTGGTGAAAGCTGTCCCATCAAATTCTATGTGTGTGTGTGTGTGTGTGTGTGTGTGTGTCTGTGTGGTATAGTGGCTGTTCTCTGTCTCCTGTGCAGTTGAAACTAAATTTTAATGACAGCATGGTCACCATGGTTTCCATGCTTTCGTTCACACCTTGTGAGAAAAGGGGACATGATCTCTGGTCCATATTTTAATTGGGGCTCCAGGACACAGACAGGATTAGGAAATCTAAATGTTCTTTTTTTGTCATTTGTCTTCATCTTTTTAGGAGCTCTACATAGCTGTGGGCTTTAACTGCACATCTCTGTGCCCTGTATTTGAGGACTAATAAACAGGTGGGAAAGGATTTTTATCTGGAGACAGAGGGAGAGGGGAAAGGGTAGGAGGAGGATGAAATGATGGAGAGAGGAATGGGAAAAGAAATGAGAGGAAGACAGGGTAAGAAAGAAGGGGGTGCTGCTTCAGTGTTTGTCATGGCCCTCCCTACATTACATCACTGAGATACTTCAGCACTGATGACATCGTCGAGCTGGGAGGGGGCTGGCCCTGGGGATGATGTCATCGACAGCCAATCAGAATACTCGGTGGCTGGTAGGATCTGGCCAGCTCCGGAGGCTGGAATAGTACAATCTCTTTGAAAATGCCTTTTCCTCCTCCAAAATCAGGGACCTTTGTGTTTTTTTTTTTTTTTTGCTGAGGTTATTTTTAGTCTTGTGTTTAAACAAATATATTTCAGACTCCTTCCCTTCCTCTGCCATAGACCAAAGAGTAACCGAAGCTGACTCTCCCACAGAGGAGAGTGCGGTGTAAATATGGCCCTAAGGGGATTAGCATTTAGCTAACTTAATAACACATGAAGGAACTGCTTTGTGGCTGTCCACATGAATAGGCCACTCTCTGCTTTACCTTGTTTGGTATGAGTTTTCCAGCGCTGGGCATCCATTTCAAGCCAGGGAGGCCGTGCCAGTGAGACACTTCCAATCTGTTTTGACTGCTGTCTTTGAGGACAGACGCATCGGCCCATTTCATCACTCTGCACCTCACACAGCAGTACACCGCATCTGCAGTTCACTTTGAATAGTGAACAACCTTTATGCTGAACTAACTTTGACTAAATTCCTCTATTTTAGGCGTTTACTGTAGATGAAGCTATAAGCTATCCAGAGTAACTAACAATAAGCAGGTAGATATTCACTGCCTTGCTTCACATGGCTGTTAATGGACCCATTGGCTATTGCAGGAATTGAACCTGTGACTTTTCAGTTGCAGGACAGTTTCTCCAACCACTAGGCCACCCTGCTGAATGTGTTTAAATGCTGTTTGTGCTGATTAGTCAGGTCCAGAGCATGTTATGTGAGAGCTTGATAATATCTCACCTTGTCTTTTTGCGGTTTCATATCTATCATTTCTAAAAGATGGCAATAAAAATGACAAACTGACATTGTCTACTCTATACCTTTTTCTGTATACCCACATAAGGAGTTGTGAATCTGGATGCCTCCATAATTAGAGAAAAGGGCTCCTCATGGCCCACCTTGTCTGTGGCACCACTTTGAACAAGCTGATTTTTATAGTTAAGGGCAGGAAAATTAGATTGCTGCACTGCAAGGAGGAGGAGTCAAGCACTTTATTATGCTATTTCTGGTGTTGAATTAGGTTGAAAATACAAATTTCTTCACAACTGTTGCAGAAAACCAGGTTAGTGTAAAAGAGGCCAATAGCGCTAGGGGTAACTATTTCATCTACAGAGAGTAAAATCAATCACTGGCCCTGCTGTGCAGTTAGCATTGTGCCCACTGAGAAACTCCACTCCCATCCATACACCACATGACCTAATCCCTGCCTGGCTGTGCATTCTGGCCCCACTGTGGTGAAACTATTAAACTTTGCAGGCACTCACTTTTTCTCCTTCCCCCCTGGGAAAGCTGCAACATTTCCTTTGCTGCTACCACACTATGAAGCTTGAGTTTTGTATTCTTCTTTTCTTGCCACCTCCTCTGAGGTGCTCACCTGAATTTCTGATTCTGCCAAGAAATCTCCTCTTCCGATTCTTGAAAATATTTACGTGTCCCTAACTTTTACAAGTTTTTAAAGTGAATGGCTACAGATTTTTAAGTTTCCCGTTGCAGCTGAAAAAACACCACTGCCCTGTTTTTTTTTTTTTACACGAAGCAGTTCAGGAAAAGAATGCACATATTTCAGTTCCGCACTCCTGTTTATGCACACTTTATACATAAAGGCATTTCCTCCTCTGTGTTTGAATAGTCCGGCCTGGCTGGTGCACATTCACCACCCTCCCAGTCTCTCCCACTACAGTGGGGCAGGCTCCCCACCCCCTTCTACTCTATACAGCCTAAGCTTGGATACAATCCACCCACACACACAGACACACAGACGTAGACACACACACAGACAGCACACAGCAGGTTTCACAGATAAAGTGTGGGACAGAGGCACTAGTGTTCTTTGGGCTCTCGGAGTGGCTCCCCCACCACAGGGCCTATTTCACATCCCTCCACCACCTGCATCACTTATCAGCTCCAGCAGCACTCACCTCACCAAAGCTAGACCTTATGGAACTACTCAGCTTTAACAGCTCTCTCTCTTACACACACACACTCACACTCACACACAGATGTAGACACTTGGCCTTGTCTACTTGGAGAATTTCATCCCATCTGAGTGGTTTTGTGCTGTTTGGGCAGTACATCTAAAATACTACACTGTGATCCTCAACCTACTGTACGTTAATGTCTTACAATGAACTTACTGTATGAAAAATGTTGATTTGATTTTATGCCCATTGCATTCCTGAGCTGTTGGTTAGTAATAAGCTTTGGATTGCAAATGATGTCTGTACGCTGCTAACTCTGTGGTAGCATGCAGCAAAAAGAGAGAGGAAGAGATACGCAGTGCAGAGGAAAAAGTGAGGAACACATGATTGACTGGCTGGCAAGTCCAGGCCCTAAGCTGCTTATCACTGTGAAGAGAGTCAATTGCAGAGCAATCACTTTTTAATAAACTTGTGTGAGAGCAGGCATATTGAAAGGCATATTTAAATGGGACCAATGTGCAGGCTGAGCAAATAGTTAGCCTGCTGCAGCAGCATAGGGAATTGAAGTTGCTCTAATTTGCTTAGGCACATTACTGTGATATCTCTAGTGTGTCTCTATCCACATCTGTCCTAACATTTGTCTTACTCCATCTAATTATCACCAGATAAGGAGAGCAGGTGCAGCCCCTTGTGTGTTAGGCAAAATAAGCCGTATCATTTATGTCTACAAGCATTTATGTCTGCAAGTATTTATGTGTATGGGCGTGCGCGTACGTGTGGGCATCACACATGCATGGCCGTGCGTACCCACTTTGTGTTTGTTGACACAGAAAACTTGCCGAGAAGATAAGAGATACCTTATCAACAAGCACACAGTCACTTGTGAGAGAAGCCTAAGAATTCGACACATTCTCCCTTTATAATTCCTGTTGCAATACTTTGACAGCGTTCTGCAGGCTGATGGACAGTCTGCGATAAAAGTCTCTAGGCAGATCTGATGTCCTCAGTGAAATTATCATCACATGGCCAGACTTCAGCCCACCGACAGGCCCCACCTCATGAGGAGAAAACTGGCAACATCATAGGCTTTTAATGGGGTTCCATGCAGACAGACTAAACAGACTGATAGAGAAGAAAATGGTTTTAGGTGCATTGTTTGGATTTCCAATATCTGTGTAAGAATAGTCACACTTGAGTGGATTTGTTTGGTAATATTTGATTCTTACTGTCTCAGTGGTATATATTGAATTATAATCTAGTAATCTGCACCAAACTTGAACCTAAAGAATGTGTTTTCTAACTCACTGTCCAGCTGTGATATGTATGACTCAATTTTTGATACTTGCGAGGGTGTTGACAATCAGATGACAATCACTCAGCAGCAGGGATTGTAATTTGGATGCTTCCATTGAATAAATAAACTGCAGTGAAATGTTTTGTAGCCCAGTGCGGTCTTATCCTTTGTCCAGAGAGTGAAGTCAGGCTGGATCACTGTTCTCTGGAGGTTTGGGAGGGTTCAGCCCTGAGTGACTCAGTTTCCCAGGAATGAGTCTCCCAGCCAGGGGAGGAGAGGTAGCGAGTTCCCCCTCTCTAGCTCCTGGGTGGATGTCCTACTCCCAGAGTCCTACTCCCAACTACAGCTGTTCTCAGCATCTCTCCATCCCTCCCCTCAGGACGCCACCAGCCTCACTGTTGGCCCAGAGACGGTTGTCACGGGAGACCGGCCGACATGTGACCCGGCGGCTGGGTTGACTTAAACCTCCCCTGACCACGAGTTAATGAAGTGTACACACCGCAGGCATGCCGAGCGTTACAGGCAAACACACACGCGCATTTGTGTCCACGCAAACACACACACACGCTGGCAAACACACTGGTTCATTAAGCTGCACTTAGTGTCTCAGTTAATGCATAACAAAGGAAATATTCTAGGGGTTATTGCTTTGTGCAGGATGAAGAACGCACACAAACACACTGTGTTGTCCTTGTTTTTTCTCTCGCTCTCTCACACACACGCTCACACACACACACTCATTAATTTAGTCTTTATTATGCTAGTTTGTAAACATGCTTGGAGCATTAGAGTGTTAAACAGCACCCCCTGGTGTGGGGAAAACGCAGTGCATCTTGAATGTTGTTTGACTTTCTCTTGTTTATTAGAGAGAAAGCAAGAGATGGTTACTTGATCTGGATTGATCCGGCGCTGACGTGTGTCAGGGAGGGCAGACAGACATGGTGTTTGTGCTGATGAGTGGAGCAGGCCAATAAACAGAGCTGTTTGTTTGAGTTGTCCTCTGGCTGTCTTCGGGGAAGTATCAGCACTGACAGGCCTGCCCCGCCAGCAGCTCCTCTCTCTGCTCCCCTCCGCTTGTTTGCTTTGTTTGTCGAACAACGGCAGGAGAAGGAAGAGGGGATATTAAGAGGAGGGGACGGTGGGAGGGAGGGAGGGGATGAGAGAGGGGGGGAAGAGAGACAGAGAAGAGTGAAGGCAAGATGAGTGCTGTGTGAGAGGAAAAATTTGATATTCTTTAAAGTGATTTGTGGACATGCAAAATAGTTTCCCACTCAGGCTTAAAGTATTATTTACTTTTATGAGGACAGTAGATCAGCCCTATTTGATTGCGCTGCCTGTGCCAAAGAGGGAGTAAAACTGCATTGAAACATTGAAATTGCAGTCTGTTCAATAGGAAGGACATTAAGTTTGCGCTTGAGTTAAAGATCTACAAGACTAACCCACTCAAGACAGGCATTTTCACTTGGAGGTAAAGCAGCAGTAAAATCAATTTGCCATGCTTCATTCAATTTAGCTGCAGTAAAGCGCCTTACTGGCATGTGGGAGTCTCTTGTATGATTGATATGTGTTTACTCTATACTGTACAACATTTTGCAGTCAAATTCTCTGCTGTTCCTTAACTGGTTTCACAACACTCCCATTCACCCCACCAACAAACTCCACCACCACTGCTATTCCCAAGACTCACACACACACACACACACACACACACACACACACACACACACACCAAAGCACATATCCGTTACTCATATCTTTTGGCCAACTGCCTATCCAAGTTGGCAGCCTGGTCTGTTTATAAGGCTTCAGTAGAGCGGAAAGTCTGGACCAGCCTGTGTACCTGACTCCCCACATAAATACACAGACACACATAGACACACACACACACACACACGTATCTTAATTGAGAGGTGTATTATAATCAGTGTATATACCACAGAGCTCTGGATATTTGCAAGTGTGAGTTTAGACAGATGTTGCGGTGGTCTCAGCTAACCGGGTGAGGACCACTGGTCATTAACACTGACACGGCAGCTGGGGAGATGCCTCATTAGCTGAGAGATAGTGAGAATGGATGGGAGCCAGAGAGAGAGAGAGAGAGAGGAAGAGAGAGAGAGAGAGAAAGAGAGAGTACAGGGGTGCAAAAATAGAGAATAGAAAGTCCAGACACATACTGAGGAATGAAGTCAAAAGAGTTACACTACATTACCAACTTCAGGAGAGTGCATACTTATTTTCTGAAATCTGAAATCCCAGTGACTTTTTAAAGCTACTAATGAGGTTTCATTTGTCAACTTCATATGTATAATTCATGTGTGGCGTTTATTTTATTCCTGCTGGAGTGAACAGTTGCACAGTTTAATGGTGAGGACAGTCAGAGAGGGAGGCAGAGAGAGTTGGTGAGAAGTTGTTGACTGCGCTGTGGGCCACTGTGGTGTGTGACGCTGCTAATGAGCCCTGAATGGACATCACTGCTAAGGGTTGAACCCTCTGTCTGGAGACACACACACACACACACACAGACGCACACACACACATTCTGGACTTCACTCTTGAATCAACAGGTCATGTCAACATACCCAGAGCAGGAAGGAAGTGCTCTGAGATCTTGGGAGTGGAGTAAAAAAAAGGTTGGGGGGTATTTGAGTGAGAGGAAAGAGAGAAGAAGAGGAAGAAGAAGAGAGACAGAGAAAGAGTGAGAGAGAGAGAGAGAGAGAGAGAGGGGTCAGGCGGCATGAGGCAACTTGAGTTCACTTTTTAACGGCGGTTTAAAGACTCAACAGAAAGAGCAGCAGTAGTCACTCAAACTATGATCTATTCTGAATTCTCTGAAAACTCTCATGTGAAAAGCCACATTGAATTCATCATGCCCTTGGGAAGCAGTTCTGTGCTAAGGCCGTATAAAGTTAACTAAAAAGATCCTAACGGCTCGTTATACTCCCTGAATGGTGGCAGGCTGACGAGAAACTCGTGCAATTAAAGGCCCTCTCAAATCAAAACAAAGCAGCACTGATCTCCAGCCTATAGGAGGGAAGGACCGGGGGTTAAAGGTCATCTTACAGAATTCACAAAGGGCCTCTCTGATTGGTGGATTTCATAAATGGACAAGATTTTCTTTGGCAGCGAGCCTTAGGCTAAACTAGAAGTGAAAATCCTCCTGCTTTCTTATCCCATCATTCCTATTTATGAAAGGTTTCTAATTTCCCCTTCTCTTTGTAGGGAAATCACTTTCATAAAAGGCATGATCTTGTATTGTGTGCAAAATTTGAAAGTGTTGACATGCCAGAAAATTGGGGTTTTTATTACTTGTAAATCTGGTTTTTACGACATGTACAGAGTGAAACAGATACCCCGAGCAGGCAGATATTTCCTGTGTGTGAGTATTAGTTGCATGAATGTCCGTGTGTACGTGTGTGTATATTCGGTTCGGTGTGAAAAATGTGGCCGGGCTGCATTGTGGGGGCATTAAAACTCTGATGTCAGATACCAGCATGGAAACAGCTTATCGCTCAGATCAGCAATCAGTGAAAAGCCAATGTAGAAATCAGCCCGTTTCTCTGTGGGCTTTGAGCAGGTCACCTCTCCACACACACTCACACATTGGCCTGTTTACAGTGCTGGCCATGGGCGGAAGAAAGTAACGTGATTAAGTGAAGGCCATGGAATCAGGTGGTCTTAGTCTGACACGGGAGGACTGATAGGAAAACAAAGGTTCTTTACGATTCAGGGAAACCAGGCAGAGGAGTGGGAAGATATGACTAAGTGTAGTGCGCATGCGTATGCACATTGTATAAAAATATCCATCTTAACAGTCTAGTATTGAGTCCTAAATGTATTTTTCTTAAAACAACTGACAAAATCTGTGAATGGGGTGAGATCATTTCACTTGGTTCCAATGCAGATTAGTTTGTTTTAAGAGATTTCTTGAATAAACTGTCATAATACTAGTGGAGTTATCTAGCTTATTTCAGGATATTATCATTTGTTTCAACAAAACTCTTAAAACTGCATCGGAAAGGAGTGAAATTATTTCACCTTTTTGGCAGCATTTTTTCACTTGTTATAAGGAAAACGAAGATGTTAAGACTAAATGGCTTGTTAAGATGGATATTATTGCAGTGCATAAGAGGCTTAATTTATTCTAATCACATTTAAATAAAATCCTTTTCTTACAGTAGGCTCAGTTCCACATGGGCAGAACATCTGATATCCCGACTCCGATAACCAACATTTACATAATGAAAATATTGTTACGTAGACACTCAACAGTGGACCAGTGCTGTTCTGTGTATCAGTATTCATGGGTTCAGGGTATCGCTACATGGGCCTTGTTTTTTTTGCACACAACAGGGCTTTGTGTCTAACTGCACAGTTATGGGAAAGTAATAGTAGGGAAGAGTGGGAGTGCGCGCAGGGATACATTCCTCCATAAATAAATGACAAGCAGAGAGTAACTGGAGACAGCAGGAGGCCCTGCCCCTAATAAGACCTTGGTGTTCATAGGCAAGTGCTGCATGTTGTCTTTTAACTGAGAAGACCATCATTTACTTAACACTGGCAGCTGAGAAAGAGAGAGCGACATTCTTGAGCTATTGGAGCGAGACACAATTCACTTGCAGGTCCCTCGTGACGCTCTGAAAGTGGGAGGTCACTCCTGGCCTGGAATGTTGACAGTAAAAGTGAAGCGAGGCAGGTCGTTCGGACCAGAGGACGTAATTGTTGGGTTGGGAGAGCTACTGTGCTTTAATTATGACTTTGACTTGGCAAAGACCGACTTGTATTTGGTTGTGATGATCCATGTGTCGTAGCCAAGATGGGACTCTTCTATCTCGCACTCACACAGAAACACTGACTGAACTAGAATGGATAGAAAAGGCACTTCATTATGGTAATTATACTTGGTATGGCTAAGATGGCAACCTTAGAATTTCAATAATGTTGCTATGGAAATGGGCAGTGTTTCAAAACTCTAGACAATTCATGAGGCTCAGAAGGCTGGAATATTTAATGTGGATGTACAGTGCTAGTCTTTACCCTGTCAACACATCAGCTCTTGGGTTCGCACTGTATCAAATGTTATTTCCATTGCGACATTATCAAATATTCTAGGATAGCTGTCTTAAGTGTGCCAGGAAAAATCCACCCTAAAACACTTTAACACTGTTATAAACAGCTATTGGTGATGTACCTTGCATTTCTGGGTCCATTTTGCACTGACATTCAACAATAATACGGGGAGAAGTCCAGCAAAGAAGCTGCAGATACCGATTTCTCTCCACTGACAGTAGCCTCAATTGACCAGAATGCAATGCAGCCACATTATGTTTTGAGTAAGGCGTGTGACTCTTGACTGGAAAAGGTCTTGCTCTTACTATGCTGTTGCTGTCGCTGTCTCCTATAACCAAAAGCTGAATGCAACAAGTTCAGGCCTGTTCTCTGGGGTTTGTCGAAAATCATTCTGCAGGAAATAACTAACTGAAGTAGAAGTAGATGAGGCAGGTTGAGGGAAAGTGGGTACACCAAAAAAGAAAGTTACAATATTTAATCATAAAATAAATGCATAAAATCCATTGAACATTACAGATTGATGATACATAACAGTGCAAGAGTATCAGCGGGTGGATTTCTCCTTTAATCTGACAGGAACACTTCGCAAATCCTAGCGTGATATTCATAAAGCAAACGCACGCTGCCAAAAAACATAACTAAATGACATGATCCTAGTCCGTTGGCCCACTAACTGTCTGCCTATTGTGGCTAACAGCCTGAGTATGTGAGCGGGTGAGTGGAAGCAGACTTGTCTCCATATGTTAGACATTATCCGTCAGCTGCTCCATTGTGTTTGTTCATGCGCTCACCCCACCACTTTCAATTACATGGCCTGCAAACTAGGGCATTGATCTGCTCACGTTTTTCTGTTGAGATATGTCAATTGCTGAACCACAATGCCTTCTTCTTGCACATTTCGATCGGGCCACTTTACATCAGCAGCTGCAAAGAAACGCACTCACGCACAGATGCAGCCGCCTCCCCTCCCCCCCCCCGCCCCCCCCCCCCCCGCGCCTGGAAAAACACACACTTACAGACATGTGCATACTGACGTGTTTGCACAACATATGAAGCCGATGACCGTTGTTTGCCGACTTCCAGACAAACAGGACAGTGTTATTTTTCATAAACCCCAGAGCAAGAGCAAACTGTTATATTCCAAACGGGAAGCAACAGTGCCCACAGGACTCACGCTGTCTTATTCTGTGGGGTTGATCATGTGACTGGCTAACATATTTGCTGCATGCCATAAGCGGAGTACATTTTGGATGTAGCTCAAAAGTAGGTTATGACACACATTTGGATACATGCTGGTGTCTAGTGGGCCCCTCTGCAGGGACAGAGGCTTAAACAAGAGACAGCTCACAGACACAGTCCTGATAAAGAACAGACTGTGTGCGTGTGTAAGTAAGTAAAGTGTGTGTGTGTGTGTGTGTGTGTGTGTATGTGTATGTGTGTGTGTTTCTGTGTGTCAGGCTGTTTGACTGACACCTGTTGGTCTGAGGGCCCAGTTTTAAGAGGGAATATACAGTATATGTGTTTTGTCGGTACCTTCTTTTACGATGCTCTTTCTCTTCCTCTCTCTCTCACACACACACACACACACACACACGCATTTACATTCACTTATGACCACTCTATAGTCGGAGGAGAGCTTTTAGCCTGAGGGCGAGTGGCTGGAATGCAGTTGACTTTCTAAATCCCCACCAGTCTATCCTGGGGCTGCGGGGCAGGGCCTATCTCAAGCCCCCTTTTCCACGTGAGCCACGTCTGGAATTTGAAAGCCAGCAGTTAGCGGGGTTGCTGCTGATTCTCCCAGCCTCACTCTTTGACTGTCGCGGTGTGTGTTGATCTCAAAAGTGCAATGGAAGAAGAAATCGGAGATGAAGAGAAAGATTGTTCACTTGGGGAAGGTAATGAGCTTTTGACATGCTGCCAACAAATGAATTCAAATCCTTTGGAGTTGTTTTTTTTTTTTTTTTTGCCTTTTCTGTCTGCTGAGTGTAATTTAGTTAGCAGTAGGGAAACCGTGTTTGGGAGTTAAAAATAGGCTTGGAAGTGCATGAGACGTGCTGTGGCTCTGAACTTGAGCAGGGTGGGGGTTTGGGGTGACGGGGCTTCTTTCATGACCTACCACCATGGCCTCTACTTGCTATGTTCTCAGACACATTATGTTTATTTGCAGTGCTTAACTGATCCAAACAGATTTGCACTTTGAGCAAAAGATCCGTGGGTGGAAATGTATTTCTTTCCTGCTTCCTCGTCTCTCTACTCTGACTTACTGTATAGACTGACTTTCCGAAGAAATTGTGTAGTATAAGACAAGTTTAGGGCAGAGGAAAACAAAGGGAAGATGTGATACTATTGAACACTTCTCTCATCATTCCTGCTACTGGGCATGCTTTTTCCAAAATGTGGCTTTTTTTTACACATAGTTTTTGCAGATCTGTGAAGCTGCCTGCCGCCGCCTCAGTCCCAACACATCTTCAAGGAGGAAAACAAGAAATTCCTTTTTCATCTGTGAATCACTGCATGCTTTCAAGCTTTTTAAACCACCCACAAAATAGTGGCAAATCACTTGAAATATCCTCTCTGAACTGTTTGACCTAGAGAGAGATAAATGTGGAGGAGCTGAACTCCCTAGTAAAGAGGTCCTTTATTTTCCACCATTACCCTCTGAAAGGTACACATTATAGCTCTACCTGCCTGCCTGGAAAACAAGGCAGCAGATCAGCCTGCTTTATTGCTCTCGCCTGTGTTTTCACACTCCAACTGCTCTCCTCTTGTCCTTTTCTCCCTTCCATATACTCTTCTCTTCTCTTCTCTTCTCTTCTCCTCTCTTCTCTTCTCTTCTCTTCACATACATACACATAACAGAATTTCATGCGGATAGCTTTCACTACCAATGCAAACCCCTCAAGTCACAAGCAGTAGCTGGTATACAGATTGATGTGTTATGGTTGTATTCCCCAGGCCCTGATTGATTTATGACAGCATAATAGAGTGCAAAGAGGTTTATGTGCCCAAGGAGTTGTGTTTACTTTATCCTCATTCTGCTATAAAATCGAATATTCATCCTCAACATCACTTTTTTGTCACAGACAGTATTTTCATATTCCATAAAAAGGGAATAATGAGATAATGGCAGGGTAACTGTGACTCTGGCCTACTTAAAAACGAAGCTTGTTTTTAATCAGGCACATGCTTACTGTCTCACTAAGTTGTGAACACGCACACACTTGTATGGCAGGAAAACTAGACTCCATGGCTGTTACTCAATGTTAGCAGAGTTGTGCCATATTAAAAACATCCAGAATAGGAAAAGACATTTCCTCTTGATACTTTTAATTAAACACACTGCAGTTATTGGCAACTGGCAGTTTGTGCTCTCTGTGGATATTTTGCAAGACTCTGGGTATGTAAACAGATGCTCTATATATCACTTCCAAGTCTCTCCATTTGTGTCTCTCCAAGACAGATATTGACGGTTATCCCTGGCTCCTTTGAAGGGAAGAGGGCTGAACAGCTGCTTCGATTTAATGTTTTCATCACCAATATTGTGTGTGTCACATTAAATTCTGAATTTATTGCTGAAATATGTAACAGCATTAATACGTAATGAAGTGGGCCGACTGTGTATCAGACAATGTTTATTTCAGCAGTGCTTCTAGAGAAAATATTAACATCCTTTTGCATATGGCGTCAGTTTTCCCTTCCCTCCACTTTCTCAGTGGAGAATGTTAAAAGCGAAGTGTATTAGTAATTAGGCAAAAGCTTGCAACCTTAATTTCTCTCACTTTGGCAAGGTTTGCAGTCTGGATTTGCCCTGAAACACCCTCTGCATACCCTATGGAACGACAACACATATATACGCACACATAGACATTCTGTGCTGATGGCAAAACACCAGTACAGTACATGTGTATTGACCCCTTCTCTTTCTGCCCCCTCTGCCCCCTCAGAGCAAACCAAAAGCAACCTGAAGGTAACCTCGCCAGAGGACGTCCAGCACCTGAGCCGCAGGCAGGCCTCCCCAAATGGGACGGCCCCGTCCCGAGGAGACGCCAAATCCAGCCGCACCGTCCCTCGCAGGCACACGGTAGGCGGAGCCCGGAGCTCCCGAGAGATCCTGGCCATGCAGCCGTCAGACATGGACAAGAAGAGGGAGGCCTTCCTGGAGCACCTGAAGCAGAAGTACCCCCACCACGCCTCGGCCATCATGGGCCACCAGGAGAGGCTCCGAGAGCAGGTCAGTGGCTGGAGGGAAGCCTGGATGTATGTTGTTGCTGTTTGGTCGGGCTCACATGGTTTTGTTATAAGGATGATCCGAGTTTTATATCTGTTGCTGTTGTTTTTCATGCTACAATCTGGATCAGTCAATGTAACTCCTGAAGCAGCTACGTTTCAGCCAGACAATTCAATTCAACAGTCTGTTCAATACAGTTTGATTTATTCCACATAGGGCAATTCAAAGGATGCAATTGAAGGTACAAACACTCATTAAAAACAAGACATAAAATACACACATCACATAACAAAGAGACAGGACAGGACAGATTACCAGATTAATGAATTACATTTACCGCATATTGTCCAAATCACACGTGAACCCAAAAATACTTTCTCCACTCTGGGTGTTACAGGTAATTTGTTATTTTCCTTTACAGGCTGAGGCAACAGTGCAATTGCAAAACTATTCCCCCCGTTCTTTTTGCCATAGGTTAAAAGGGAAGCCTATTCTATAAATCAGCCTGTCAGGTTTTCCCTCCCACAACCGCTGTGAGATTATGAGCTGTTGTTTTTGTGCAGGAGTCGAAAACGTGTGAACCGCAAAGAGATAGAATTGGCCACATTAAACTCTGCTTCTGCTGATCACTATAATTGGACTCGCTTATTATATAGCTCCAGCCCGGTTTGGATATTCTTTAATTTGGAAAGGACTGTGCATTGTGCTCCCAACAAAAGGCACGCATTCCCTAGTGTTGTTGGGAGCGTTACAGTCTTACTCCTCAGATTATGATAGACTGCTCATGCCTCAGCCTTTTGGAGGTAAGATAGTGGACGGGGGAGGGTCAGAGGGAGGGGAGGAGCGGGTCAGTGGAGTCACTAGGTGGACATTTGGCTCACCTGGCCGTTATCCGTTTGTTTGCACTGGGTCAGAGAAGACAAAAGGGAGGGGTCAGCTATCTTTGTAGCCAAAACAATTGAGGTGAAGGTGAGCTGGGCACCGAGCCATAGGGGAGCTCCAGGCAACGGTGCAAGGCATTGTGCAAGAGGGATTTTGTGTGCTGTTTTCGGTCCAACCCACACAGCCAGCCCACATGTAAAGTGAACCCTTTTTATGAGATGCTATTTAAATTCAATGCACTTATCATGAACTCGCGTAGGTAATTTCAGTCAGCAGGAATGATGGTGTTATATTACTCCCAGCCAATCAAATGAATAGTATGTGTGTTCCTGTGTGCATGCGTGGCTAT
This sequence comes from Centroberyx gerrardi, assembly GCF_048128805.1. Lineage (NCBI taxonomy): Eukaryota > Metazoa > Chordata > Actinopteri > Beryciformes > Berycidae > Centroberyx > Centroberyx gerrardi. The sequence goes on from NC_136018.1 coordinate 9,515,783, forward strand.
GTCCATGCATTGTTTCAGCCATAAATTCAGCAATAGACGGCCGTTTATCTGTGTAGAATCAGTGTGCATCGACTCGGCAACACAGGGGAAAGGAGGACAGTGTTTTGTATGAAATATTGGTAGTCAGACAGGTAAGTTCAGCTCGGGGCTGGGTGGAGTCAGAGTTGCCATAGAGACTCATGATGTCACCGCTGGAGGGGCTCAGTTTACATGTAGGTGCCTGCTGGAGCGGACTGGCTGGCTGACTGTGACTGAGAGAGAGAGCTGTATGGGAATGCAGGAGCGCGGCTCTGCAGCACAGGCGATGGATCAGAGGATTGTCTGCAGGCATGGCCCTCTGTACGTGAAACCCGCACAGGAATAACACAAGTGGAGGAGAAACTTTTCGTAAAGGAAGGATTAAACTTGTCGACGCCTTCGGCACAGTCAGAGGCAGCGAAGGTAGGCTGCAATCCGCAAATGAGTAACTCTGTCAGGCTGTATGAACTCAGTAGATTCAGTGGTACTTTTTCTGGGTTATTAGGCTAAAGTGAATGACGGCCAGAAGTTTATAACGCCTGTGTTGCAATACATGCCATTGAACGAAGCTAGTGGACTGGACGGAGAGCAGCAGACTATCAGGTGCTTCAAACTTCCGACAGGCGGATGCAAAAAGTTGGCGCCCGAGTTTTATCAGAGAAAACAGGACAAAAAGGGCTAGAGGGCTATTGATGTGTCTCACTGTCGATGATTAGGTCGATTGACGTCGTTATTGACCGTAGTAAGTCATCTGAAAGGCATAATGTCGTATACTTGCGGCCCTCCGTAATTTTACGAGAGGGCAATTATGTGGCCATAATTGCGAGGCAGATTATCTCTGCCAGCGTGAGTTGAAGGTTATTTTGGTTTTAAAACCCTACTATATCTCACATGATAGCGATAGTGGTGATGATTATAGTGACTAATAATAATGTACTGTTATTGTTATTACTACTACTACTAATTACTGCATTAACACAATATTAGGCCTACTGTAGAAATAATGAAAACCTGTAGAACATATTAAGTTCACTGAAAATTAGTATGTAGTTTTGTATTAATGTGGTTGTGCTATAGATTTGAGTAAACTTGTATTTTCCAAACAAATGTCTACCTGTTAAATGTAGCCTATAGTGGAGATTGCTGTAGTCTCACCTATGTGCATATGGCGTTGTTGAATTTTCAATGTTTACGTTGCACTTGCGCAATCTGATTGTTGGCACACTGTCAAATGTGTTCATTTATGTGATGAACTTCCATTAGATGACATTATACTGACTTAGGCTATAGTGTGTCCAGTATGGGTTTGTTAACAAGGCCTCCTTGTTATGTTGCAATAGTGCATGCTGTCTATCATAAACATATTGTCACAGGGTTATTAAGGAGCAACAAGAGGCATGCTAGTTTGTTTAGACAGAGTTGTTGTGCCTGAACTTATATGGAAAACTGTGTTCGGGTCACACCAGGGTCATGGAGAATTTAGTTGGGAGCTTCCAACCCTTATTAGCAGGGTTTATCTGACAGTATTTTCCCATGGATGGAGTTCAACATCAACATTTGAAGAGTTAGGCTATATTCCAAAATGTCATACATCCAGTTTGAAAAAAATAGATAAATCCTGCTTGACGTTATTCATTTAATATTGCTAAAACATAAAGGATCCAGTCTGTAAACATTTTGTGAGATCTAAACTTAAGTTATCTATTCTCCATAATTTGTTCTGATCTGCTTTTCATTTGGAAGAATAAGAGACACATTTTCCATTTGATTTTGTGGTGAAACTCTTCATATGCTACTGAGATATTGAGATTTGAGTGATGATGGCGCTCAATATTTGATGTTATGAAAGAGAAGATACAAGACTCTGTTTGTCACAAAACAGACTGGTTGGAACATGAATTGCTGGAGATCAATCCAGTGGTGATGAGTGAAGAAGACTGAAGATTGAATGTGACATAATCCAATGCACCACCACATCAAGAGGACTCCAGTCATTCTCTGCTAATATGAATAGCACAGAAAAAAATAAAAAAGAGCTGACAGGTTTATTGAAGCGTTTGTCACTCAGCGTCCTGAGATATAATTATTCTGCCCGGAGGCAAAACAGCCACAAACAATTCACCTGTGCCCACAATAATGTAGCTGTGATATCTATGATAGTTACTGTCTCTAAATGTGGGAGACAAGAAAACAACGCAGCAAGGCAAGACGGTGTGTGTGTGTGTGTGTGGAGGGAGGGGGGTCACGTGCTACTGTTCCCACACAAACACGAAAGGGCTAACCAAACAAGAAGAGCAACATTGGTGGCAACAGTGCATGCTTCAGAGGTGAGAAAAAAAACGTCTCCGGAGGTTTGAGTTACAAAGGAGTGGATTTATCAAGGTCAAGCGGAGGTTGGGAAGATGATATCGCCACAGTCTGTGCAAAGTGGATGACCCCGCTCCGCCCAACACACACACACACTCCCACACACACACACCGACACACACTGAATGACTCACTCTCATACAATGCACCCCTCAAGTCTCCCTCTCTCCCTGTGATCCTTAAACCCGTAACAAAAGCCAGTGGTTTAATTTCCTCCTCTCCTCATCAGGTCTGCAAAGACCTGGATCCCACCCAAGGGAGATGAGATAACTACCCATTGGACCCGCCCGCCACCCATCCTCTCACCCCCTCACAGCCCAGGGGCTTTGATGAGCACAAACTGAATCGCTTGACCGATCAGACACACACACACACACCAATCCTCTCCTTCCGTTTGTGTGTCAGTGTCTGTGTGTGATGAGCTGTGGCGTGGTCGACCCATAGTTTGCCCTGGCCCTGGTTTCTCCACAGTATAAGAGATTAGAGCCGCCATGTTAGGACAGCTGTCTGCAGCTGTGGGCACCGGCCAGCCAGACAGCTCTGTAGCCCCCTAGCTGTGATAATCCATCGGCTGCTGAGAGAAGGGGCACAGATTATGGTAACAGTGTGACAAAGTATCTAGATGAGCCCCTGCATTTACTTGCGAATCATTTTCCAGTACAGTCTATCAACAGGTGCTCATGCTGTGGGCTTGTTACACATTTTAGTGTTATTTACCCTGTCTGAAATTAACTTTTTGGCTCACTTGTTTCCCTACCCATTTTCAGTACTATTTTGCGTCTAGGAAAGGCAGCCAATCAGAGCCATTGTTTTGCTCTGTTTTGATTGGCTCACAGTCAGAGGGAGTGTACAGTGGTCCTTTGAGAAGAGGCCAAAAACTGTATATAACTGAGGCACTCAAATGTTATTGGCCAGTGTGGCGGATGACCTTTATTGAGTTATCCACCACAGACAAATTTTATCATTATTTGTCCCTTGCCGGGTCGTAATTTCGGACCCTGGTTATTAAGCTACAGGGATAAGGGAAAGATAATTTATGTTCAATATAGCTGCATAAACACCCCTCATTCATCATTACAAACAGTGTATGTATACTCTCCCTCTGAGTCTTTTTTTAGGCATTGCAACATTTGGCCCGTCCCCCACATACCTCTCTCTCTGTGGGCTCCTGGCCCTGCTACACTCTTACTTTTCCGAACCAAGGTCAGCTAGATAACACACGCATCAGCTCCCTGCAAGAAACCTGAGCGTGATCACAGAAAGAAAGAAAGAGAAGAGCAGGGAGGGCAGGGGAGCGCTGGTTCTGATCTTAACTAGCCTGCACAAAGAAAAAGATGATTCATTGTTAGTGTCTTCCACTCTTGGTATGGCATTCCAGCAATGATTGGGGTATAATAAGCATATGATGAGTTAAAGCAGAGATGGTTCGCTGAGCCCACTAGCACGCACGCACATATTGCATATACGGAAACTTTTATACCCAAGTGATGTATTTTCACAAAGCGCCTCTTTGTCGTAGCCTTTATTGCACCTTGTGTCCGGACTCGCACAATCAGATACTGTGTGGAGCAGGTCTGCGGCTCGACATCTGGTTTTAATCAAACCCTCTCCAGCGGCCATCAGGAGCGGGAGCCGGGACGTTTTAATGGCATCTGCCACCTCTCCCTGAAGTGACACTTTGAGAGCCCGCCTTAACTAACACAAACAAGGAGCACAGGGCCTTAGAGGCAAACGCCGGGGTTAACGACAGGCATGCGTTGACCTGCCAGCCAGCAGGGGGTATGGGGAGGGGTTTGGGGTTTAGGGGTGCAGCTCCCCAACTGAGAAGACAAGTGGCCCGTGGAGTGGCGCCGTGGCTGTGTCTAATCCTGGGGGTCAAGGGGGGGTGACAGGGAGTTAAGCCTCTCTGACAGAAGGCCCTGATGGACCGGCCTCTGATCAGTCCTGATAATGAGTCAAGCCAGACAGACAGAATTTTGCACACCGTCTCAAACACAATGCCCGTGCGTATATCAGACTAGCTAATCAGGTCTGAGCTCTTTTCGGTGCACGGTTCTCCGGCATGACAAAGCTGTATTAGCCCAGGCTTAGGTCAACAACAGAAGTCTGAGTTATCTTCAGTAATTTGCTGCTTCCATTGGTTCACTGGCTGAACAGACAGGTCATTGTTATGAGGCTCTAGAAAGTTTTGATTTTCTTTTCAGGTTTGCTGATTCACTTGAAGGGAATGGAGGTGAAATAGCAGGGACTTCTTTAACCTCAAGCCCTTACATTCTTTTGGGTACAATTAAGACCATTTGTCAAAACAGCATGCCAGTTGCAGCCTGAGGATCTTCTCCTGAGGAGCGTTGTTGGACATTTTTCATCAGCTTGGCTGTAGTCTCTCAAAACTATTAATCACCAAGGCTGTACGAATAGGTGTGAGTATGAAGTAATTGCATGTTCTTTTGGCATCATCTTTTGGACTGCAATTTGAGAAAATATTTTCCTCCTTTCACTTTGACTTTGCTGACTCTTTCACTCTAAAATTCAGCGCTATTGCACAGTACTGTAATCCCCTTTTTACCATAAGAATGAGGATTATATACCTTGATATCTTACTGTTGTTGTTGGTGCTTTGATATAAAAATACTGGAATATTAAGCCAGAAATGCACTGGAAGTGTCAGACACACATTTTCAAATGCACCACTTGTTCTCAATGCCATAACGTGTGCTAGAGGCATCAGATGGATCATCTCTACCTTGACATATCTGCTCCCAACCTGGTTTGATTTTGGAACATCAACCAGGAGGACCGGCGCAGCTGTTTTTAACAGTGACCACTGACTTTATATTTGGAGGCAAAAGATAACAGGTAATGGAATTTTCCCATAAGGAACTATTTTTGACTTAAGCATTATTCTAGGCAGATATCTGATGCTAATTTTTTTGTGAATTTCTATCACTTCCAGGGCATTTTTGGATTTTGTTATTTAGATTTTCCTCATCCATGTCTTTGCTGCTCATTAAGTCCGCTGGTTGATAAGAAACATGCTGCCTTCAAGTGTGCCTTGTAAGCAAATACTTCCAAGGTCAGATGTAAATACAACTTGCACATTCAAGTGTGTGTGGTCAGATATAATAACAGAATGGACCCTGTAACAAAGAGAGTTTTTGGTGGCTGTTTTATTTTTGAAATGGAGTGGTACAGCTGCTGTGTGCTGCAGTAGCAGAATGGAGAGGTGAAAATACACATCAGGCACATGTATCAATTTTAAGCTCTAAATGTCACTTGGCAACTCTGGTATCATAGACAATGACTCAGTAAGTGACTTCCTCAGTTGTATTTATCACTTTGTTGGGTCATTCATGTCCGCTCAACTTGTAGATAATTGCTATTTTTCCTACAGCACTTGAAGGAAGCAGTAAGTTACAGACACACTGACATCCTCATTTCCATCATTTGTGATTGACGTCAGACTCACTTGATAAAACTTTGCAAACTGACTTAACGAGCAGCTAAGACATGGATGAGAGAAAAGCTCATAGAAAAAATTATATTATATATTAATAATGATAATAATAATAATAATAATGATAACCTTCATTTGTACAGCAACTTTCATACACAACATGCTGCTCAAAGCGCTTTACATCAACAGAAGGCAAACAAAAAATATAAAAAAATATATGAAAGAACAAGCAAAATGCATTACATTAAAAGAATAAGAATTATGAATATGCAAATAAAAGAAAATAGACAAAGTGAAACAGTTGAAATATATTATCACCCATCAGGGCAATGAAGTGCAAATGTGTTCTGTTGATTATTCAAATCCCTCACCTGCAGTGTGCCATAGAAGTGTAAGAACAAGGAGTGTCAAATGATGCGTGTGAAAATTACATTCCATCATTATTTTTGATGGATGTGAACTGTCAATGTTTTGATATATTGACAGTGAGATTCCAAGCTTTATGACCCCCAGAACCAAATGGAGAGCAAGCAAGAGGGGCGTTTCCCCTTGTTTTTTCTATCTGCATCTTCGCTGTGCAAGTCTTTGCATGCAGCCTGACATCTGGACTCCACCTTGGGCCAAAGGTACGAACCTCACTTCAAAAGGCAAGGCAGAGACAGAGGCACACAGGATGATTTCGCTACAGACAGGGCCAGCTCCAAGCATCTGGTTCTGGTGATCAAAACCTATTTTGATCTTCTATGCCTTATTTCCAGGGGGGGGCTCATCTCAGAAAAGGAAAAGAAACACACGGCAGCAACTTGGCATACAGTCTGCAGAGTTGCTTTACTAAATTATGGTCAAAACACATTCTCAACCGATAGGGCAAGAGTACAGGCTTTTATTTTCTCCCCAAAAAAAGATGACATAGATGATGGGGAACACCTGGAATATAAGTATAGTGTGGGAAAGTATACATGTATTTCAAGTGTCAGTAGTTAATGGAATCAGTGATAAATAACTGTACTTGACAGAAGTGGAGCATGTGTTGCAATTTATCATCGCAATTCATAGTCAGGTTGATATCATAGTCTATCTCATCTATGGGCCAAGATTGACATGTACAAGGATTCACCTTATATCCATTCTTACTGACAACTCACTCCATGCAGTATTTTTGTGTAGTTTGCTCTGGTTAACACTTTGCAGTGGGTGTTGCCGTGCTAGCTAACAAAACAAGTCAGTCATGAGCCTGAAGCTCATCGCGGGGAACGCGCTATGATGATTTAGTGCCTTAAGCCTCAACGGCTGCCGTTGTTTGTTGACTGTGAGAGTTGGAGTTTCACGACTTATCACATATGGTTGACTTGAGTCATCTCTGAGCTGGCACTGGAACTGAGAGGTCAGGACTGTGTGTGTGTGTGTGTGTGTGTGTGTGTGCATGCATCCGTGCATGTGTGGGAGCATGCATGCTGGGAGCAGTATTTCGTTATGCATATCACAGAGGTCAAAAACAGGTCAGCACTTGGGAGTCACCAGTGCATGAGGAGGACATTGCGTGTCACCAACAGCCAGAGAGAAAAGAAAAGATAGAGAAAGATAGAGATTGGGATGATAGATTAGCACAGAAAGGAGCAATAATTTAACTTGCAGGCATCAGTCAAGCTGCAGCTGACAGGCTGACTCCTCTGTGTTTACATGACAATGATGTCTAGGAGACGAGGATGCAGACGTGCTCAGGCAATGTAGGGACGCTGGATTAAGTTCTGTCAGACTTCATGCAAAGTTCAGTTTATTACTAATTGTATTAGATCCTTCCTGTGCACACGCAGGCACAGACAAACTACTCTCCTCTGGGAGATAGGGTATAATGCAGCTTAGGCAGAGTGGAAGAGTGTATGTGGTCCTTGGTGACTTGTTAATTAGGCATGAGTAGCACAGCCATTATCAGGGTCGGTTTCATGGGGCCGGAAGGAGACTCCACACTTACCAAAATACTCTGTGATTTAAAACCAGTCAGGACTTTCAATTCATTGTGTTCGTGAATAAAGGCAGAAAAGAGCAGAATGTAGCTCAGCTTTGGGACTACTGGAGTTATCCAGTAATGCAGATAAGCTCCTTTGATCATATTAAAATATGTGCGGGTTTACGTGTGTGTAAGACCAGGTAGAGGATGCAGGACTCCAGTTCCTCTGGAGAGAAGAAGGCCCTCTTTGTCTTTGCGACCACAGGCTCGGAGCCATGCACACATCCACACTTTCTCAGATATACACCCTGAGAGGCTCAAATTAGATGTGGAAGGGCCATTCTTTTACCGCTGGATAGACACTCTCTGGAGACGGACGAGGTTCATGTGAGGACGTGTCAAATAAATGGCCTGTCCTAAATGTGAGCATGGCTTTGTCCACTCTGTGCGAGTGTACGTCTGTATGGATGGGTGCACTCTTTGTGTTTCAGTATGGATGAATCCACTGTGTGTGTGTGTGTGTGTGTGTGTGTGTGTGTGTGTGTGTGTGTGTGTGTGTGTGTATGTCTGTGTGTGTAAGTCAAACGCTTATTTCAGGAATGCCCGAAGTGTGAAGAGCCCTAAAATCTGTCTCACTCGATCAGAGATATTAAAGAGCAAGTCTGGACAGGTCATGCTTCTACAGCCCTGTCAGCAAATAGTTTGCGTGTATTTGTTTTGAGAGAGAAAAACAGAGAAAGATAGAGTGAGAAATAGAGAGAGAGAGACGCTTTATGTATGCATGCAAGACTAGTAAGTGATCTGCCAGCCTTGCTAAGTCTGGACCTGTAGTCTTACATAAGGCCTTACTTGCACGGCAGATACCACAACACAGCACCTTGTAAATGGAACAGTGCCATACATGTCATTAAAACAAATTTGCATTTTCTCGCATGATTCCAACTTCCATTCAGCTTAAAATTGGCTTGAAAACCAGACTAAGCAGAGTACTACAGAGTTGGTATTTGTAGTGGTATTGGTATTTGTATGTCCGCATTTATGTTAGAAGAGTGTGTCCTTGCATTAGGGTGTGTCTTTGTGTGTGTGTGTGTGTGTGTGTGTGTGTGTGTGTTCCCTGCCATAGCATCAGGGCCTGCTGAGTATATCTTGAGAAGGTTTCAGGCTCCCTGAGGGCGGAGCAGAGGGTCTTATCTCCCCTGGACACAAGTGTCATCTTTCTGTCTTCAGCCGCAGCCTCAGGACAGTGAGATGGAGGCTGAGATTGGACATGGGGATTAGTATCGAAGCTGTTATTTTAAGATAAAATAAACTTTTTAGTGTGGTATGGAAGCTTTATGGACAATTGTCTTTCCGACTGACGTTTTTGTGGCTTTTTTTTTTTTTTTTTTTGTCAAATACTGTTGGAATAGTGTGCGAGTGAGAAATTACATTTGAATGTCATGATTTGTGCAGATTCTCTCTTTCTCTCTCACATAGTCTTTCTCTCACACACAACCACACACAATGGCGCACGGATGCAAAACACACACACACACATACGAAGACTGACTATTTCCTCTGCTGTCATCCTGGCGATTGTGTGAGTTTGTGGTGTGCTGTTGGAGGGAGGTGGGGGAGGGAGGGGGGAGGTTGTCATCCGCTGTTGGGGTAGAGCAGAAGGGAAGAGAGCAGGACAGGACAGGACAGAGGGGCGCTGCACAGAGCAAGAGCTGCAAGGGCTGAAATAACACCGGAGGACGAGAGAGCCTGTTTCCCCCAGACCAGGGAGTTTCCAGTCTCACATGGAAGTCAGTGGTGGAAGGAGATAGACGCTGGTCTGATATGGTAAATACCACATTCATGTTGTTTTTGATCATCTCTAGAACAGGATTGTTGCTTCATATGTTTTTGGTAATTAGATAGTATAATTCAGTGCAGCTAAATGATGTGTATATTCTCAAGTGCTGCCAAAACGATTCCGCTTTTGAAACTCGCATGGCAAAAACAGCTGAGGATGGCTATCAGTTGTTAGACTGACATATCTGATGGTTACGCAAAGTTGGCTTTTGTAACCTCTCTCATTCAGAGTAGGGGGCGATGTCTGCTGATGATAACTGTGACTAACTCATGTATGCATGAGTGGATCAAATCAATTGGACGGTGCGACTCAGTTGTTTAAAATTTCAGAAGTGGCGGAAGAGATAGTCATCTTGCCTCTCTGCACAGGGTCAACAGACAGCATTGTCTCTGTTGTGATTCTGCACTTCGTCTGCAATCTGAATGTCCTGCTTTTAGATCAGCTTGACTTTATTTTCCCGATTTGTTTTATGAGATAATAATAGTTTTGGTTATTGTTTTGCCAATATATTTCTAGCGTGACAATTTGGTTAAAAAATTGTAGATGGGGGGTGTTGAATTGCTACAATTTCTCAAACCCAGTGTCTCAGTCAGTAGCCAATAGCACACATCTTCATAACACACTAGATCCGCTTTGACTGTGGATACTATAAAGTCAACTCCTGTTAACAGACCAATTAACAAGCGGGTCTGGCCCATCTCTGAAAGGTCATATGAGGATTTGGATGGAGGGATTAGAAGAGGAATGCATCAGAGAGGAGGGAGGGAGAGAGGGATGTGGTAGCACTGAATGGGAATGGATGACAGGGGGATTTTGGTATAATGTCATTAAGGCTGGGGGAGACAATGGATGATGGTCTGCCCACAGACGGCACACTGACTGGCCACTGACTGACTGACAGGGGCTTTAAGCTTCAGCGTTGTGCAGAACTACAAAGGCACTGAGTTTTAGACTCACACAGGTGTTTTTTGAACTCCAGCAGTTTTTTATGACCAGTTTGTTGAACTTCAATTTATGTGATAAAACTACATTACACATTTTACTCATCTAGGGCGACTTACAATGAGCAGGCCGGTACAGTAAGGGTTCAGTGTCTTGCTCAAAGACACTTCAAGAGGACAAATGGCTGTGGATGAACAGACTACGGCTGTTGCGGGGATTGAACCTGTTGCCCTTCAGTCACAGGACATTCTCTCAAAACCACAACCAGAAGAAAAACAAGGATTTTATCTGCATCTTACTCAAAACCCAGTCACCACATTAACTTTGTCAGACTCTGTGTGGAATGATGCGTCAGGATGAGACAGAAGTAAAGTAAGGGGTTAAGAGACAGCAGACCCAGCGTCTTCTGTTTGTGTGTTTGCCATACAGATCAGGCCAGGTAATTACAGTCAGCTCTATTTCCTCTCTCCAGAGACCTGGCCAAATTAGCATCTTAAGTGGAAAGCCGTGCTCACATCGCCAGAGTTTGTGTTTAAAGCCACACAGGCTTCCACCTCCACTCTGAGGTTTACATTCTTTCACGTCCGGAAAGACAATATAGTCTGAATGGGGGGAACTTGTTTCTCTGGTTACCTGTGTGTGTTCACTCTGTTAGTGTACATAAAGGATAATGAATGAATGAATGCATGCTATTGTAGTTGGACCCTGAGTGTCTGTTGCAGATACATATTAAATGCATATAAACTATCATTAGGGCTTGTTAAAGCTTCTTGGTGTGACTTGTGAAACTTGCAGTATAACTTGTGATAAAGTTTTTCATAGCTCTTAGAAATTCTGTAGCCCAAAGGTGAGCGAGTACAACATGATGACGGAGATACCTGCAGTCAGAACCGATTCTTTTTTCAAGGTTAACGCCAGCCTATGTCACGAGAAAAACATTAAAACCGTAACTTTGTTGGTTATGTAAAGAAATAGGCACCAATCAGTGTGCTGTGTGTAGGCTGGCAGCGTCTGGTACATAACACTCTGGCAGCAGGCGAGGCTATGTCTATACCCAGTCTCTATGTCTGACACAGCAAGCTCCTGATGGGAGCTGCCATTATTCTTAACCATCGTAATTTAGTTTAATCGCCCCATCTCGGCTCCACATGTCAGCCTGTCTGTCAGGAGCTAAGACAGGGGGCCGCGTGATATAATGTAATTTGTTCTGCGATGTGAAATGCCGCAACTTTGTCTCTTCATTTTGAAATGGTACTATAAAGTTCAAGTCCGGCTGCTGATATCAAAGCGCTGAAAAACACACACATACACGCACATACACTCAGAGGTGCAGCGAGAGGCGAATCGTTTCCATTGTACATGACAATATATGTAGCATTTAGCAGCACTAAACTATACAATTTCAGTATCGCATACATTTAGAGGTGCAGGGTGGGTATGCAGGCATACAAATGAGGAGGCAGACACACACACACACACACACACACACACACACAGACCTGACATTTCTTTCTGATGACAGCATATGTCAGACCAATGTTGCATAAATGTTTTCAGGGTGCAGGTCAGATTTTCTGCAACAATGACCTGACTCACTCACTCACTCACTCACTGTCTCTCTCTGTATCTCTCTCTCTCTCACACACACACACACACACACACACATACACAACACACATCGACTGCACACATAGAGCTTCACACATTCTGAACTATTTTCATCTTCCCCTATTCTCTCTGCAAGCAGCGTTGTATGCCGAACCACGGCGTCACCACATTACATTACACTTGACATCCATTTATTCAAAGCTGCCGCAAGCAACGCTAAAGACAATTAGAAACTGTAAGATAACACCTTTGTTTGTGAGTTAGTGCCCAATGGCCCGGGGAAACATTTTGTCTGATACTGCAACAGAACAATAGAGTTTGAAATCAACATCACACGTCATTGAGATGAGTCATATTCCATTGACTCAGTTCTACTCTACTGCACTGGCACTGTAGTCAATGTAACAGATACACACACTCCTGGTAATATACAATATTAAATACTGCATTTATTATGTTGTTTGTTTGGTTTCTAAAATGATTTCTAAATAGTATTTGACCCAGGTCTGATAATAATCCATTGACATCAGCACAGATAAACCACCATGATTATACTTGACCTTTTTCTGACATCTTAGACATTTTCTAGACCTTTTTTCCAGACACGTTCCTTCCCAAGGGACTATTCCATGACCTTATGTAACTTGTCACATCTCTCTCTATGTGCTTGCGTCGGTGTCTCGATTTCACATCCATCATACCTGTCAGAGAGTAAATGTGGTGTACAGAGGGACTCGTTGCTGAAAAAGCAGAATCTGAGGTACTGCGGTCAGGGTTTTGACTGAAGCGGGGGAAACCGGTGGTGTGGAATGTAGGTGCGAGCGGGTTGAAGCGCATCGGAGCAGGTTTTACAGTGCTAATCAGCGGTTGCGCTGTGGTTTTTACATCTGGAGCCTAAAGCGGGAAGTGGTTAGCTGGGGCAGGAAGTGGCTTTTGATGTGAGGAGTGTCGGCGGTATCACATGCAGTGCCTGCCAGAATGATGGTCTGTGTGTGTGTGTGTGTGTGTGTGTGTGTGTGTGCATGAAAGAGATAGACGGAGAGAGAGAGGAACTGAACTAAACAGTTGACCTTTGGAGGGGACACCTCATTTGTCAGGTCTGGACTGGTGTGTAGTGTCATAACTTAATTACCCCTTTTTCCACAGGGAGACAGAAGGTCTCATTTGCAATTTCCTCCACTGTTACATCTGACTGCGCTTGCTTTTTACTATCTTTTCCCTCTCTTGCAATTCCTCTCCAGCTGTCACGTAATGTCTATCAGAAAGTTTTCCTGGTATCCGGGGGGGGGGGGGAGTTAGGGGGGAGTTAACACAGCCGGACCACGCCGGCTTAATCGCGCCCTATAAGTGGAGAGGATGCCCGAGTGATTGAAGATTCACGAGGTTGACATAGTAGCGTGAGAAGGTAGAGGCTGGAACTGCAGCGTGGGAGGGATGTTTGGACCCAATTGAATGTGCTTATAAATCATTCAAAGTTCAGATTAAATTTCCCGACACATGTCTGGTTTCGGGTGGCACGTCGACTCCATGTGACCCCTCCGCGCTAAAAGGTGACCGACTGTCATCGTGTAGTAACAGTGTGTGTATAGGTAAAAATCCCCTGGATGCCGAAAGCCTAAAGCGCATTTTAATGGAATTAGAGTGGGGGTTCGAGTGATGACTCAGCGGTTTTTGGCCGCTGTGTCAGGTCGCTCTGAAGGTGAGGCGTATCAAACACTCACACGCCATGACTCAGCAAATATCACTTACATGGCGATGATGAGAATGCTGATGATTAGAGGGGCCGCTTTATTGTAAAATAGGCAGATCGTGTTTCAGCGATGCTCGAGCCACAGAGAATGGATGTGGTGCCTCACAAGAAACGATTGAATAGTGAAGGTCGGATGTCCACGTCAGTACTTACTGAAACAAGATAGGCCCATGGGAAGCCGTTAATTGAGGTCTTATTGTCTATTACTAACACCTAAATACGATCAGTGGTTTGATTATGTTGCAGTTAGATAATGATAACATCCAAGTGCTTCTTTATAGCCTCTTTCCTGTTTCACTCTGCTCTGGTCTGTTCACGTTGATTTGTTTCCATGGTTCCTCTGTTTTGTTTGATGACCATTCCTGTTTTCATCTCTCCCTCCCACTGGCATTTCTTGCCCCTGTGTTTTTCATTTTCTCCTCTCCTCCATCAGTCTTTACAGGGCATGCTCTCCTCCCTTCATTCTGAGCTTGACATTCAGAGGTACTTGATGAAAATCCAATTGCCCCACAGAGTTAGTCGGCCTTTTATCTTATCTGCATCATGCCTCTGTGTGTGTGTGTGTGTGTCTGCGTGTGTCTGTGTGTGAGGTTCAGTTTGCACCCCCACTAACATCTGCTGTGTGACCGTGTTCCCACCTCTGCTGCCCCCTGCCTCTCAGCATCTGCCCTGGGTTCGCCTGCCAAGCGCGCTTCGCTGCCAAGCTAAACCAGCTTAGGGCCCGAAAAGCTCCCACAACTGTCAGCCACGCTCAACGCAAAATGGCTAAATTCTTTATTTGTGCGTGTGTGTGGGACTGTGAGTGTACAGCAGCGTGTGCATGTTGTGTGCCCAAGATAACCTAGCGGACCTGGCCTTGTGTCCGCAGCTCCATTAGCTCTATGGCGCTAGACTGCTGCCAGGCCGGAAGAGCATTTCATAAAGAGCCCTGTGTTCATTGACCCCACAGTTTCAGTCCCTCTTCGTCCCTGTAGTGCGGATCACTTTACAGCGCCGCACAATGGGCTCAATGGGCTCCGTAGCTTTGTCACGCATTGCCTGGCCACATCCCTCCTCTAGCCATGGCTTTAGCTTGTCACATCTAGACAGCTCTGATTACAAAGTAACAAACTCCCATCTTCAACTTTTGATGATGCGATGCCCGATCCTTGATCAGCGGTTAAAAGGAAATTCTCCTTCCCTAATACCCACGTTTTAGGTTTCTGTTTGATCTCTTGCAAAGTGTGATTTAATGCGGGTTGTGATGTTTTGAACTGTTGGAATATTTCTTCTCTCTCCTACTGTTTGTATCATTTGAGACTACCCCGCTCGTGTGGCTGCATATGAAATTGAAAAGTTAAGACTCCTTTGATATGACTAGAGGTTTGCTTATGCTTGATAACTTTCAACACTGCGATGTGCTTGTGGGATAGCACTGAGCAGTGGTAGATGTGTGAGCATGTCTTCTTCAGTGACATACAGTATTAATACTGCTTTGCACATTTGCATGACTGGAGTTTTTTTGGCATACTGAGGTGCTGTGCTGGAGTCAAGCCCCAAAGTCAACATCAAAGGTGCTTGATGCCAGCTTGCCAAAGAATGTAGTGTCTCATAACAGTTTTGACATTCTCCGGGTGGCAGATGTTATTTTAGAACTCAAACCCACCAAATGCATGATGATCTTGAAAATTGAGTTTTGACACTGTGTTTTCTCACCGGAAAATTATTGTGTAACGCTATTAAAAACTTTGTTGTGTCACTTACTTTGAGACTTTATTTGTAATAAATCACTTTTAATGCACTGCACTGTATCATTACTATGTCACGCCAGTGTCCACAGTCTCTGGCTTACCGTATTATATGTTTACATGTCGCCCCCCCCATCCAGAGCAGAAGCCCGAAGCACGGCCCCAGCTCCCAGCCCGGCGTCGGCGACCAGGTCGACCACCTCTCCCTGGCCTCCCTAGAGTCGCTGGACACCATGTCCGAGGCCGACGCGCCCACAGCCTTCACCCGCGGCAGCCGGGTTCGCGCCAGCCTGCCGGTGGTGCGATCCACCAACCAGACGAAGGACCGCTCGCTAGGTACGCTCTGTGATATTTGTTTGGGGTCGCTCTCAGTTCAGTCAGTGCAGGAAATGGGTTTGTTTTCCGGTGCCGGTGCAGAGGAGCAATTCTTTGGCTTTGAAAGAATACTCGTGCATTTATGATCAGTCCACTGTCTTACAGTTTGTCTTGTCTGCACTGAATGTGAGGTCTTGTTACCTGTTTTCCAGCACCTAATGTGTCAATCCTGTTATATGTAACTGTCTTGTAATGTGCCAGCAACAATTAACCCAGTCAAACTGCTTGTGCACCCGTTATGTGACTAAAAGCGATTCTGTTTCTCACTCAAAATCCCCAAACTGGAAACATTTTGCCATAGATAGCTTCTTATATCCAGTCTATTAAGAAATTATTGTGAATAAAGGCTCCATCAATCAGTTGACTTTTTGATTTGATTGAGCTGTAAGTGAATAGACCTTAATCCTGCTCAATAACCTCCCTACTGCAGCTGATTTAGCACAAACTTGGCACAAACTGAAAACTCTCTAAAATAACAGAACAGCCCCGTGATCTCACTGCGTTTCACCTTGACAGCCCGAGCCTTTTCCTCTCGCTCCATCTATCTTTCCCTCTCTTCCCTCCCTCTCTCTTTTCTTCCCCTCCTGCCTCCTCCTCGGCTCAGAGCTTAGTTTTAATTAGAATTCATTTCCTCTGTACTGAAAGATTAGAGAATCCATCCATAATATGCCATCGTGTTATTGACAGGATTAGAAATGGGTCGTCTTATCAACGCACGTGGCGCTTCATTTGCATCCATATGCAGAGGCGCTGTTAGTTGTGCAGAATTAGCTTGCTGCATTAGGGTGAGAGTGTCGACAAGCGTGTCAGAAGTCTCCAAACAAAGTGTAGTTGCTGTAGTTTTCTGGGATGCAGTCTTCAAGGTGGCGTCTTTTGCTGAATAATTGCAGAACACTTTTATTTTTAGTCAGTGTGAGAGTGTCTGCGTCTGAGCGGCACACCTATTTGACCAAAGTGAAAATGAATGAAACCGCAGGGTGTCATTTTCTACGCCGCTCTGTGCCAAAAGAGCCTCTTGCTTTGCTTGAGAAGCAGAAATGCAGAACTTGTATACAAACGCTTTCGAGAATACGCTTTAGCACACACACACACACACACACACACACACACTCCCCCCCCTCTCTCTCTCGCTGTCTTTTTCTCTCTCATGCACACGAGCACACACATAGTCACATGGATCAGGAGAAAGCGTTAGGACAGCGGGGGGTTATGGTGTGATGAAGGGGGAGGAGAAAAAAGGGGCACCACTTAGCCACAGTGTCCCTCCCATACACACACACACACACACACTCTCTGTCACTCTCTCTCTCTCTCTCTCACACGCTCACACACACACGCTCACACACACACACACACACACACGCCTCGTTTTGTCCCAAAGGACATTTGGTGCTTCCTAGTATCCTTTGCTTGTACTGTAGAAGTTGTAGTGTGGTTCCAGAGCATCTTAGGACTCAGCAGAAAACAGGAAATACTTTAAACCCTTAATGTGAGTATCAGTTTTATTCTAGAGCATGACTTTTTTGTACGGTATTGTATTTCAAAGCATATACTCCGTGGTTGTAACATAGTATTTTGTCGCTTCTTAAACTCAGTGATTCAATTAACATTGAATAACAGAAAGGGGGTTGAAAATAAGATGATATTCTTCATGGTTGTGCTCAGTTAAACTTTTGTGGATCGTTGCAGACTTGGAGATCTGTTGTAAAGCTTAGAGACTCTGCTGTGCTGTGCCCATTTGGTCAGGAAACCCACTGGCCATTTGTTTCCAATTTTGAGGGAAACCAGGCAGTCAGGATTGTAACGTGACTCCGTGTTAGAACTCAGCCATTCGGCTTTGTTGTAGCTAATAAAACTGAATTTAAAGAATCCAAATCTTCATAATGCATGTATGATCAATGGCGCTTTGTCATCAAACACCCCCGCTTCAGGCGCTGACATCTGGATGAAAACTAGCCAACTGTTAACATAACAGCTCGCTAGGGAAAGATGAAGTTATTCTGCAAATGGGCACTTTGTTAAGTTATTACAATCCAGAAACCCAGACAGACCAGAGTGCTATGGATCGACTCAGCAATTTTATTTCCTGTATTTGCCCTCTCTCTGTCTCACTCTGTCTCATGGAGCATGTAGGATCTTGTATAATATTTCACCGACATCTGGTAGCTTTTACTGGCTCAGTCCTTTTATGGGGTTACACCAAGTAAAACCATACCTCCTTTGCTTAAAGCCAACTACTTTCAGTGCACTCGATAGATGTAAAAGTGACACTGAAATGACTGATTTATATCACAGCAACTCTGCTGTCTCAAAGTGATTTTAGTGCAATTCTCATGAAATGTGATACCATTCAATTAGAAAAGGAACGCAAACGTTTTTAACTGTTAGGTTCTTTTCATTAAACCTGTATTGCTGCTACAGGTTTAACACTACAGAAATCATTGTTGTATTGTTTGGAGTAATGAATCCTAGGACAGAAGTTGCACGCATTCTGCTTATCCCTGCCATTGTTTATACAAGTGCGGTGTGGGCGTGTCCATATATTTAGTATAGAGACATCTGTTTTGTTGAAGCACAGTACAGAAGCCACACCCAGAGTTCAGAGGTTCAGGCTTTTGGTCTCTTTGATGCAGAACTTGTGCTGTTCCACCCAGAGCCTCTGCCCCCTGTTCCTCCCTCTCTCTCTCTCTCTCTCTCTCTCTCTCTCTCTCTCTCTCTCTCTCTCTGGAAACGTAATGTGCTATGTGCCAGTTTTCTCTAATAAGCCGTTCCCAAGTATACGGACGTGAACACGGCTCGAATGGTGGGTTTAGTCTGATACTCTGTCTCACAAATACGCCACTGAAAATCTAATAGAAAACCATACACCATAGATGTTTTTTTTTTACCAGTACACAGCATGTGATGTTACAATCCTTTGTGCCAGAATCCAGGGCGAGCTTTCATACAGAAGTCCAATTTAGATGTCAAAAAATTATGTACTAACCCACAAAAGGTGACTATAGGACATCAGACTCATTAGACTGTGCCGCAGCCACCTAATCTAAATGTTACAGGGTAGAGAGTGCGAGTGTCATTAAGGTTATCAGGTAGGCACCTCCCATCACAGATGTTTTGCACTTTCTTATTGACTTTACACTTGCATATTGACTTAGCATAACTGCTGATAAGAGCGATGTGTTTACTTTGCTTTTCTTGTTTAATGTGGCCCCTTTTGTTTTCATGGCACTCTCAATTATCTGGCTACTTACACTGCTGATGCTTGAGGAATTTGTACTTGTTTTACTGCTGCACTAATTGTAAGTCGCTCTGGATAAGTCTGCTAAATGCCCAAACAATGAATTGCAAATTGTTGAATTAGGCCCACAACTCCTCCACGAGGCTCAATCCCCTCCACACCAAACACCCCATACGTACGCTTAGACTTATCTCTCATTCCTCAATAATTACCCAATAATTTTTAAACTTGCTATTGATCTCAACAACAGTAGGTTAATGGGACGGCTGACCAGCAGTTCAGAAACCGAATTGTATCTTTAAATAAATATACCAAGAGCTGAGAACAGTGTATCACTACTCACTCCAGCTGCGATGATTAGGGATTGGACAATATATCAAAATTCAATATATCGCAATACAAAAGTGTGACAATACGTATCGTGGGGCAGAAAAATGATCTACATTTTATTCTGCTGTAGTAATCACAAATGAGACGGCTTGCCCATCACAATTTCACAAGCTCTCCATTGAAATTATATTATTTTCACTTTAAAATATAGCAAGAAAAAAAAATAGCAAGCCAATGCCATCGCTAGAAAGATTTGTGGCTCAGAAATGAACATAATTCTGCACAGTCAGACTTTGTTGTCATTGAACTTTTATTTATTACATCGTATCGTGGTTGTATTGAATCATGAATCATATTGTGTATCGAATCATATCGTGAGATTAGCATATTGTCCCATCCCTACATATGATATATAACTCCTGTCTCAGTCAGAAGATAGCTTTTCATTGAGAGTAATAATTTACCCGTGGCTGATCACCCTGCCCCCTCCTGTCTGTCTGCAGGTGTGCTGTACCTGCAGTACGGGGATGAGACCAAGCAGATCCGGATGCCTAACGAGATCACCAGCACGGACACGGTCAGAGCTCTGTTCGTCAGTGCCTTCCCGCAGCAGCTCACCATGAAGATGCTGGAGTCCCCCAGCGTCGCCGTCTACGTCAAAGACGACATGAGGAATATGTACTACGAGCTCACCGACGTGAGGTAAGTGACGCAAGTTTGTGTGTGTGTGTGTCTGTGAGAAAGACAGAGAGGTACTGGGAATAAGTGTGCGTGCCTTTCAGTGTGTAGGATATGCTGTGTTTGATGGGACAGCCAAGGTTTACGCCCCTACAAGTTGTTTAACTCTCCTCTGAAGGTCCTCCATGCTACCTCGCAGCGTTCCTCTCTCCCCTCCCTGGGCATGTCCTGTCTAAGCTCTCTCTATACAGGAAGTGTCACAGGCCAGGAAACGGTTTGCGCTTCCTTTTCCTCCGTGTTCAACTTAGTCGGATGAAAGTCGTTTGGAAACGGAGCCCTACGGCACAAAATGTCTCTGACATACCCAAACAAACCCAACAGCGCTCTTTAGAGACTTAGAGAACTTTCCTGCCTGTTGTCCTCTCTCTCTTCTACTGAAAGTTTGACTGTGGAAAGTTTGAGCAATGTGAGCTTTGTGTTTTTAAACTTACAGGAACTTTTATGCTTTTCAGAGAGTAGTTTCCAAAGTATTGCGTACTGTAGATATCATTCCCATGCACACAAACAGACACATACACACACATACATTATCCAGACGTTTATTTATTGTATTGTATTTATTTATTTTTGTTCCTTGTTCCTCATTCCTTTCTGCTTTGGTATTCACCAAACATCAGGAGACTATGTCTTGTCAATAATACATCAGACACTATGTACCAGACAGTATACCGCTGTTTGTTCTGAAAAACATTAATCTTAAAGACATAAGCAACTTTGCCCCTATTGCCTCAGTGTCCCTGCCCTTGTAAGATGTGTACTTTGTGACTAATTCTCTTGAGCTTTATCAGGGCTGTAAAAAATTGTCCCGTGATTCCTGTAGGTTGGTACAGTCGTCCGGGGCGCAGCGCTGTAACGATAGTGAACGAGACCTGCGAAAGAAAGTAAAGATTAGTCTTTCATTTATGTAGCGGAGCCACGTTTGACCACAACATTACTGGATCACTGGATATTTTTTTAGACTTTTGAGACATTTTATAGAGACAATGTCACACAACAGAGAACTGTCGGTGCCTCGGTCAGAGTACACACCCTTGTCCTGGCTGCTAGGGAGACCCGGGCTGAGGCGGGATCGCCCGCTGTCTGACGGTGATGTGTGGGCTGCCTTCTTAACGCTGCACACCTCTTCCCCCTACAGGAACATCACAGACCACTCCTGCCTGAAGGTCTACCACAAAGACCCAGCCCAGGCTTTCAGCCACGGGCCCAGACCTGCCAACGGCGATGCCAGGGTGAGTACTGACTGAGTCCTGATCTGAGACGGTGACTAAAGCTGTAGCATGTTTGCATTGGAAATCAGTTTCTCTTTCGTAGCGGCAGGTGCAGTCAACAGAGACGGCCAGACTTGTTGGGAACTTATAAATAGAAAAGTCAGAGGGTCCTGCTCAGCCCAGCCTCCAATTCTTCTTCACATCCTCACATCCTGTCTGCAGTTGAGGGAAGGAATGCCCCCCTGCCTCTTCCTAATCTGTTTAGAGGGGGTCTCCTATTGTTCTCCCAGCCCAATTTCAGAGGCCTGCGTTTGGGCCCTGCATGTACGCTCTGGTGCAGCTTGCTGAGGGACAATTAAACTCGATTCTCAGGACTTTTCCTTGTTCATTCTTCCCCCAAATCTCCTCTAATCTCTCTCTCTCTCTCTCTCTCTCTCTCTCTCTCTCTCTCGTTCTGATTCCAGCATGTTTGTTTCCTGCTGATGTAACAAAACTAAAGCCCCAAAGAGCTCATTCCTCGTATGTTCCTCCTCAAATCCTTCCTGGTCAACTGACCTCCGTCCCTCTAATCCGCCTGACTCTTTATCTAACCCGCTGCACCTCTCTGCTCGCCACAGATTTCTTGGCGGCATTGCAGCTCTATTGTGAATACTCCAAGAATGACATTAACCTTAGCTAGAATAAACCCATTGCCACATATTGTATGTGTCACACAAGGGGAAAGTGAAATGGATCAAGTTAAAGGGAATGATGAGTCAAGCATGATGATGGTTTAAAGGGTCTTGGTCAGATGGCATGATGACGTTGAGGTGCTGCAGAAACACTTGTTATTTTCTGCTGCTGACAGATGACTTGCTGTGGCTGCCTCTTTGTGATGGATTCCTTCAAGGTGAGGGGAACAAAAGACACAGTAAAGAAAAAAAAAAAAGAAGGAAAAAAGATACAATTGAAAAAATGAAATGGCCCTTTAGCAGTTCAAACAATTTAAGAGCATGAAAGGTTGCAAATTGGAGACAGCGGAAGAATATGAGTTGTGGGGAGCATTTCTTCTCATCGTTTTGCCCTCTATTTTTAGAGCATTGCCTATTTGAAGAAATAACTTGTGCTGGATGAACTGAAATGAATTAACTTAAGGCAAGGTGAAGCGAGGGAAATTAACAAGGGGCGCTTGTGCAACCATTGTGAAATCTCGGCGTGAAGTGGAGCCGTGCCGAGGAAGTCTGTTGTCTTGAAAAGTCTGGTCACTGTTTAACCTGGCAGACGTTGACACAGACTGGAGGGAGGTGGGGGTGGGGCGCGGAGGTCGAGTGTGTCGAATGCTACAGCAAATGTATACTTAACGCAGTACACTATGTTCAGATGTTTGTCATAAGGGGATACTTACATGAATTGGTCAGGACGTTGTCTGCAACTGTCTGTCTTTGCGAGTGAATTCCATTAGTTCCAGTGAACCAGAAGGTTTTTTTGTGTGTTTACATGCTATTGAGCCATTACCTTAAGGCAAGCTGCCCTTTCCACACGAAGATATAGACAAGCTTTGACACTCAGAAACACCCGAGACAGACAGACACACGAGCAGACACACACACACACACACACACACACACAAACACACACATTGTAGGCTCCTGTTGTAAGCAGTGGCTTTATTCTTGACAGATGTAAAGCTCAGACTGCAGATGTTTTTTTTTAAAGAATGCTTGAAAGAGACAAAAAGGCCTTTCTAGTTTGTGTTTTTTTTTTGTTTTTTTTTTGGCAAACTCTTTTAATCGCGAAATAGAAACCCTGCTACTCAAAGCGAAAGGGCAAATACTATAATCTAATGAGCTGTGCACCTGTTCAAACACTGTTGGGGGGGGATACTTCACGTCTGTTTGGGCTATTGAGTGTCATCTTGTCTTGAAAGAATGCCAGGTCCCAGATCAGATTTAAAGCAGTATCCGCAATCACCTCTGTTATTGATCGGACTTTTCTGGCCAGTGAAACCCAAACAGAGCTGTCTCTGGTTATGAAAACAACAATCGTGTCCGTCCACATTTGATTCCAGGAGGCCAGCTGCACACAGTATATTACTGCTGATAAGTGGAATATGGCACAGACTACTCTAGTAACATGCAATCCCACACCAGGCCAGGCACAACCATGTACAATAATAGAATATTTTGGTGTTTTCATTGCACTGGAAGCATTGCTTTCGTCATGTTTCATCAGACGAAAAAAAACACACAGCAGCAAATATTTTGAAATATTAATCTGTCTATGTATGTGGGAATGTGTGCCCCAAACAGTACTGTGTACTCATAGAATAGTCAATAGTGGCTGTCAGAAGTGATGTTATGTACACATGGCTAGAGGAAATATTTTGTAAATAGAGGCTAAATTATTGGCTAACCTCTCTGTTGATTTGTCCCCCTTTGGGCAATCCACTTAGTTTTTTGTTTTTATTCATTCTCCTGTGTTTGATTATAAAGGTAAATGGCTATGTCTGAATTATTAGGATATTATGAACTACATCTTGATGATGCTCTTACTGTATAGTTCATAATATCCTAATAATTCATAAAAACTGAAGACATAACCATTCAGTCTTATACTGAATATCACCCAAAATGGTTTTCCAGTGATCATCCTTCTCACCACCATCAGCATTAATACCATCATAGTACACAGCAGCGTAACATCCAGCTCTGCAGCTCGCTCTTTGAATGTTTGTCAGTGATGAACGTTGCAGCACAGCTCTTGTTCATCTGAACACTTGAGCTCTCCTTGTTCAGATTAGCTGAGTCAGAGGCTGTGCAGCTTGTGGAGCGGTGTAGTAACCGTCTCCGTCTCTCACATGGCAAGGGATTGAAGTGACTTTGTGTGATCCTACCAGACATGCTGCCCTCATTAATGGAAGCTTAAGAGCACAGTGGAAAGAGAGAGAGAGAGAGAGAGAGAGAGAGAGAGAGAGTGGTCTTTTAAAAAGTCAAACTCAAACCAAATGTTCTCAACACTGCCTTCATTTGCCTGACATGGTGCCTCATTTGTTTGTTTTTTAAGCTTTTTCCCCTCTGTTTTGTCTCAAAGTAATGTCTTGTGAGTCTAGCACAGACAAATACAGACTCTCTGTATAAAGTCGGCATATTTTAAGGATATTTTAAGGATGGTTGGTCTTGCAAGGGTGTAACATCTGTTTGTGATTGACAAGTGATGCCTATTGGCCCAAACTATGTTCTTATATGGCTGTGCTAGAATCAAAAAACGCAGCCAGTAATGTTAGTGCTGTAGAGAAATGATTGCACAAAAGAGCACTATGTTATTTTTAATATGTGTAGGCACCTTCAAGGAAAGCCATTAGAGTTTGATGATGCTTTACAGCAGCTCTGTGGTCTGTGCTTGTCAATTATTATGTTTTGTTGCTTTTGAATATGTCTGGCCAGACTTGTTGTTACCATATTTATGGGCTGTGTGCTTTCACTTCCAACAAGTGATTGAGTTTCTTTTTTGTCTTTGTTATCACAGCCCCGCCCGAGCCTTTGTTACACTTTTTGCTGTTGTTGTTTTCTACCAAGTATGCATGCGCACATGGACACACACACACACGCAGACAAACACACACAATTAAGTGTCACACCCACTTCATTGTATGTGCTGTTCACCTTTAGAAACTGTGGCATCATTTGGGAAAATCAGTTTTAAGAAAAAAAGTATAAAACTATACTTGCAATTTTTGAAAGAACTCCTCCTGCTCTATATTAGGTTTTGACTTACTCTTCTGTAGGTGTAGTCCATGAGTCATACTTTGGAGGAACAATAGCTTGTTTGTTTGACGGGAGCAGAGAGGTAGACAGGAAGGAAGATGGATTGGATTCAGCCCTGCGTATGAAAACTGTGACACTCCTCAATACAATGTTGTCAAATCTAGCGCATCAAATCCATTGGTTATGTCACTACGTAGATGCCCTATTTCTGAGTTGTACTAGTTGGTACTGGTACTTGTTTGCTTTCCCCAACTTAGTCAATACCTGTATCAAATGAACACAAGCTTGTAGTAAATAAATAAGTTTATTATATTGTAGTTATGCTTGTAAGTCCTAAGCTGAAAAGGTTTCCATCTTTGCTTCCACAATTGGACAATTTGCAGCTTGAACTAGTCTACACACCTGTGATTTGCTGGTAATTCTACAGGAAACAGCAGACATGAATGCAGAGGAAGCAATGCAGAGATTAAATGAGGATAATAACTGTGTGAAGATAGATGATAAGACCATTGTTTAGATTTATGGTAAAACGTGTCATGCTTCATACAGCAGGCAGCTCACCACATGAACCAAACTTCATATTACTACCTGGCAGTTGTGTAGCCTACACTCCTGAGTACATAATCTGCACATACTTTCACCTCCCTCTTTGTAGTTTTACCACCTAGCCTGAGAGCTCACACATTTCCCTTAACCCGGAAAGCCACTCTGGTTAAATGAGGTTAGCTTTATAGTACATCGGTCTTTGAGGGTCCTTTATGGGTGGTCGGGCTGATGCAGGGCGGTCCAGTTTAGCTGCCTGTATAAAAAGACTCTGCCAGACAGAACCTGTTGTAAATTAACCAACTAGCCTCTTGCCCTCGAGGTGCATAGCTGAAATCTTTCACTCAGTGTTTTCACATATGAACTCTTTTTAGAAACCCACAGTCTTATCTCCAAGAGAGCAATTGAGCTCACGGAGCTTGTTTAAACTTGAAAAAAAAATCGCCTCACCTCTATACAAAATGCAGACTTACTTCTTATCCAAAGAAAGGATCTTGTTTTTGTGTGCTGTAAAATCCTTTTATAGAAGCCTGTGGGTATTATATTTAGGACTTAAAATGAAATGCTGTATAAATTCTGGGGGGATAGTATCCTTGCTAGTAACCATTTTCTAGCACTGAAAGAACTGCCAACGATGTATTTTCTTTGAAAAGCAAGAGTGTGAGATGGATTGGATGGATGTTGTTGTTCTAGGGGTAGCTTGAGTCCAGAAATACAGAATATATACAAAATCAGCAGGAGGTGAGGCTCTCAAATGAGCCTGAATTTTTTGTGTGCTTGAATTTTTTGTGTGGGGAATTGCATTTTAATGTTTGTGTGTATAAATAATAACATGGCTGTATTTTTTTGTCCTTTTCCAGATGCACAGAGAGATGATATATGCCAGCCGAGATGGCCAGCACCCTCTGAGACAGCCCCCCATGGGCCCCCCGCCACATCATCCCATGCAGGGATCCATGTCTCCTCCCACACCCCACTCCATGCCCCCCTCCCCCTCCAGGATCCCCTTTGGCCCACGCCAGGGCTCCATACCTGGCAGCGCCACCATCCCAAGGGACCGACTGTCTAATGCCAACCCTCCGGCCCGCTCCGTCTCCCCCTGCCCCAGCGCCATCCTGGAGAGACGGGACGTCAAGCCTGATGAGGACATGGGTGGCAAGAGCCACAGTCTAGCCAGGGGAAATGAGGGGTTGTATGCAGACCCATACCTGCTTCAAGAGGGGAGGATGAGCCTGGCTACTGGCCACGGAGCACACCCTGCACCTGGGCTTGATGGTCCGGATCACGGCCTGGGGGGGTATCACCGCGCCTCCATCCGCTCCACAGGCTCTTACAGTGGGCCGAGCCCCACAGACTCCATGGATCACCCCTCTCTGTACAGGCAGAAGTCCAGAAATAGCCAGCTGCCTACCTTGGGCTCCAAGACCCCTCCTCCATCCCCTCACAGGATGGCTGAGGTGCGGATGATTGACATCCATGGTGGACCTCCTCATGGTGGGCCTCCTCATGGTGGGCCTCCTCATGGTGGGCCTCCTCATGGTGGGCCTCCTCATGGTGTGCCTCCTCATGGTGTGCCTCCTCATGGTGTGCCACCACATGGTGTTCCCTTGGAGCGCAGCTCACCTGTGCGCCAGTCCTTCAGGAAGGAGGAGGTAGCAGGGACCAAGCCCCGGAACAACATGGCATCACCGGTGGTTTCAGACCTGCAGGGTCAACTCCAGGGGCCCGTCCCAGCGGCCAGTGACCCCCAGACACGGTAAGCCTCACCGGGGGTCCGGAGGTTAGATAAAATTAGCTGGTGGGAGTGTCAAGATCAGGAGACATTGCATGGGAGCATGGACTAACTCTGCATCCCAGTATCACCCTAACCGTGGGCTGCTGTGTTTTAATCCCTGGCTCAGACTCTGTCTCATCATCCATCACCTGGGGCAACAATATAGCCTGCCCTGTCTCTGTCTCGATCACCAAGGTCTTCCCATTAAGTACAGTGGACTTACGCACATGATTGTGCATCAGTTTGGTTTGTGTATACAGCCAGCTCAGCTTATCTGAACAGCTTATTCACAGTCTTTATCCAAACATTGGAACCGACAGTGTTGATTATTATAGAGTGTGTAACCCGGACAAAGCTACCATCATTGTAACAGGATAGCATCTCGCACCCCACTTATCCCACTGTATATTTTTCTGTTAGTCTGTGACTTTGTTGTTCTAACAACAATCACTCTGCAAGGTCCATGTGGATGAGATAAACCAGCAGTAATTTTTGTACCCAGGTCAGCTTTGCCGTCCTGACTGACTGAGAGTACATAAACACAGGAAGAGGGCAAGAGGGATGCTTGCCAGTTAGCCAGTCAAATGTGGTTTCACTGGAGCACATTAAAAGGGAGGTTACGGGGGCTATGTGCATACTCAGGAAAACCAAAGAAAATATTGACCAGGTCGAATAGGTATTTGAAACGGCCTAATCAGTCAAACAGATCAGGCCAGACCACCTGGGCAGCCCAGAAGCCCATTAGAAATGGCCTGGGGATCTGAGAAAAGAGTGGAGGAATTTGAGTGGGAAAGTACTGTACTTCACATTCAAAATAAACATGGTCTTTAAGACCTCGCTCTTCTCTGTAGCTGTCGTACAATTTATTAATGTTATATACTATATGACTGTTAGCTTTTCTGAGGTAAGGCTTTGCTGCGTTCACACAGTCCTCATGTTGTATCGGTCTAGACACTGTGCATTGTCCCTGATTTTAAATAGCATACTTTAAATCACAGTCACTCCTGTGTCCTCAGCCGGCCCCATCTCCTCCTTCTTCTACCAATAGATAAGTGATGACATGTGAAAACAAAAGTGCTACTCTTTCCCAACCTCAAGGCTTACCAAGCAATCTTAGTGTAAAGATCCCTATTCACCCGCCCTCTGGTGTTTGGCTTTCTTAAGGCAGAGTAATTTGAGAATTGATCATTGTGTCCTCTCCCTCACTTCTCAGCACCCACCACTTATGACACACACTATTGTTTTAGTAAAAGCTAAAGTTCCCACAGTGTGACTCCGAGCACTCACCATGTCGACCTCAGGGTTCAGTCCAGTAGATAGTCCTGCTCTTGTTTTGAGTCTTCCATCTTGGTTATTTCATTTAGAGTCCAGCTTTAACTAGACATTTTCCTTTTTCTGAGTAGAGAATCAAGTGCTATTGCACCGCTGTAATGAAGAAACTATTTATTTGACCACAGTCAATATTTACTCAGGACATAATTGCAAATCAATTGCTAAAATTCTCCACTGTATAAACAACCTACCAAATAAAATAGATTTATGGTGAGGTAATTAAAAACAATTGATTATTACATTAGTGCCCTCCAGTTTTTATACTGAGATAATATTTGTTCTACTGGCAGCTGTAATATCCAGTAGGCCCCAGTGTTAAAAGCATAATTTTCTGATGTTTTCTGCAGAGAGCGAATGAAGGCTATGGAGCAACAGATTGCCAGCTTGACTGGTCTTGTTCAGCATGCACTTTTAAAGGGGCCAAACACTAGTGGCACCAAGGAACCTCCAAGGTAAGCAAGAAGAGGACAGAGTGAGGCATCAAGGGAAATTGAGTTTCAAATAAAAACCTTGGCTATCCAGCCAGAGTGGGAGAGATAAAGTAGCTCCTTTATTATGGCCATATCAAACACCGAGGTTAAATAGCGTACGGTGAGGAAGAAATAGGGTTGACAGTGGTTCTGATATTGAGGCCATTTACTCTCTAGATAAATGGTCACTTTATATGGTTTATATGGCTGCATTTCAAATCTTTGCATTTGAATCTGCTCTATGGAGACCTTGTGCTAACAATGTTTGCTTGACAGTCTAAAAACATGATGTGACTGGAATGAAATTGTATGTTTCAAACTCAGTGACTCTTTGCTATGTGGAAAATTGAAAAAGCTTGATAACATCATTTTAACCTCTCAGTGTTTGTCAGTCTTTCCCATCATATCCTCTGTAATGTGTTTGTTTTTACTAATATTAACCTGTAAATCCAAAGTGCCCTTGTCAGCTCTTTTGTCTTTATCAAAACCTGCACTGATGAGTCTCTCTCTGGCTTTAGTGAGAGACCACCGAAGACATCGTCTCCAGCACACAGTGCACATAGCGCAGGTTAGTATCCTTGTTGTTCTGTGCTACCTATTCTATGGATTTTTTCTTGTCTTGGTGCTGTTGGTTTTCCCATGATGCTGTGTGCAGACAAGCCCCCACATCAGTGTCAGTCAACACAGTCAGCAATGTGCACTGCTGGAGAGAGGGAAAACAAAGTGGGGCCTTCTTGCTTGTCACCGGTTCATATTCCCCTCAAATCCCTTCTCTCGTACATTCAGGCCAAAGGGAGTTAAGAGAAGAGAGCCAGCAGAGCTAACACAAGCCCCTCAAAGCGCTACTTAAAACAAGGCAGTATTACTTCTCAAGCCTGCCAAGATGATTCAGCGATTCAATCTCATCTCTGCAGCGGTCTGCGGGCAGATCTAGGTTTGATAAAAAGAAATGCAATCTCAACAGTGGCAGAGAGAAAACACAACACTATTTATGTGTCTCGAGAGCTAATCTCATGTCTCATGATACATTTCATGTGTTGCTCAGATGGAATTAGTCATGCCATGTTGTGCTAGAGCGAATCTCCAAAACACCAGAAGAGTTATGTCCTTTGATCACTCTAGGCTGCCTCATGCCTATCGCTTCCCCACATCAAACATGAGAAATCAGCGGTGCTTATTTCTGTGATCCCTCGAAACGCTCCGACGTTGTCACACAGCCTGCACTTCCATTGATAGATATCGTATCCCCGAGGACCAAAACGCAGCCATGCTCGGATAGCAGTGCACATTGTAACTTGCACTTCAGGTCTGTGCAGCTGTCAGGTACTATGTAAGAAAGGCAGGAATGAATAGAGTTTGGGGATTATGAAGACAAAGGTATGTTCCCTCTCTACCCCACCACAGGGCGAGTCTCTGTGTGGTGGGAGCTTTAGAGTGCACTCTGAACATTCCCTCAGCTATTGTTGTGACTCCAGGGCAGAGACACTACTTCCGCTAATGGACTTCATGGTTAGCACTCGATGGGAACCATGGTTGCTGAGGTTAACTCAGTTCAAGTCTACAGTCCAACCCAGTCATAGGAAATAAGGATTTGAATTCACTGATTGACTGAAATTAAATGAACTCAGCTGTGCATCAGATCCAGTCCATCCTCTGTGTTTAGATTTCCCCCAAAAACAACCAAAGGTCATCGAGTTCAAAGTTCATGCTTGTTTTTGAAAGCAGATTGAATTAAATTATTATTGTTGTTGGCCATTGATTCACTCTCACCCACACCACAAACATTAAGTCTCTTGGTTTCCATGGTTTCAACCCCATCTCCATCGCTAGCGGTGATTGAAATGGCAGACAGACGTTTCAGAGGTGCTGCCAATATAAGTGCCCGTCTGTTCCCGGCTTGCAGGGAACGAGACGCCACAGAGAGTGCAGGCCCTCATTACTAAGCATTAGGAACATTAAGTAAGACCTGTGTGTTGCCAGGGGAAATGTGTTTGCAGACATGCACACTATAAACTAGCCAATAATTCACAGACTAAAGTCAGACAGGATAAAGGAGTGAGCGGAGAGGAAAGAACAGTCAATTGTCCACTCCTTAGAGGATAGTTATATTTTTACTTTTTATGTGCCTGTCTGCTAATTCCGCGCAAAGTGGAATTTTCTGGTAATGATGAATAGAGCAGAAATATTGTCTGATTTCTCCAAAGTGTTCTCAAGTTTCTAGCATGTGCAGGTGAATGAATGTATTCTTGTTTCCCATGTTATGTGGGTAATATTTTTCAGGAAACTAAACTTCACCTTTTTTTTTGGCTCAGGTGGTTCCCCAGTCTTGGCTCCCAAGAGCAGCGCAGCCCCGTCAGAGAAGGGCTCAGTCCCTCTCAAAGTCAACCTCTTGCAGTTCAGGAAGAACGTCTCCGACCTCCGGCTGCAGCTCCATCAGATGAGACAGCTGCAGGTAAGACCTCTCTCTTCTTCTACTTACTTTAAAGAGGGGAATACCCATTCAAATATTTTTATGTGAAGGAGAATATACACACACCCTTGTATGTTTGCCTGCTAATCCTGGTAATTTAAAATCCTGCATCCTAATGTGTGCATCCCCTCAGCTCCAGAACCAGGAGGCGCTACGG
The DNA here is from genome assembly GCF_048128805.1 of Centroberyx gerrardi. Taxonomy (NCBI): domain Eukaryota; kingdom Metazoa; phylum Chordata; class Actinopteri; order Beryciformes; family Berycidae; genus Centroberyx; species Centroberyx gerrardi. The sequence goes on from NC_136018.1 coordinate 9,547,812, forward strand.
GTGCAGCTGAAGCGGGCGGAGCAGGAAATCAGTGTGAAACTGGCGGAGGCCATGCGGCGTCTGGAGGACCCTGTCCACAGGCAGAGGGCTCTGGTAGAAGAGGACAGGCACAAATACTTGGGTCTGGAGGAGCGGGTTCTCACCCAGCTAGGGTAAGGCCTGCCTCATCGTGATCATCCCACTCAAGATTCACTGATTTACTGCCATGACATTCAGAGTTGTTCAGGGTTCAGTGCAGTGAATCTCCTAAAATGGATAGTTGCATTTATTACTAAATGTTAAATGTTGGTGACTTTGCCCACATTATTACTTCCTCCCTTCCTGACTGTGATAGGTTGAGTCTAGTGAGATCCTTGGCACGAATTAGCCTGCACCATATTTGGGGTTGTTTCACAACGCACCCATACTGCTCTCCTCACACACCCTTGACTCCAGTCAAGGCGCTTCCCTCTATAGGAAATCCCCAAAGGGCTTCATTTTTTACCAGCTCACCTGAAACTCCCTGACGAGCCAACGCCCTCCAAATTACAGCCCACAGGTTTATACAGGCAAGCCATGCCTGCCTCTCATTTACAGACAGCAGCCTAGAACAATGGAAAAGACTGTGGAGCAATTATTCACTGCCCTAGTCTTAATTTAATTCACTTGCCTCGTCTTGCCAACAGGGAGTAGTAATTAAATCCTTTTAATTCTGATGTTTAACAGGCAAGGTCATGTGTTGTCTTGCTAGACGGTGGTAAACATATGCGCTGATAAACACGATGATAGTAGCTTATTTCCCAGTCTACCAGAGAAGAGAGAGTGTGAGAGGAACAGGCGCGAGTGTGGATTAAGCTCTCTGTTATCCTTGGTGCGCAGCCAATTGTGAGTCAGCAAAACTCGGGCATGCTGGCACTTTAAATAATTCTGGTTAATTAGGGCTGCTTGGCTTTAAGACCAATAGGGGAATGTGGTGTGAAAACTACAGCCCTCTCAAGAGGGAAACCAAATTTATCCTGACCTAAGAGGGCAAAAGGCTTTTGGAATAGTGTGGCAACAAAAAAAGGCCTAATATTGTGCAGTTTTTTAGTAGATAGTTGGCATAGTGTGATAGTAATCTAAAAGCAGCGATACTTGAAGGGTAGCAGGGTAACAAATGAGGCTTAAGAGTTTTAAATAGGATGGTTTGTCATTGTTAAGGGACATTTTTGATGCAAGGAAGTTCTATACAGCAAAATATAGAGCATTTACAGTATCTAAGTATCTAAGTTCACAAACTTACTTGCAAGTCACTATAGCTTCTGACTTGTCATAGGAGTCGTTCCTAGTGGAAATATATTCTATACATCTCATCTTGATTGTATCACAGTTATTTCAAGTCCGTCTGGTCATAAGTCACAAGCCTGGCAGGGATCCTATAGTTTAGTCAGTAAGGGATACTGTTGCAGGACAAACTGAGGGAGAGATGAGCAGCACATGATGATTCCTCAAGCAGATGACCTCCGAGATCCTATCTTAAGTGTTTCATCATTGGAGGCAGCCTCTTATACACTGACACACCAGAGACGTACATTATGGAGATATATCTGGTTTTGTCTGCGGAGGCCTTGACAAAAAAGGAAAATCTGTTTTCCTTGTCCTCAGCTGGAATTTCCCATCATCATTCCTATTACCAAGAGGCCTTGGCATAAGAGGGCATTTAACACAGTCTCTCCTTACTGCCTGTCCCAGTCCCCTGTAGGGGAGCTCTATAAAAGACTGTTTCTCAAGGGTACCTGACCACAATGAAACACCATTTTCGTCCCTCTCATGCAATCCAACGCTGCACACAATGTTATCATCCGGCACATTTCCCCTCGGAGCGGCCCGTTTCTGTAGCGTGGGGACGCCTGTGAATCAGCCTGATAGGTTTTCTATGTGAGGAAGTGCTCTCACACAAATAAGCCCGCATTTCATCGTGTAAACATTTGTGGTTTTGGGAAGAGATCCAATTCAATCTACTGTGAGCAGTCTGATGTAGAGAGGAAAGTGCGCGGTGCAGTGGAAAAGTTTACTGTCGCTATTACTTCTTGTTATATAGTCTACATATGATTCGATTTTCTCCGCTCTCACCTTTGCCCAGTCAGTAAGGTTGTGTGATCTTTAAGATAAATGAGAGTGTCCTGCCCCCTGGTGTTTACACAGAGTAAAAAATATTCATCCTTTTCTAGCACCCTGTTGTCTACTATCTAATTTTAATAGTTTTGTGACTCTGTGTGTTTCTCTCTCTCTCTGTCTTTCTCTCTATCTCACTCTCTCAATTCAATTCCATTCAAAGAACTTTATTGGCATGATGGCACCTTAGCTACATTGCCTAAGTACATAAACATCAGTATAATAGTAACAACTGTCAAAAAATAGTAGTGAAATTAGACTTTTTTCCTCGAATATATTGTTGTTTGGTTTGGATTTGTCAGTGATAGTTTCATATTCTTTGTATTTATCAATATTTTCAGGGACGAATGATCCCCTAAATTCTTTGTACCCTTTCACAATCTGTTGTGTCTGTCTGCAGTGAGCTGGAGCAGTATGTGGACTGTCTGAAGAGGGACTCGGTGGCCACACACAGACTGGTGACCCTGAAGGATGTGGAAGAGGGAGCGGTCAATCTGAGGAAGGTGGGAGAATCTCTGGCAGGGCTCAAAGGTAAGAGGACAGAGAAGAAGATACTCATTACAATAGATGGCTGTAGACTGGGAGTAGCACTGGGTATAATCATCTGTACGAACTATTCTTAGTAAAGGGCTATGATTATCGAAACTACAGTTGCAGTTAAAGACAGTGTTTCATGCTCAAATTGTTCAATTTAGTTGTCATTGTTTGAATTGTAGACCAATAGTTAGACGGATATATTGGTTTGTGAATGCATCGGGCCGATATTGGCCTTTTATTAAATATCGGATATCGTTCCACTGCTGAGCTCCATAAAAACAGTTGAAACCCTGCATTGAAATTCTCTTTTCTTTGCAAATTGTATGTATTCATTTAATTGTACAGTAATGCTTTTTGTAAATTAATTCTATATTTAAAGGTAGTAATGTGTCGCAGAGTTTCCCTACATTGAATAGCTGGGGTTAGGGTCAGGGTTAGCTGCTAACCCTAAAAGAATTTCATTTGTATGGACTTTTAGTGTCACACGATGGTCTAAAAGCTGTTTCAGAGGCTTTTCCGCCTTACCAAAAGAAAAATATTCTGGGGAACACTGAATACTTGTAAAAATCAATACTGGTCGAACCCTACTCTAAAATAAAAGGCGTTTACAAAATGTATGATTGTGTGCGTCTTTCCTCAGGAGAGTTCCCGGCCCTACAAACCAGGATGCGGGCGGTGCTCAGGGTCGAGGTGGAGGCTGTCAAGTTCTTGAAGGAGGAGCCGCACAAACTGGACAGCATGCTGAAGAGGGTCAAGAGCCTGACCGAGACACTCAGCAGTCTGAGGAGGTAGAGGAAAGATAGAGGAAAAACTATCGAAAGGGGGAAAAGTAGGGATCAGGGGAGGAGGGTATGGGGACTGATATTGAGAGAGGGAATGGAAGATGAAAACAGAAGCGCTCTGCTCTGCGGAGGTAGTCACAGGGGTCTGTGATGTGAGAGATTGTACTGTTTGATTATGCTGGCGAGCTGGCCTTCATCCCATCAGAGGGGTCATTCAGCGTGGACAGAGGAGTGTGGCGTTCATCTTGATTTACTTCCATCGCCTCCACTGAACCGATAAGTGAATTAATTCAGTGGAAACAGCAGCACCTCATTTCCATTTTAATATGTCACAGATAGCCAACACACTCTATCTATTTCTCTCTCTCTCTCTCCCTCTCTCTCTTTCTTTCTCTCTCTCTCTCTCGTCTTTTACCCAAAGCTTGCCAGGTTGCCAAACCCATCCACATTGCATCATAGCTCTTGGCTGTGTTTTCTCCCCTCATGTCGGAGTTGATCAATGTTATTCGCCAACTTCATTATGATAGGGTTTGATGTATATTAAATTTAGATTAAAAATGAAAATGTATGCTAATATTGGTTTCAAACATGTGAAGTGTTTTGGTATAAAAACAGAGGTAATTTAAGACTGTAATAGAGTGACTTTTGGCTATGTAATCAGAACATGTAACGTTTGTTTTCAGAACATCTGTATTTGATATCTTTAGGGCTTGCATCACATCAACTAATGTTTTCTCTGCTCTCTCCAGATGTGCCACCGAGGGCCTTCAGAAGGGATCCGACCCCTCTACTGTTTCTGCCCCAGTGGACAACAGCCCCGCCGCAGCGGCAGAGGCCCCCGCCGAAGCTCCCCCAGCCTCAGCTCCTCCAGCCTCAGCCCCGCCCGGCTCCCCCTCAGCCATGCCGGAGCCCCAGAGCTCCACCATCAGATCAGAGGTGATGCCTTCCTCCCCAGTGGTCATCCATCACGTCCAGAGCTCCCCGGTCCACATGCAGCAGTCCCAGCAGTCTGCGGCCTTGATGGCTCAGCCCAGCCCCCCACTCACCCCCAGCCCCACTCATGTTCCCAGCCCCATCCCCGGCCAGAGCCAAGGCCGGGAATCCCCGAAGGGGGCGACCTCGGATCCTCCTAGCCCTGCCCGCCACAAGAAGGCTCATGGCAACCCGGTGAATAATGGCAATGGCACTGCCAACCAGGATCTTGTCATAGAGGAGCTCCAGAGCAGTCAGGGCAAGAGCAAAAACAGAGCTATGTCCATAGAGGTATGCTCAGTCGCCTGCCTGGAGTCTTTTGGTCGTTATTTAGTTGTTATGTGGACTAACTTTAGGTAGCAACGTTGTGGTGATTTTAAATATTCCTCTCCATCTCTCTCATTGCTCTTCATTAGCGAGCATCCTGTAGACTGCAAAACAATTCAATTCAGATACTTTCATTGGTGACTGAATTATATTGTTTTGTCCTTTTAGACTTCTGTAGTTTCTTTATTGATTAACTATTGTCTTAGATATAATGTTACCCAACTCAGCTTCCTCAGAATCAGAGAACCTGTTTATATTTCTTTCTTTCTCTCTCTCTCTCTCTCTCCCTCCCTCCACCTGGCAGGCTGCAGAGAAGGAGTGGGAAGAAAAGAGGCAGAACATGGGTCATTACGATGGGAAGGAGTTTGAGAAGATCCTCCAGGAGGCCCAGGCCAACATGATGAAGGGCATTCCTAGTCTGGAGGTGGAAGAGAACCCAGCACTGCCTCCTGCTGCCACTGGGGACCAAGTAGACAGCCACAGCCCCGTGGAGTCACCAACAGGTACAAATCTAATACAAATGTCATTTTAAGCCACATACTGTTGTCCCCAACCACAGACCCAAAGTATACATGCAACACATTTTACATTTTGTGGTTTATGAGCAAGCGTTGGCGGTGCATCCACCTATGTCATTTCAATGATCCCTGTTATTTGTGTGTGACAGAAGAGCCCCAGCCTGAGCCTGACTCAGACAAACCAGCCAAGCAGGGTCCTGAGAAACTCCCTAAGCCTGTGATGGAGAAACCAGCCAAACCTGCATTGGAGCGGCCCTCCAAGGCTGGCATTGAGCGACCCTCCGCTACCAAGCCAGCACCCACTGACAAGGTTACCAAGCTGGGGTCAGAGAAGGCCAGCAAGTCCCCGCCACCGCCTCCTCCCAGGAAGACCTACCCCAGCTCCAGCTCAGGCATGACCACCACACGCTCTGGGGAGGTTGTCTACACCAGCAGAAAGGAGTCTGTCTCGGCTCAGGTCAGTCTGCGGTTGGTGGTTGGTGTCTGGTCACACAGTCGTGATCAAATTACAGCTGTAGCTTGTGATCTCTTGTGTGTTGCCCCTCTGGTCAACTTTTTTTATACCCACACACTCATAAAAAACAGTAACAGCGGTAACAGTGCAGCTCTTTCTGCCCTTGGACATACTTTGAAAATAAACCATGGTGAGAGCATAATGACATGTTGTGAGAAATGAAACGACATTACAATGTCAACTGTAATCACATAATTAAGGAATGAGACCTTTGTTGACTTGGATTGTTTGGAGCACCATTACTTAAGCTTCGAATAATCTATAAAGCCTTGTTGGCTATGGAAAAATAATGGGAAATAACTTATTTCTCATCCATCCATTGTTACAGGAGGGAGAAGAAGAGGCCCCACCTCCCGCTCCCCAACCCAAGCCCACCAAGGTGCCCCCAGAGACCAAGCCCAAGTCTGCCAGTCCTCCCCCTGTCACTGCTTCTGTTGTCAGAGACGAGGAGGACGAAGGGGACAAGATCATGGCCGAACTCCAGGTTAGATACACATGTGCACTCATGCATATATACACACTCACTCCCTCAAACACACACATGAGCAAACACACATGCCAACTGTGTCCTGTGAGGTAAGGTATACTGCATTTGAAAACATTCTGCATTGTGGGAGTGGGTCACCCTTTATTTCTTCCCATGATGGTTGACTTCCTCACAGTGGCAAAGGATGGGCACTGATAGTGGGCAAACTAGTTGACTCCTTGATTCTGAGACAAATTTTGTTCACATTTCTCTTGCTGATAAAAATGAATGCACCAGATGTGTGGGTTTTAAAGCTGTGACAGTGGTAAAGATACTGAAACTCCTTCCCCCCAAAATCCTTGTCCCCAATTCCCTGACCTTTCTCCACTCCTCAGGTTTTCCAGAAGTGCACAGTTAAGGATGTAGGGGTGAAAAATTTGGTAGAGCCCACCGCTCGAATTGAACCGCAAATCAGAGAGCTAAGACCGGGGGGCTTATTGCCCCTCAAAGAGACAAAGGTAAAAGATATGTCGCCGTTCAGCTGTCCAGCTAACTGCCTGCTTCTGCCGACTGTCTGATATAATCGATGGCTGTGCCTTAACCCTTCTACAACTTTTTGCACCCCTGCTTTGGCTCGAGAGAAACCTGTAACAGCTGCCTCCAAAAAGCTCCCTGTCTTCCCGCCTCTTTTTCTTTCCCTCTTCTGATTCTGCTGGAAATCACAGCTTGAATTTATTGTTTCAGGATTAAGTCTGCATAAAATGAAGGGTCTGAAAAGATGCTCTGTCTTTTGTGTGTCTGGACCAAATGATGATGTGTTTTGCCACTGATTTCATTATTGCTTGTCCTTTTTCATCCAAATAAATAAAGAACTCAGCACTGTATTCTACAGGCAATTAAATCGTCTTGTGTGTTTTTTTTGTATTAAAATTACATCTCTTCATACAAAATCAACCAAAGAAATCCATCTGAATTGATTGGCTATTAAGTGAAACAAGATTGTAAGACATTTTACCTTAGACACAACCTGTTTTTGCAGACTTGGTTCACTAGAGGTCAGTCTGGCCACTTTGCATGCTCTTCTCCCTCACCTATACTTTCTCTGAGGAATTACTTTTCTATTTCTCTGCGTCTTTGCACAACTTTACCTTGATTTGCTGTTTCAGTTTTACACCTATTTACCTATCACAACAATCTGATTTTTTCACATTTAGGTCATTAACCAAAGATACGCTTGATCTGAATCTTTAATCTTAATTCAATCAACATGTCAGAGAGACTAAATGAAAATTTGATTAGCAGTATTAGCTAAATATATGAAGAATAAACAGATAGGGTTTGTCCTTGTAGAATTTACATTTTTAGCTCATCTGGTCAGTCTGAAATGAATCTTAGCTTTTAAACAGTATACATTTTGCTATAAAGTATTTAATATCAAAATAGCACATAAATGTGAAGTTACATGATACTCCAGTCAATTTGAGCAATACATATATTTTGCTGGAGGATACTATTCCCTCATAGAAGGTTATTACCCAACGCAGTGTTGACACCATGGATGCTACTGCAATCATATGTGAATTTAAATTGAATCCACAGCATCCTAACACGCCAGTCGCACAATAATATTGTTCCCTCACACACTGTCCTAGCAGAGCTCAGAGCCCAGTCGAGAGGATAAAGATCCAGACACAGATGAAAACGGCAATACCACCGTCCGACAGAGCCCAGGGGTATGTATGACTTTTCTATTTTTTTGTTAATTACAGTATCCTACTGTGTCAGTTATTATCTTCATTTTTTATTGATGACAGGTTTGAGAAAGCCACATGTATTATGAAAACATATTCATGTTAATGTGTAGGCAATGCATGTGCTCGGTTTGGGAGTTTTTAAATAATGATTCTCTGACTTTTTCATTTCCACAGGTCATATACTATGTGACTGGACAGATTTCCAAAGAGCATCCACCCCCATCAGGAGTGGAGGAAACCCCTGAACGCCGAGAGCCCACACTGCCCCCATCACAGGTGTCAAATGTCAATGTTAATGACAATTCTCCAAGCCAGCAACAGCAGCAACAGCCACTGTCAGAGCCACCCGTATCACCCCCACCTATAACGCCTCCGCCTATATCACCCAAGCCTGTGGGGCTGAATGGTTTCAAACTGCCTAAGAAGCAAGTCAAACGCTCAGCGTCCTTGAAGACCAGTGCAGAAGTGGAGAAAGGAAACATTATCCTCAACCAAATTAACACTGAAAAGAAATTGAAGTCCTCAGTCATCCAAGTGCAGATTTCTTCTAGTAAGAGTATAATACCTGAGCCTGTGGCCGCCTCAACAACCAGCACCACAAGAGAGGGGCCTAAGAGTGATGTCGCTCCCCCAGAGAAGGCTCCTAGTGAGGACAGTGACCTGCCCGGAGCCGAGGGTGATGAGGAGGCTAGTCTTAGCCCTGACCTCCCTGGAGAAGAGGCTCCTCCACCCCCTGACAACATAGCCTTTATGATCACTCACACCAAGGTTCAGGCCCTGTCCTGTGGAGAGTACCAGGAGCTGGTCAATGCTAAGAAGGGAAGTGTCCAGACCGTCACTGTAGGTGGGGCTGGGAACCGAGGAAACGGTACGGGAAACTCTGCCACGGATCCCACCATGCCACAGGATAATGGCTTCAACAAGAAGCCTGTCATCATCATTTTTGATGAGCCCATGGACATCCGTTCGGCCTACAAGCGCTTGTCAACCATCTTTGAGTGCGAAGAGGAGCTGGAGAGGATGCTAGCGGAAGAGCGCATCGATGAGGAGAGTGAGGAGTCGGACATGGAGAGGAGTAGTGGGCAAGTAAAGGTCGAAGGACCCGACGTGGGTGATGGCAAGGCCAAGAAGGTCAGTGGTGGCCTTGGCTCTTCGCAAATGGCTGCAGACCGCACTAGCTTATCATCTTCCTCCTCTTCTTCCATCTCTGAACTGACGGAGGGTGGAGTAAACTCAGAATCAACTGGAGACACCAAGCAGGACGGTAAGAAGAAGTTCAAGTTCAAGTTCCCTAAGAAACAGCTGGCGGCACTGTCCCAGGCTCTTCGCACAGGCACCAAGTCAGGCAAGAAGACCCTCCAGGTGGTGGTGTATGAGGACGAGGAGGAAACCGACGGTACCGTCAGACAGCACAAAGAAGCGAAGAGATTTGAGATTGTGCGTTCTAAATCCTTGGCGGACACCCCCAAGGCCCCAGGAGGCTCGGCCCCGGTGAAGAGGGAGAATTCTGACTCCCTCTGCAGGACAGATGAGATCCGGAAGAGCACCTACAAGACACTGGACAGCCTAGAGCAGACCATCAAGCAGCTGGAGACCACTATCAGTGAGATGGGACCACGCTCACCCGAGGAGCCGGCCCGTGTGGAGGAGGCTAAAGGAGGGAATGGGAAGAGTACGGAGGGAGTAGGGCTGAAGAGGTCGTCCTCTCTCCCTTCCTCCAAAGGCTCAGGCCCTAAGGTCCCTCTACCCAGCAAAAGTTCATTGCGGAAGAAGACTAAACCTCAGCTCCTCCCTCGCCCTGTAGTCATCCCTACTACTACCACCACCACTGCCCCCAGTGCCCCCAGCACCGTACAACAGGTCTCTCTCTAGCTCTTGTTGCTCCGGGAGGCTTTGGGTCCTTTATTTTCAATCTTCCAACCTACCTTCACTCCATCCCTAACAACTGTGATTACAAAATCATTAATCCACTCCACAGGTGCTTGGAAATGTCGGAAATGTCCCCCTTGGCTTTCTCCCTGTGAAATCATGTTGACATGATTGGGGAGTGGCATTTTCATGGGTTCCTGCCTACCATCTTTCTCCCTCAATTCACTGCTAAAACTCTAACTGGGGTTTTCAGCAAGTGGCAAACTCTTCATCAAAGAATGACACTCTCACGTTGATTAATCTTTGTTATCTTCCTTGTCCTTGACTGCATGTACTATATTGAGTGTATTTTCGGTTTAAGGTCCCAGGGGGTGCATGTGCTTTCACTGGTGTTGAACATCAATGAACGGTCTAACTGTTGAATTAACAGGTTTTTACCTGTTGGTGCCTTGATTTTCATACTTCCTATATGGTGTTTTTTTTTTCTTTCTTTTGTTTTATTTCTTGTTTTGTTTTTCGTTTGGATCCTCTTGCAGAACGCCAGTGTCGCTTCCCCTACTAGTCGGATGCCCGTCCCCTTGTCTGCGAAGTCCAGGCAGTCGCCGGGTACTACTGACAAAGCAGGAAAACAGCAAAAACTGCAGGACGCTCAGAGGCAGTTCCGACAGGTAGTTTTACTGTAGGGCCTTACCAGGGACTAGAGGAAACTTATATAGGGTTTGAAAACAAGAGGCTTGTATTATCATAAGGGGAAAAAAGACTACCAAAGCTGTGAGATTTCAAGTGTTTTGAAAAAAAAAATGGGCCTGTGATGGCCACTGTGGATCTGTTAATGTTTCTCTCGAGTCTGCTCTGACTGGAAGGCATGTTTGACTCTTGACTGTTACCCCATAACATCACTGTACTGTATGCTTCTGCATGTCCACACTGCTCATGGCTTTCACTGTGTTGGTGACTAAACAAAAAAAAAAATGGAGAAATGGCAAAGAAAAGTGAAATCCTATCCTGTCATCAACTGAGTTGTCATCACATCTCCGGTTCCCATCACAGCTGAGTTCCTAACCAGTGTTGCCAAACCCCAGGATGCTTTTGGCTATGTTAAAATACAAACCTAACTTACTTTTTGGCTATGCTCCCCCCTTCTCACAGTGCACCTCTGCTAAAACCCAAACTTACTGCATAGCTACTTAACCTCACTTTGATATCTTTCCTTACCTAAAAGACCTCCCCACAACTCACCGTCTTGCACCACCTGTGTCAGTGGAGTATTTGCCCACATTGCCCCCGTCTTCTCTCGCTCTTCAAACTCCCAACTCTGTTATCTAATTCTCTCCACCCCTTGCCTTCTGAGTTTTCACCCACAGCCCCTTGACAAAGCCTGGCAATCCCTCTAACATACAAGGCAGTCTGTACAGATGCCCCTCCCTTCCTCCATCCTTCTCTCTAACCTTTGCAATGTTCTCTCACTCTGTCCTGTCTACTTCTTGGTAGCATGTCTCACAGTTAAATGTTTCTCACCCCTCATGTAATCTAGTAAAAATAGAGCTAGCTGTTGATTTTTTTGTGTGTCTTTTAGTTGTGTCTTAGTGATATTTGTGTTTGTGCAGTCATATGTTTCTATGTCGATAACTTTAGAGTTTTTTTTAACATCTTGCCTTTTATATTTGTTATTTCGTTTGACCAGATCCCTTTTTTGACAACCAGTATCTGTTTTGGCATCTCTGTTTGCAGGCTAACGGAAGTGCTAAAAGAGTGGGAGGGGATCATAAAACTACTTCCCCTACTGCACCCACCTCTAAAATCCCTGCTTTTTATCCTAGCTCTACTAAAGGCAGCTCCCAGTCTGCTCAAAACTCAGATGCTACTAACCCCACTAACCCTTCCTCTCCTCCCTCCTCCTCCTCCTCCTCCTCCTCCTCCTCTACGACCAAGTCCTCCATCCCGTCCCCTCACACCCCTCGTTCCGGCTCTGTCCACTCCTCCCACATCCCCTCCCTGTCTAACGGATCCCTCAAACTCCCCACACCCTCACAGCACACAGGTAAAGCTCTCTCGTTCTCCTCGCAGACTCAAAATGGTCGAGCGCACTCCTCCTCCTCCTCCTCTTCCTTCTCCTCATCCTCCTCCTCCTCCCCCTCCCCTCTGTCGCCCACCCCTTTGGGCCCAGGTGGAAAGAGCATCCGCACCATACACACCCCCAGCTTCACCAGCTACAGGCCCCACAACGGCAGCAGCGGCAAATCCTGCATCCCAACAGCCACAGCAGCTAAGGACACTACCTAGCCCCAGTATAGCCCCTCTGGCTTTACCGCATGGCAGGTAGACTTGTTCATGTCTCATTTTAGATGGTTTTAGTTTGTTGATTTTTGTTTTCTCTTTTTGATGGCTGTTGTAAAAGTGTTAAGTGATGCACTCCTCTCCCATTCATGTTTTATTTGACACTGGCATCCTCACACCAATGCTTTTATCTCTTTTGAGTTGCGTTTTCCCATTTCGGATGATATTAACTTGAAATTTGATTCTTTCTTAAAGGTGTATCAGACGTACTGACAAAATAATTTAAAACAGAACTAAAAATGATATGGTTTTACCACTTTGTAGTTGAAGTGGAAGGCTCTAATAGAGGCTCTCATGGTGTTGAAAATTTATATATTTTTCTTGCAGTAGCTATGAATAGAGAATATAGAGTTGATGTACAATCACAAAGACCATGTAAAAATTGTATGTGTTTTATTTTTCAAACCAGAGACTGGATAACCATAGTATATTTTAATCTTCTATATTTCTTATGTTGCCAGACATTCAACACAGCCCTTGTAAATGCCTTTTATGAATGTATACATAATGTATACAGACATTTAAAGTTGAACTGCATTAACTTCTGTTTTTTTAAGAATATTTTCTCATACTTACCCATATGCACTGCCAATTTCTTTTACAGATATGTAAAACTGGTATCATGAGTTATACAAGTTTTCTTTTTAGTGTGCCTATTTGCCAAAGTTGTTGTACAGTATGTCACTTCGGGCCTATGCCAATCATGGGATTTAGGGGAATTTTACATGCACTCTCTGGGTGTGACGGCTGAAGTCTTGACCTCAGTAGTTTTACTGGAGGTCTCTGTTTCTTAAGTTAACATTTATCGTTGTCTAAATGTAAACTGTACTAAAAACAAAGTGATTAAACTGTTCTACCACATGTACATAGATGCTTCTAATAAGAAAATGAGTAGTTTTGTTAACATACCAAAGTTTATTTGTATGCATGCCTTTCAAATACTTTAGGAGAGTGGTGTAAAAGAAGAATTATGTTTGCACAGATAGATTTTGTAAATATTTGGTTTTCTCTCATTTTTGTAAAGCTTTAAACCATACTACTAAAGAGCAATGTGGTAAAGACAAAAACTGTGTTGGAATAGCAACAATAAAGACCTGCATGCTTGTAATGCATTGAGCTTGAATGATTTCATTTTCTGTTTCATAAAGCTTCCTGTGTGTGTGCATGTGCGTGTGTGTGTGTGCGTGCGCGTGCGTGTGCGTGTGTGCCTGTTCAAAAGTGGAAATGCAACACAGAACAGAGATATAACACCAGTCATCTCTAGCTGTCATTGCAGCTTGACCTGTCTCATATTTTCATATTGGTGTTTTTCAACGATTGTGTATGTAGAACACCGTATTCTGTACTTCTCGGATTACAGGTAAGGAATATGATTTCTCTTCTGAGTATTGACAAAATGACAGCACTGTTTATTCTCATGATCCTGCAGTAGGCCTAAGTTACATCATTGTATAGCAATTTAAAAAGACTGATTTATTATAAACTACGCTTTATTTACAGCATTCATTTTGTAGGTTTAGGATATGAACTACATGAACTGCAACTGCATTTAACTGACTGCCACATGATACTTCAGTACTTCTCTTTTGAAAACCTGTATGTTTTAAATAGGTTATATCTTAGTTATAGCCAGTGTTGCAGAGTAGGCCTAGTTTCACTACATTTAATTAAGCTAGTTTTAAATGCATTTTGCTGTAGCTTGGTGGTACTTCAACTAAAAACAAAATTTGGATAGTGATATTTGTAGTGTATTAATTTTTTGTAATTTGAGGTGTAGATAACCACTGCAACTACCAACTATTTGAAAGCAGAAAAAGTGCTTCAGTGGGATTTGGTATTAAAAAAGAAGGTGCTCTTTGGTAAGGAAATATCAAAATTATGCAAAAAAAGAAGGAAAGAACCAAGGCAACTCTTCTTCAGCTAAAATAAAAGTTGAAACACCTTTATTGCATGATGTTTGGTTTCATGTAGTCAAATATATATGTTTCCTTTTTAACACATAGGTTTCCTGTTAACAAGGAAGCATGAAGTTATGAGCTTCCTGGAAGATGCCATATTGCCAAAACATGTTTTTAACAAATTCACATGATTTTTTCACTTTTTCAAAGAACAATTGCCTTGGTCCTTTCCTTCTTTTTTGTATAATTCTTATTTATTTGTTATACATTTATCTAAGTTAACATACAACCGAAATTTAACATTCCCTCCACTTTGTTTCCTGTGAAGAACCCAAATTGGGTTGTTTGGTTTGGATTTAGATCCAGACTATAGTCTGTGGCAGACAGTTGTCTGAGTGAAACTGTAGGAGTGACTGACATTACATACACCAGAAAATTAACTCCTTGCACTTCCTCCTGCGATGAACATCCCTTGCACTTTATTCAAATAAAAATATATTCTATTTGACAAAAAAGATCCATCTTTTGTTAACATCCTAATCAGTGGTATTTTTGCAGTTGTGTGATTTGTATTATATGACACAGCAGATGTAAATATCATGTTTTGCAAAGTAGTTCCAACTACGTAGTCAACAAAACTATTTATCTTGAGTGCAGCTTTGCTGTAGTTCACCTTTTTCCAATGTAAGTACCTAGTAGCTCGTAAAAATATACTTTTAAAGTAGCTTCCCCAACACTGGTTGAGGTCATGCAAAGACAGTTCCTATTTCTTATAAACCACATTTAACCATGATGTGCGCAAGTTGATATTTTTTCACACATTTCGAAAGTCAGCATACCTTGAAAGATAACACACATTGCACTTTTGCAACACTTGACTAATCAAGGAAAGATTATTTGACTAGGCTATCAGAGGACCCTCAGTCATAAAAGGTACTGTATGTGCCTTTGCTTCCCCAGGCTGATCCTCTACACAACCATGAACATCACTGAGGAGGAGAGACAGGGCTTCTATGGCGGAGACTCCCACCAAGAGAACATCGTCTTTGCTACATTTTACATCCTGGTGTTCGTCATCGCTGTGCCTGGAAATGCCTTAGCTCTGTGGGCCTTCTGTCGCCAGGGAAGCACTACCTCCCCTTCACAGGTCTTCCTGAGGCACCTAGCCATAGCAGACATCTCTTACATCCTCATTCTACCCATGCGAATAGTTTACCACCTGTCTTACAGTTACTGGCCCTTTGGACACATCCTCTGTCAGCTTGTAGGCTTCCTATTTTACCTGAACATGTACTGCAGCCTCTACCTAATGAGCTTCATCAGCCTGGACAGACTCCTGGCCGTGGTTCTGTTTGTCAAATCACGGTCAGTTAGGAAGATTAAATATGCGAGGGTGGCTGTGGGACTGCTATGGGTCACAGTTATTGTGTCTATGAGTCCTGTACTTATGTCCAAAAAGCATGTGACCAACAATTCGACTGGCATGTGTAACCAGCTGTATTTGGAAACGACATCACCCACAGCTTTGGTTTCCACTCTTGTGGCGTTTGTTATTCCCCTCATCACCATAATAGTGTCCTACATACTGATCCTGTTGAAACTGAGGACAGTCAAGCAAAAGGAGGAAAGGCCAGTGAAAGACAAGGCTATCCGAATGATCATTCTCGTAATGATGAACTTCCTGTTTGCCTTTGTGCCTTACCACGTGAGCCGTGTTATCTATATTGAAAGATACAGTCATAGCCACATGATTGCACTTGCAAGAGCCAATCGGATCACTTCTGCATTGACCTGTGTTAGTGGTGTACTGGATCCTATAATGTATTTCTTCCTGACAAGTGCATACAGAAACATACTGCTTCAGCTATTCCGTAGAAACAGGGAAGATAATCAGCAATCAGTGTCATGTATGCAAATAACCTAAGTTCAATACAATGGTCCTTTCTGTGTGGAGTTTGCATGTTCTCCCTGTGTTTGCGTGGGTTTCCTCCCACAGTCCAAAGACATGCAGCTCTGGTGGATTGGAGACTCTAAAATTGAGTGTGTTTGTGTAGTATGGTATATGATGTATGTAATGTAGTAAAAATCTGATGTGTATAGTAGGCTATATGATGTATATGAAGTATGTAACCTACATGACATAGTATAGGATGTATATGATGTGTGTACTATGTGTATATGATGTAGTATGTGTATGACATGTACTATATATGATGCTATGTAAAGCTACTTGAGACATGCTTGTGGTAAAGGGCTATACGTAAATAAAAAAGACTAGACAATAAAAAGGCATAAGCCTAGGCCAGAAAACTGGTTTATAGGCCTGCAAGTTGATGAACCTAGTGTTGTGTGCATTTGTTTTTATGTTGAGGGCATTTATACTTAAATGTTACATGTGGAGTTGGTGCCTAATATCAAAATGTGACAGTCCTCCACTATCAGAAGTTCAAAACCACCATCTTTACCCCACACAACAGAGTGAAGGCAGAGAGCAAAAAACATCAACGTGGTCCAGATTTTTTGGGGTTTTCGACTATTTTGACTTGTGTGAGCATCCGTAAGGTCGACTTGTTGTTACCAAGGCAGCCAGGAAGAAGCTGAGAAGGGAGCGGATCGTAAGTGCATTCTTGTTTATTTAAGCTAGCTTCGTGTGTTTTGACCAAGGCTTGGGGTTGTTTATCATCAATCTGTCATATTTAAAATATTTAGAGAAGTTGCCATTGTGTTATTCTTGTAGTCTTTTGCGTAGGAAACGGAGCGTCGAGCGTTAACCAGCTATCCCCGTACGTTACGTTAGCTAGCCCAGCATCACTATTTGTAACGGTATTGGTGAGAATAGTAAAGGCACAACTTATTAATAAACCTTTTGTAGCTGGAAGCGCTATTGTGGAAGTAACTCATGATTGTCGTATCAGCTGTTGCATTTGTAGACGCTAGTTTTGTGGCGTTATTTAACTGTTTAATTAGCTTAACACTTGATAAGTAGCGTTACATTTGTGAGATTTTCAGCCACCGCATGAAGAGGAGAAGTCGGAGCGCAGATTTTTCTATCACTATGTCATCTTACATAACCCAGTGCTAGTTGTCATTGTTGTATTATTGTCCCTGTCTCTCTTCAGGAGCAGTTATGGGCATCCGAGAAGGCTGAATAGCTTTAAAGCTGAGGCTGCTGGAGCCACCATGGGCACTGCATCCTCCCTGGTCAGCCCAGGAGAGGTGATTGAGGATGCGTATGGAGGTGAAGGTGGGGAGGCCTGTGAGATCCCGGTGGAGGTCAAGCCAAAAGCCCGACTCCTGCGCAGCTCCTTTCGCCGAGGACCTCGGGTGATTGGGGCCAGTTTCAAATCCACAGGTTCTGTGGATCTAGAGTATGCTGCAGAGTATGAAAGGCTCCGGAAAGAGTATGAAATCTTCCGTGTGAGCAAGAATAATGAGATCTCATCCATGCAGAAGAAGGAGGCAAAGCTGGATGAGGAGAACAAGAGGCTGAGAGCTGAACTGCAGGTAAAAAAGGACAAACTTGCAAGAGCATGCTGGACAGGATCATGAGGCTATGACATGAAAAGCAATTTATCATAGCATAGGCTTATTGGGTACAGCATTGGTGGTCATGATTCTCCATGTCAACAGGCTCTGCAGAAGACCTACCAGAAGATCCTCAGAGAGAAAGAGAGTGCTCTGGAGGCAAAGTACCAAGCTATGGAGAGGGCTGCCACCTTTGAACATGACAGGGACAAAGTAAAACGACAGTTCAAGGTAAACTACACCACATCTGTTACAGGGCTCGTGCCAGTCACACTCCGCTCTCCACTAGTCACCAATGTAGCCCTAACCAATCCGGATATATGATCACCAGATCTTCCGGGAGACGAAGGAGAAGGAGATTCAGGATCTCCTGCGGGCCAAGAGGGACCTGGAGGCCAAACTGCAGCAGCTGCAGGCTCAGGGCATCCAGGTCTATGACCCAGATGACTCCGACTCAGATGACAACAGAACTACTGTCACCGGTAACACCTACAACCTCACACTGTTCCTATTCTTACAAATAGGCCTATGTATGGCCATTTCTTTTTTATTTTCTCTTCTCTTTGCTTTATTTTGTTTTAATTTTTCACTAAGTACATATTACTTGGGCACAAATTTTGTGAGAGGTGATCTTCAGGAACATTGTATTGTTCGCTGTTTGTCTGTCTGTAGCTGCAGGGACCCAGTGTGAGTACTGGACTGGTGGTGTGCTGGGGAGTGAGCCCTCTATGGGCAGCATGATGCAATTGCAACAGACCTTCAGAGGACCAGAGTTTGCCCACAGTCTGATAGATGTGGAGGGCCCGTTTGCTAATGTGAGCAGAGGTAAGCAAACTGTTTGAATCAAGTCTGCAGGAAGGGGGGAGAGCTGAATGTGGGTTGTAGCCAAGCCAGGGAACTAACTTTTTTTGCCCCCCTGGCCGTAGTGGGTAGGAAATTCAGAATTTGTTTGGCGGCTTGTGTCCAACAAAATATAAAAACAAAATCCACTGGATTTAAAATGAAGAGTTGAAGATGTTTCACCACTCGCATTTAACCTTTGTGGGTGATTCACACCTTGAAGTCACATGAGAGTTGTGGTGTTCATTTCCCCTTTTATATGTTATGTTTTTGTATTTGAAGCTTTTGAAGTATGCATTCACTTATCTGTCCATGTGTTTGCTTTGCACACTCTCCCATGTGTGCCTGTCTATTTCAGATGACTGGGATGCTGCAGTGGCCAGTCTGCTACAGGTCTCCCCTCATGTGTCTCAGGCCTTGTGGAGTAACACAGTGCGCTGCTACCTAATCTTTACCCAGGAGACCAAGGCAGAGCTGGACATCTTCATCAAGGTTGGTTACATGGGCAATTCAAGTCAGCATACATATTCTGTTTACAGGGGATCATGTGGAACAATTCTGTTTGTCTCTGTTTATGTCTCTATTACAGAAGCACTCTCCCATGCTGCGGAGGCTGTGTGAGGGTTTAGGCCATTTCTACCTGAATGTTAGCTTCCCCGAGGACAATGCCGGCTCCTACGCACTGGAGCGCAGGCAGGAGATTGAAAGGAGCTCTGTGTGTGTGCTTCTTCTCAAATCCACTGTCACTAGGTCAGTCCCTTACTACCTTCACTATACCTCTCTATAGTCAAACAAAATGAGATCTTGGCATCTATGCCTGTCAAACCCCAGTCATCTCCTTTGAAGACTGTACATTAATTCCATCGGGTATTTATATATCTAAAAGAATGGAAAACTATTGTTCTGATATTTGTGTGTAATGCATGTGTGTAGCTCTGTGGTGGAAGATTGTGAGGAGGCCTTTGTGAAGAACCCAGACGGCCATCCGCTGGTGCTCTACCTCAGGACCGGGGAAGACCAGACTTTGACTGGGCCAACCAGGCAGCTGCTGGAGAGGGTCAATGCTGCTGACAAGGCTGCTAAAGTCAAGGTGTGTGTGTGTGTGTGTGTGTACATACAAAGTCAAAATCTAATTGCGGACAGGGGGAGTTCTTTCACAAATCATGCAGTACGTTTTGTTGTGTTCCCTCTTAAAAATAACAGCTAGTCTTTACTAAATGACACCGCACAGTTCCTAAAAGTGATGAGCACATGCAATGAATGGGTGTGATACTTAAGGTTATGTGCATGTGCGTGTGTGTGCCTTTGTGCATTTGTTTGTACCTTAAGAGTAATGTTGCTTATCTTCAAGTTCAGTGCATGTGCTGACATCTCTTGTACATGAACCCAGGTGGTGGATCATAGTGGTTCTCCAGAGGATGGGGCAGCCATGATTTACGCTCAACTAGAGAAAGTCATCAAACAGGTACAGGACGTTCCTTCAGTGACATCAGTCTGTTCACCAATTCATAGAAGAGAGCCTGAAGTGTTGTCTGTACAGCGATTTATATAGCCACTCCCCCGTCCCTCGCCATCTAGGAGTTGCTGGGTCTTGAGGGAGCAGATGTTGACTCTAAGGACTCTGGGATAGAGGAGGGCCGTGAGGAGGACTCGGGAGACGTGCTGTGGGACCTGCATGATGAGCAGGAACAGATCGAGGCGTACCAGCAGGCCTGCAGCACCACCTCACAGCTGGGCTTCCAGAAGGTAGGCAGATTTCCTCCTCTTCCCAGCTCCTTAAGCCTGTCTCTCAATCTATTCATTTGTTAATTCATTTCTCTGGATCTGTGTGGTTTCTGATGTCTTTCTGCCCTCAGTATATAGATCGTCTGAATGACATGATAGCCGCTCCCCCTCCCACCCCTCCACTGCTGGTGTCTGGTGGTCCAGGCTCAGGAAAGTCACTGCTGCTCTCCAAATGGTGAGAATTAATTCAGTTAAATGTAATGTATCCCCTCACAGGCAAATTCTCCTCACCTCAAACCACTGAATCCCCCCCCTCCCTCTTAATTGTATTTTAATCCATAGGTCGTAACCTTATGTTTATCATTCATTATCTCTAAGATATACAAGGTCCAGTTTGTAAATTATTTTGTCAACCAAGCACTAGCATTACCTACTGTCCTTGCAGAAATGGCACAATTTGTTTTCATATTGTGCTGTCAGTCATTTTCTAAGAGGAGGTGTCAGATGGATGGATGTATATGTCACTTGAAACATTTGGTTTTCCTACTTGCTAACCGTTGAGTAATCCCCTTCAGGATTGAGCTGCAGCAGAAGCACTCCCCCAACACCTTGTTCCTTTATCATTTCGTCGGTCGCCCTCTGTCCACCAGCTCAGAGCCAGTTCTCATCATCAAACGCCTCACAGTCAAAGTAAGGAGTCTCTCCCACAGGCTCATTCCCAGCATTTTCAGAACGGTGATGCCTGTCTAACCGATTGAACATGTGAATGTGATGTCTGCCTGTTATTGTCTTATAGCTGCTGCAGCACTTCTGGTCCATCTCTGGTTTGTCCATGGAGCCCAGTAAGATCTTGGAGGAGTTCCCCCGCTGGCTTGAAAGGCTGTCGGCACGCCACCAAGGAAACATCATCATCATCATTGACTCCATCGACCAGATACAGGTACAGTCCCGTCTGCTTGAGCCCATATTGGTCTCATACACGCTTTGTCTCAGTCAATTTCCAGAATACAGTCTCAAACTCTGCAGTTTTTCTCCTTTTTTTTTCCAGCAAGCAGAAAGGCACATGAAGTGGCTGATCGACCCTCTGCCTGTCAATGTGAGAGTGGTGGTGTCTGTCAATGTAGAGACGTGTCCTCAGGCTTGGAGGTAGGACACGCTATTCAAAAATATCTCAATCACTCTATAAGGTGTTATGTACATCAGTCCAATTGCTATGTAGTTCTTGACAATGTAGCGTTAGACTGTCTCAAGTATGCTCTTGTAGGATTGCCGTTTGTAATGTAATGACCGTGTGTGTTCAGGTTGTGGCCCACCCTCCACCTAGACCCGCTGAGTCCCAGAGAGGTGAGGAGTGTCGTTAATGCAGAGTGCCAAGGCATGGAGCTCAAACTCACCAAGGACCAGGTCAGTGGTTGTCCCACCACCACCTCTCTAAAAAAACTGTGAAGAGTGCTGACTAGGGTCCTTACGCAGCTCTGGAAAGTCTGGAAAATTTTGAAAAATACATCGGATAGGGGCTTCCTGGTGGCTCAGTGGCACATACCATGTAACTACGACATCCTGGGTTCAAATCCGGCCCGGGACCTTTGTCGCATGTTATCCCTCTGTCTTTCCTGTCTCTCCATTTTCATCTATTAAAAAATTGCAGTCTGCAAAAATATAGAAAAATAAAGTAATGTCCTGATCTATCTGTCCACATATTGTGATATTTGTTGTTATGATGAATAGCCTTTATCTATAGGGTGGTATGGCCTAGTCATTATTATCACCATACGTTTTATTGAACAGTGACCAAAATCTTGAAATCCAGTCAAGAAATGTCTTAGGACATATAATCAGAAATGTGTTTAATGTTATACCTTTGTTCTAGGAGAAGAAGCTGGAGAGGCACTGTCGCTCTGCATCTACCTGCAACGCTTTGTATGTCACACTACTGGCAAGGATGATCACCAGGTTAGCCAATAATGTCATCCTTTATTGATCTCCATAGGCAAATTCTCTTTTGTCCCTGCCAGCGGGGCGGATGCTTGCCGACGGGGTTTAAACCTGGGCTGGTCTCTGTAACCACTAGGCTACTCTGCCACCTTCTGATCTAGATGTATCTGGATGTGTGTGGCTCTGTATGTCATTGCTATGTTTTGTTGATTTGATTGTGTGCCATGTTGTGTTATTGCCCAGCAGTAGATCGTGTTGGTCACTGGAGAGGAGCCTGGAGCAGTGTCTACTGTGTCAGGACACCATGTCACTCTACCGCCTGGGACTCAAGATGACGCTAAACTCCCTCAGCACAGACAGGGAGCGACACATCATGAGAGAGGTGACTGTCTGAACAAAATAACAGTGAACATTGTAGGTAATACCCTCTCTCCATTTAAAAGCAAAGTTTATCATCATTATTGGTTTTATTGGAGGGTGTGTGCTGCCTACCTGTTTTTACATTTTGTAAAATGTTATTAAAGCACGGTTTTCCTCTGATTAATCTGGCTGGTAATGTCACGTCAGTATTTCGCAGTATGTGTACCTCTGTATATTATTCTCGGAAAATACTTTGATTTGGCATCATGGCATGATATCAGAGGTACTCTAAATAAGCTCTCTAGCTTTCTGTTGTCCTTTCTCGCTAGTCTGAATGTAGCAGAGGAATATGCGCTCATCTTTTTTGTCCCTCCCCAGATACTGTGCCTGGTATGTGCCAGTCATAATGGAGTGAGTGAGTCAGAAGTCCTAGACCTTTTCCCAGAGTTGGAGCTGCCTGTGCTGTCCTCTCTGCTCTACCGTCTCAACAGACTATGCATTGTAACCCTCGGCTGTGGACTCATTCGGTTCCAACACTTGCAGGTACTCCAGGCTGCTTTTGGCCAAGAGGGCATTATGATATAGCAGACAAGTCATTTAATCATGGGTTAACAGAAACTTGACTTTAACTGTAGACAAAATGCATGAAAACAATGATGTGACATCCATGGGACACAAAAGGGAAATCCCTCACATCAACAAATACATTTTAGATTTTTGGTTAACTTGAGGAGTTATTACCACTGTGGTTAGAGTGTTTCCTGTCTGTCTGTTTGTCAGGCTTGGGAGGCTGTGAGGCTGGAGTTTCTGAGCGGAGGAAGCAGCTCTGCTACTTACAGAGAGAAACTGATCCATTACTTCAGCCAGCAACTCAGGTATAGCACAGTATGGCCATCCTCTCCTCAGTCACACTCTTATGTCAATACAACTTATGTAATTGTGTGTGTGTGTGTGTGTGCGTGTGCAGCCAGGACCGTGTGACATGGCGTGTAGCAGACGAGTTGCCCTGGCTGCTCCAACAGCAGGAGGACAGGACCAAGCTGCAGCTCAGCCTCCTCAACCTGTTTGTCTCCCAGAACCTCTACAAGAGGTACACACATGCATTGTTTAGGTATTGGCTTATAGACACTCTCATGATTGATTTTTGGTGTACCATTTGATTTGTGTCTTTCTCATTCCCAGGGGTCATTTCTCTGAGCTGCTAGCCTATTGGCAGTATGTGGGCAAGGACAAAAGCTCCATGGCCACCGAGTACTTTGACTCGCTGAAGCACTATGAGAAGAGCTGCGAGAGCGAAGACGGCATGACCCGGCTGGCCAACCTGTACGAGACCTTGGGCCGTTTCCTCAAAGACCTGGGCCTCCCCAGCCAGGTAGAGAACATGGCCATGATATCTAAACCACTGTTAGCTTTGGACTGATTCGTTGAATCCTTGTTTATTGTCAACCATACGTCATACGGCAATTTGTTTTGCCGTTTTCCCATTTGCTCTTATAGTGTGTCTATCCTTATTTCCTTCCTTTCCCGCTGTAAGTAAAGTGTTGAAAATCACTCGGTCTGTTTAGGCAGTAGCCCCTTTACAGAGGTCCCTTGAGATCAGGGAGACAGCGCTGGACCCCGACCACCCCAGCGTAGCTCGGTCCCTGCACCAGCTGGCGGCGGTTTATGTTCAGTGGAGGAAGTACGGCAACGCTGAGCAGCTGTACAAGCAGGCGCTGGAGATCAGTGAGAACGCCTATGGTGCTGAGCATGCCAGCGTGGCACGAGAGCTGGAGTCCCTCGCCATGCTCTACCAGAAACAAAACAAGTAAAGGGGACCCCATTGGTGTTTACTTGGTGTTAAGTACAAAAACAACTAAAGATTACTGTGAAATACATAGGCTACTTCCACATTTAATGGCGTGCAAATTCTGCTTTTACTTTCAGGTATGAACAAGCAGAGAGACTTAGGAAAAGGTCAGTGAGGATCCGTCAGAAGACCGCTCGACAGAAAGGTCATATGGTGAGCATGTGTTAGTCAGTCAGTCAGTCATTCTCTCAGTCACACTCACTTCTTCAGTCATACTGTACGTGCGTTCTGTCTCCTCCTCTTTCCAGTATGGCTTCACTCTACTGAGGCGCAGAGCCTTACAGCTGGAAGAGCTGACTCTGGGAAAAGACTCGGCTGACTGTGCCAAGACCCTCAATGAGCTGGGTGTCCTCTACTACCTCCAGAACAACCTGGAGTAAGGCCACAGACACACACACACACACACACACACACACACACACACACACAATAGACTTTCCACTTTATAGACAATAACTGTGCAATTCCACCCCAGCTACCTTATACCAAATTGTTAATGTGTTTGTTCTTTTGTTTTTGTTTTACAGCACTTTGTAACTTGGTTGTTATTGTTGTCCTCTTCTTCTTCTACTTTTACTTCTACTCTTCTACTTTTACTGCTTCTACTTTTACTTCTTCTACCTCTTCTTCTCCTTCTCCTCCTCATACTCCAGGAGATGTAGAGAGTTTCATGTGGACTTAGTAGTGGCATGAGTGACTGGCATGGAGAGTTGCCAGTCCACTAACTTTCCACCTTGATCTGTCCGCCCGTATATCTAATGTCCCTCTCTCTGCTCTCTTCAGGGCAGCCAAGGTGTTCTTGACCCGCTCCCTGGAGATGCGTCAGCGCGTCCTGGGTCCAGACCATCCAGACTGCGCCCAGTCCCTCAACAACCTGGCGGCGCTGCACACCGAGAGGAGGGAGTACGAGACGGCTGAGGACATGTACGAGAGGGCGCTGGACATCCGCAAGAAAGCCTTGTCCCCAGACCATCCCTCGCTGGCATACACACTCAAACACCTGGCCATGCTCTATAAACGCAGGGTGAGACTCGCCTGCGTGTTGCTAATGAAACTTGAATATTCTCTCCACTGAACAGCTAGATTGAAGAAGTGTGTGTTGTGCAGGGGAAGCTGGAGAAGGCCGTGCCGCTGTATGAGCTGTCTCTGGAGATCAGGGAGAAGAGTTTTGGGCCCAAACACCCCAGTGTGGCCACAGCACTGGTCAATCTGGCTGTTATCTACTGCCAACTGGTGAGACTGGCCAACACACTTACTCTCTTACACTCTCTATGACTGTTTCCACATGTGATTAAGTTTGTTTTATGGCTATTATGAACATGCGTAGCTGTTTGTCAGATTCTGAACAACTGTTAACTGTGCATGTCTTTGTGTCTTTGGCAGAAGAAGCACAGTGATGCGTTGCCTCTTTATGAACGAGCACTGAAAGTGTATGAGGACAGTCTGGGGCGCTCACATCCACGAGTTGGAGAGACCCTAAAGAACCTGGCTGTGCTTAGGTAGGTGGAGGTGACTCACAGTGGAGTGACGTTTGGCAAATAAACATTGTCATAAACACAAACAATCATAGGGAAAATGGTTTGTTTTGATGTCAGTTTTCTTACCTAGAATAATTATTTCTCCATCCTTTTTTCCTTTCCTAATTAGCTATGAAGAGGGTGACTTTGAGAAGGCAGCAGAGCTTTACAAGCGTGCCATGGAGATTAAGGAGGCGGAGCCATCGCTGGTGTGTGGGAACGCTCCCTCCCGCCACTCCTCCAGTGGGGACACATTCAGTGTGAGAGGACCCGCCCCCCTCCCACACGCCCCTAGGTGATTCTGTCCATACATTAAATCGCCACAGAACAGTAAGGGTCTGTTTGACAGCTCTAACTAACATGGAGTGTAGTACATAGATCAGCACGTTGATTTTGAACAGACCCCATGGTTTCGTCAAAAAGGGAATCATGATCATCACACTGCCTATTGCTTCCTGGTAGTGGAGGTTTTGGGAGTTTGGTCAAATGTACTGTAACTGCCATTAGGATTATGAAGTGTGCAGTATTAGGCTAATCTGTGAAATTTATGTATTTGCCAAAAGTATTTATTGATAATTTCTATAGTATTAACATAATCATGTTAATTGTGTTATCAGTGTAAGAAAATGTGAACTTAAGTCAAACCAGCCTTTTTAAGGGCCTGGAACTCAGGTTGAGTTTTTTTTGTTTTTTTTAATCCATACTCAAACAGTTGCCTATTTCCATGCCTTGCAGGGTATAGTCAAACTAAACACCACCATAGATTCCTTATTAATGAAGGGTGCTGGTGGATCTGTACTGTGGTATGCATTTCCTGTCATGGAATCACTCCAGCCAAGAGCGTTAGGCAAATTCTAATGAATAAAACAGAAGAGTAACTAATGACAGTGGACACATTCATTACCTTCCAATATCCAGTGGATAACATTAGTCTATGCACCCTTTAAATTTTTCTACTTTTTAATACCTTGAGGTCTTCAATGAAACCCATTAAATTAAGTTTTTCACTTTCATAGTAACCAGCAAAATCCACGGCTACTCATTTCTGACAATGTATTAAATATGAAAAACTAAAGCACCTAGGTTGCTTGAGTGCACACACTCCTTAATTGTATTAGGATTTAACTAATCACATTCCAAAGCATGCACAAAGCTTTTTTGCGCTCACCTGAAAATCACTTGAAGTGATTGTAATAAGAATGGTTAAAACCAGGACTTCACTGATGGTGAAATTAGCATTAACTTTTCCCACTAGGAGATAAAGGATAATCTATGTCACACTGGGCAACCACTGAATAAAATCTTACTGGTATGCTGATGAGGGCTGTCAGACCTCAGGCATTTCTACTGCAAAGTCTACATTCCTGAGGTTCAGAATGAATGTGATTTCTGAGAGCCGATTTGTCTCAAAATCAAGTGTGCATAATAAGGGTAAAAGAGGGTACGTCATTATAAATATAAAAAGTTTACCCAGTAGTATTAAGCATGTATTCAAGGATTATGTATAGCTCCAGACATAAAGGCCAAAACCAAGCTGAAACCTGTCTGGGGAAACATCTCCTCTGGTACTGATTTCACACTCAGTGTTTATGCAAAACTAAATGATATACACTCATTTATTCGTTAATGTAAAAAATGGATTTTACAGGATTTGCCAAAAACATGATAGTGCCACGTAATTGTGCTGGTTGAAGTACAATTAAGTAATCATTTACTATCTGACTGAATGTACATGAAGCCAAATGGGACATAACGTACCAAAACCTGTTGTTTTATTGCCAAACATGCTGTATCATAACCTTAAGTGCATTTGTTTTACCATGTATTCATGTAATTAAATCTGTAAGAAGCTGTACAGCACAAAAAAACGCATCAAATATATCAGGAAGAGTGTATTCCGTCTTAATAAATACTTTATTGAAACAAAGTGAACAATGCTTGTCAGTATTGTTGCAGCGGATAGTTTCACAAAGCTGAGTGAATGACAGAGCAGATACATGATACATGCAAGGTCTGGAACCGCATCCACTAATCAAAACCCTAGAAAATACAGTGATACACATAAATGCACTATCAATAGTATTATTCAAGGTTTACAGGCATTTCAGAAGAGACTGTTCCAATTCTTAGTGCCACACACCTTCCATATGGTATATGGGCAAAGTACTCATATTTTCAAACTGCAGTGTGTTGTCTAAAGTCATGCCATTGGCAGCACTTTTCATGCATTCCCTTCTTCAGCTGGCTGTCAAGAAAGAATTCATTCTGGGTTGACGTTAATTGGTTAGAAGTTGCTTTAACTTAACTCTTTGAGATATGCCCTCAATTGCTATGGAGCCTTTGTGAGGATGCTTGTTATCAAAGAAAGCATTGGAACAGACCGCTTATTCATTACAGCGTCTGTTGCGATTGGTGATGCATTACTGTACAACATGATGGAGATGCACCTCTATCTGAAGTGCAGACATGCGTCTTCAGAGTCCTGCCTACATCTTCCTCATCTGAGCCATCAACTCCTCTAGACTCTGTTCAGACTCCTCCACAGACTCTCCGTCTGCTGCAGCCTGAATCAGACAGAAGAAAATCATTTTAATCAAACCAATAATAAAGTTTGGTTGAAAAAGGCCTCTTGGCAGCCAAAAAGGCAAAAAGTCGTCATTGTAAGTGTCAAAACATATGCTGATTTTTCATTTCTAATCTTATGTCGGGAATACTGACCTTGTCTGGAATGGTGTAAGCCACGGTGATGCCCTCTGGGAGGTCAGGGACGGGGCCCGAGGCCGCCTGTAGCTCCTGATCACTCACCTCTGATACTAGCTCAATACCTGCACAGACACAGACAATTAGTGTTAACACACATACAAAGCAATGTAATCGGTTTTACATTGAAGGAGTCATATCAACCATGTTACAGATCTGAAACTGTAAGCTGAGATAGTCTAACCCCAGTCATTGTCCTCATGTACGACGACCTCCTCTTCTACCTCTACAACTTCCTCCTTGGGCCGCTCTGCTTCTCTCCTCTGAAGAGAAAAAGTGAAGCACACAGATAGCCAGAATTAGTTCCTGAAGAAAGAGAACATGTGAATGTACAGCACAAAACACTGAATGCTTGGCTTCTTTCCCAACAACTTTGTATAGATAATACATTAATGTTGTTCTAACATTATAATAGTACTATGTTGTAATGTTATTCCCAGTGACTGTCACCGTATACCGTAAAAACCTGTATTGCAATGAGCTGGGCTTTCAGATGAATGGACATGGCATGTTCCATCACTTCAAAACAAATGGTTCCTCTATTATGTGGCCATTTTATATGCGCACACGCGCACACACACACACACACACACACACACACACACACACACACACACCTTGTACTCCTCCTGTTGTCTCCTGCAGTGGCGGTCATCACACTGCGGGTTGGCTTTCATGGCCATGGTGGGGAAGAAGTCCTGCATAGCGTTGTAGCCAAGATAATAACTGACGGTACCAAACTTTAACAGATACCTGTAAGACAAAACATTTAATCAGTGATTTTAACTTAACACATTTACTTCATGCAAACTGTAAAACTTAACGCATCGAGATTTGTTGTTGTCAGGCCTCTCATTGGCTATAAATGACCAGATCTTACTTCAGGACATTTTGCACCAGGATGCCTGCGACCACACCCATCGTTGTTGGTAAGCTGGCGGCACACACTCCCTCCCTCTTCAGGGTCTTCTCATCGATGTTGGCTGCCACCACCAGAGGAGGAGCACACTGTCACAAAGGTATGATTATTAGTCGACTGCACTAATGAAGCACAACCATGTAAAAGGTAAACAGAGTGTGTTCTTTGTGTGTATTGTGGACGTACAGCGAAGCAGGCCGTCTCTCCAGGGATGATGAGCTGGATGTGTCCTGATACAGCGTTCTCACTCACACCAGACTCCATCCAGATCTGACCGAGCTCGTTACAGGCCTGAGAGAGACACATTTAAATGAATAACGTACAGATATTATTACAGAATGTAAGCTCTGTGTTGTCTGACTGATGCACTGACTGTATTGATAGCCATCCTGGCCTCAAAGTTGTCCACACAGCTCAGGATCAAATCCACCGGCTTCCCCTCCTCCAGCCCTCCATGACTGAGAACACACAGAATAAACTGTCATGAAGGCCTGTACTACTGAATGTGATGGAGGATGAGAAATAGAAAACGGAGAGTAGGAATGCCCACCTGATACGCTCCATGAAATGTGTGAAGTTATCCATGGTGGTGATGTTGTAGTTATGCGTCTCAAATGACACATCTGGGTTGATGTTTCTGTTGGGAAAATTGACGAACAGGTAAGCAAGAAGAAACCATTTCGGGGAAAAACCAGTGGTAAATTCCAACGACGGCGTACCTGAGTGTGTGTTCTGCTGCCTCCACTTTACTGAGGCCTGCCTGGTGAGGCTGGAAGAACAGCCGGTTCATATTGGCCAGCTCCACTTTATCATAGTCAAAGAGGAGCAACTGTGAGGGCACAAGCACAGATGTGGGTTGGGTAAGGGTAACCATTGGTCGACTGCCTGCTGTATTTACAAAATGAGGAGCTGTAAGGGAAATATGGAAGAAATAATTTTAAGTTTGTATTACCTTACCAATGCCACATCTTGTGAGCATTTCAGCTGTCACACTGCCCACTCCCCCAACTCCAACCACAGCTACTGTGTATGTCCGGATTTTCTGTTAACACATTTGGGGGAGATCAGTGACCAACCTCTGAGGTCCAACTATTACAAAAATAACTAGGGCAGTCATAAATATATTTTAATGGGAAACAAATATACCAGCAAAACTTTATGTCCCTTATAGGATATTATGGTGATTTTTGTTAGGGATGGGCAACAACAACTTGGAACTTGGAAAGAAAAACGGCACTAAAACAACAACAACAACAACCCTGATCTGTCATACCTCATAATCATCCACGATGCCCATTCTCTTCAAAGCCATGAGACGACTGCAATGGAAACACAATATTGGTTAGCTTGTGGTTTATGAAATATGACCATATGGGATGTGTGACTAATATAACGTTAGGCGTAGCCTCTCAACCCTTCTCCACTACAACAAGCACCACAAAACATAGCAAAATTCAGAAAAATAACACGAGAAGTCACCTGTACGGATTGGAATCCACAACCTCGGAGCTCATTTTGTCAATTTTGGGTCTGTGAAGTGCCTGGTTGTTGTCAGCATCCTCCACGGCACACCGCCTTTGCTTACACTTTATCAGTTCATTTTCCAGCTCTCTCACTCGCAGCTTCAGCTCCTCCACTGTCGCCATTGTTATTACAAACACCGCCCCTAAACAAAAATCCAACAATGTGAACGAAACACACGATCAGAAATGAAATAACGAAGGAATTAGACGACTGAATCAGTGCTCAAAGTACACGTCTGCACAAGTCAAATCAGCTGTCAGACTGCGCTCCTGTAAACAATGTCCGTGGAGAAACCCGAGTGCAAACGGTACAAACGTTCCTACATGAAATGCCATCTTCTTCTCCGTCTTCTTTTTTAGTTTTAATGCGGTCGACATCCAACTGGAAGGTGTATTACCGCCTACATGAAATGCATTTCAAACACATGAGAGCTGAACCCTGGATGTATTAAACTAGGAACTGACTGACTGATGGACCTAACGTTTTAAGGAAGTCACTGGGCGTGTGTGCAGCGTTGAATGGTCCGACCACTCTCCACACTGCAGAAGTTTGGCTCAGCAATGCACCTAGAAATTATTAATCCAGTCTGACTGAGATATGGAAGAGCTAACAACTCCCGTACGGGAACAGCACAAGTTCAGCGTTGGCAAACTTCAAAGATATCTGGCTGGCAAGTCACGGGTGTCAAATAATGACACCCTCACTGTCAGACAGTACAGGTGAGGTAGTGCTGCTGGCTTGTTTCACTACTTCCTATTTAAAGAGCAAGCTAAAAAAAAATCATAAATCATGTTCTGCTAACACGCTAATTGCTTCCTGTTGTCTTCCCAGCACTGGCCAGTCCAACCCCACCTTTCTAATCCAAACAGCCTCAGAGAGCTATGTTCTCAGAAAGAAACCCCCAGGTATGCTGCTGCCAGGGGCTCACAAGGTAAGTCTTGTATGGATTTAATAATGAATCACCTTTTACCACTATAACTTGTTGACACCAGTGTTTTGTGTTGCCCTGCCTACTGCCCAGCAGGGGGAGAACCTTCATTTGGCTCGGGTGCCTGATAATCGATTAACAGAAAATTAACTGATTATCATTTTGATAATCGTTTTAAAACGTTTAGTCATTTATCAAATAAAAATACCAAACATTTGCTGGTTACAGCTTCACAAAAGCTAAAATTTGCTTGCTTTTCTCCGTTAAATATCATTATAAAATTAATATTTGTTTTTTTTTAGTGCTGGTCAGACTAAGTAAGTAACTTGTAATGTAACTTGTGGTGGGCATTTGTCATTATTTTTTACATTTTATAGACTAAATGATTACTCATTTAATTGAAAAAATAATCAATAGATTATTCGATAATGAAAATAATCATTAGTTGAAGCCCTAATAATCACCAAGTCAAAAAGGAGCTATCAGCTTGTTTTGCACATGAAGGCCATATCTGACAGAAATACTCCTCGGATATCAGCTGATAATATCAGTGATGTTTCAGCACAGAATGGTTGGTATTATCCAGTATCCAAAAAGAAAAAATCCAAGGCACACCCCCTTACGTACAAAAATGAAAAGGCCTTTATTAATGTGGCTAATGCATGGCAAGAATTAAAAAACTTGACTGACGTGATTGGTTGACATGTGTGACTGTGTGTTCAGGTGGACAGGGAGTATCGGGTGCAGAAGGCCTTGTTCTCTGCTGGCTTCCCTGTGCCTCAGCCCCTCTTGCATTGCACTGATGCTACGGTCATCGGAACAGAGTTCTATCTGATGGAGCATGTAAACGTAAGTTTGTGCAGCCAAGGCCGAAATTCACCAAGTCCCAAGTCCCTGCATCCAATGTTATGTGCCCCAAAACATCCAAATTCACTTATATCGACTACATTTAGACTGTTATCATTTGGCCAGTGTAATAAATTATTAGTTGTAGATCACCAAATACATACAGTATAGAGGGAAAACTGGTCTCCTCATGTTTATGTTATGTTATTTATGGTAAGATATGGCTTCCAAATATATTTCTGGTAGTTTTGCTTGACCTTTACTCTCCATTCATAATAATAAAAACTACAGGATGAAATTTGGACTCACTTAGACTGGTCACTGACTCACTTTGGCTTGACATACCCAATTGACATCTAGGCTTGTCAGTATGCCAACACTCATTTAGTATCAAACATCTAATGCGGATGTTAACTGAGACTCCAGTTCTACTTTTTAATAAGGTGCTGTTCTGTGCCTCTCCCTACTGAGCAGGGCCGTATATTCAGGGATATTCGTCTCCCAGGAGCGAGTGCAGCTGAGCGAACCGCTCTATATGTGGCCGCAGTGGAGGCGTTGGCTCGATTACACTCACTAGACCTGGCGTCGCTGAACCTTGAAGGGTATGGGAGAGGACCGGGCTACTGCAAGAGACAGGTGAGATGACAAACATTTCACATATTGAATCAATGCCCCTTTATGTGTCTCGGGTGTAACATTCAGAGGTGTTTTTTCTGCCCTCGAAGGTGTCCACCTGGACGAAGCAGTACAGGGCAGCAGCACACAAAGACATTCCCGCCATGAATGAGCTCTCCGGCTGGCTGATGGACAATCTGCCAGCCAGCGATAATGAGGTCACACTTGTCCACGGAGATTTCCGAGTGGACAACGTGATATTCCATCCAACAGAGGTAGAATTTCTCCGACACTGTTACTGCTACTTACCACTCCACTGCATGTGACTGTAGGTCTTTACAGTGTGTGCTTGTTGTTCCTAGGCTCGTGTGATAGCGGTGTTGGACTGGGAGCTGTCCACCACTGGGCAGCCCTTGGCAGACCTGGCCTACTTCCTCATGCCTCACTACTGGCCCCGAAGCTTCGGCACGATCGGCACAATGGGCAGCTTGAAAGGAATAGAAGGTGATGTAGACACACAATATTTTCTAACATCTTTGAATAAAAGGATAAGCTATGATGCATCTCAGTGTAATGTTATACACTACCAGTCAAATGTTTGGACACACCACATTTTTCTTTATTTTTACTATTTTTCACATTTTAGAATAATAGTAAAGAAATCAAAACTATGAAATAACACAAATGGAATTATGCAGTGACCAAAAAAGTGTTAAACAAATCAAAACTATCTTATATTTTAGATTCTTTAAAGTAGCTGCCCTTTGCCTTGATGGAAAGGCAAAGGCTTTGGAAAGAAATTCATACATAGGCATCAACTTCGCTATTTATATTTGTTTAAAAAACAAATTTCAAGCAATTAAGCAGAAGCCTTTAGATCAAAATGGCTTTAAGAGAATGAAAAACATAGCACATTCAATCAGGTGTGTCCAAACTTTTGACTGGAAGTGTAGTTTTATGGTAACAGACATAATTGGATACATGGATAGACTAACAGTATCGCTTATGATTGTTGTTGTTCCTTCAGTATCTCCTGTCTCCCCGATCTTGTTCCTCTATGAGCAGGTATCCCAACTGTGGAAGACCTGATCTCCATTTACTGCCGCTGCCGGGGGATCCCATCCTCTTTGCCGCAGCTGAATTTCAACCTGGCCCTGTCTTTCTTCAAGATAGCAGGGATTTCCCAGGTTTGTCTCCGTTATACACACAAGTTCAAGTTCACTTTTACCCTTATTTGTCCTTTGTAGCTATACATACATTAGAATTTAAGTGCACAAAGCTGGTAATAGTAATAGATGAAAGGATGAAAACATCTTGCATACAATATCAGACACATAATAAACCAACAAAGCTGTTCACATAGTTGAGAAATTGCAAATGTGCTATATTGCTGACTTATTAAAAAATCCTAATGGTTTGGTACTGTCTCCCTAATTATAAAGGAGATACATTCATGCCAAAATACCAAAATATAACTTCATTTTTCACTCTGTTTAATTTATCAGGGGGTCTATGCACGCCACCTACTGGGTAATGCCAGTGCACCTAATGCAGCTCAGTT